>NC_141762.1:68183270-68530099 GCF_982258835.1 Parasteatoda tepidariorum | reverse complement strand
TATTCATCTTTCAAAATATGACATATTTTCAATGTTGTAAATTGGTTTAGTGTGCTTGAATGTCCCACCTTTGTAAAAGCAATTTTTGAAACTTGGTTATGGTTCTAAGCTTAAGGTTGTCTCATAAAATATAGGGTATCCAAAATGTTGGGTTTGTTTCTTTTCTCTGGATTTTTGTTTTAACACTGCTGTAATTTTCTCATAAGCAACATTATTTTTTTCTGTATTTTCATGAAAATATTTTAAGACTTTAAAATGTCTTAAAAATTTTTTTTTAAATTTAATAAAATAATTTTTTCAAATAAAAATCGAATTCATTAAAAAATATACATAAAAAATATTATTAGTGTTTGTAACGATTCTTTAACCTGGTGTTAATAATTCATCAAATAAGGATTTTGTTTTAATTTTAATTGGCAAAAAATAAATTTGCTAAAATCAAAATCAGGTAAATAAAGTTTGATTAATTCAGGGTCTGGCTGTATATGTTTTAAAACTAATAAAATATTTGTGCGTTCTTGCTTTTTTATATACGTTTCATTTCTAATCATAGTAATATATATTTTTTTATAAAACTACAAGTTTAATATTCAAATAAAGTTTTAAGAAATTTATAGTTGCATTTAACAATAATGCATGTTCATTTTTTTAAAAATTGAATTTCTTCTTCTCATTTGAAAAATATTTTAGTGTTTGTTTTTAATTTCAAAAACATGTTAAAAAATATCAAGTAATGACTTTATTTATTTTCTGAGAGTAAATTAAATGTTATAAAAAAAACATAGATTTGTTTGTCTTTGATTAGTAAAAAAGATTGTGAAATATTATGAAATTGATATTTTTAAAGGTTTTCATTTTGATAATTCGTAAAACTTTCGAGGTTAATAAAAAGGGATAAAAACATCCAATTAAGGCAAAGATGTTTTTCATTTTTTAGGAATATCAATGACGAAAACTCTTAAAAAATCATACCACTTTTAACTAAGTAAAATTTGAATTATTTGTGAATATCTATGTGCTTATAGCATATGTTCGAACTATAAAGTATTCTAAGTAAAAACAAAATTCAAGCTATAAAATTTTTAAAAAAATATAATCTTCAGCTGTATTTTTATTGGCAAAAATTAATGTTTTTAAATTGATGTTCGAAAAGAAAGCCCTTTGAGATTTGTACAGATTTAACACAATACCATTTTGAAAACTTGGATCACTATACTGGAAATTTTGATTTGTAAATATGAAGCTTTTGTGCATATGAAAAGTATTTATTATCCTCAGGGGAAATCAGCGCAAACCTCAGATCAAAGTCTTGGGGTCTAAATTTGTCATACAATGTGCATAAAATCTATTTTGTCTGCAATTTATTGTAAAACAAAACAAAAAAAAGAAAAAACTAGAATTAGATGTTAGTGACATAAGGAAATTCTCTACATTTAAACTACCCTGTAGATTTCATTTGTGATTACTGATATTTATGTATCTACCTTAACAATTTTAAATTTTTCATACAAGCTGGTTATTATTTCAAATCCAATGTATATGTTATTTTAACTTGAAGTTATCCATTCCATTTGCGTTAAAAATCATTTTATGTTTGTAGGTGGTTACCCTGCAGCATCAGGCTACAGTGCCTATGGTGGAATGAATTCTGCCTCTGGTGGCCTTCCTCCAACCAATAGTTATCCTCCAACTACTGCCACCCCTTATCCTCCAACAACTGCATCGAACATGACTACACAACAAAGTGGCACTGGCACAATTACCCAAGAACATATACATGCCTCATTATATTCTGCCGTAGAAGACAAAGTTAAAAAGCATCTTCGAGAAGTTCTTGCTCAATCACAGGTAAAATACTTTCTGATTACTGTACAATTTCTTATGCAATGCTGTATACTTATTTTCTTTTTATTGTTATTATTTAGGCTGAGATGGATGTTTTGAAAAAAACAGAGGAGGATTTAAACAAAGGAAAAGCTAAACTAGAAGATATTATTAACCGTTTACAAATGGAACAGGTAATGAACTATGCTTAATCATTGTGTGCATTTGACATGATCTGCAGTTTAAACTAGCTTTTTATTAACCATGAGTAGGGCTACAAGTTTGTCGCGGGAAAAAATACCCGAAATTCGCGGGAAATTTTGAAAATTACACCAATTTTAAACATAACAAAATGTACTATATAAATGATGCAAGAGACAGAAATTGCGCAAATAGTAAAAAAAAAAAGCTTTAAAAATACACAAAAGTATTTCTTTTAATTTCAAGCAATATTAATATATTTATTTAAATGAACAGAATTTTGGTACAAAGTATTGTACATTGTCAGGATATTCTGATTTATGCTTCGCCTTTCATCACTTAATACATTTTTATACTTTCTATACGATCTGCGTCCACACTGTTTGTAGGCACCGACAAACATGGAATTGCCAATTTCGGATAGCCTTCAGTTGCTGATTTCGAAAACTCGATCAATTTTTCTTCTTCGACACGTCTTTCCACGCCAGAATTTTTACCTTTGATTTGTAAGGCGTAATTGCTGTGAAAACTCAAACATTCTGCATTCAAAGTACTAGTTACAAAAGCCTTATCTCCCTCTCATCAAAGAAACTGATCCCTATTTAAGAAATCGCAAGAAGCCGCCCAGGAAAAATTGTCTGGAGAGGCAGTAGAAATTTCATTGCTGAGTGCAATAGTCTGTGTAAGAATTTTTATGTCAAAGATTTGATTTATAACATTTTCCTTCTTTTGTGATTCCAGTTTCTTTTGCACTCCTACTGACTTCAGGAAGGTAATCCTATCAGTCTATTACCCTCCCTAAGTGTGGAGAGACCACCTTACTTGACAAGATTGTGATTATCTCGTATCTCTGAACTATTTTCTTGTCATTTTGCTATTGATTCACTCCCCTAAATATCTAATCAATTTTATATGTTAAATTTAAGGCTTCAGGAAAGTAAACAATTCTATTAAATGAAAATAATAAATTGAAAATGAAAGAAAAATTCAAATTTTAAGCAATTTTTGCGCAAATCAATGCATTTTGAGAAATTTGCGGATTTTAGAAAAAAAGGGACATTTTCGCGGAAATTCGCGCCACGACAGACCTGCAGCCCTAACCATGAGCAATTAAACTGATAATTTAATCAGTTAAAAAACTATCTGCAATGCCTTCAAACTCATTTCTCAAAGTCCTTGGATGTTTCTATTATTGCATTGAGTTAGTTAGAAAATTTAAGTTCTTTTTATGTAGTATCAAATTTTGTATGCAACTATTAGTTATTTGCCTAATATTTGTGGTGAAAATGTTTTTCTATTATTGCTAAAGCAAGTGTTATAGGAACACTACACGTAAAGTAGTTTGAAATATTTTGGCATTTGCTACAAAACTAAACTGTTTCCAGAGTTGCATTAAAGTGAAATTAAGTTACAAACAAAACATATTGTGCCGTATTTTTAGTTTCTTTTGAACCAGGGTAAAAATACTAGTTGCAAAAAAAGCATAAAACCATCAGTTTTAGTTGACAAGTTGTCCTTTACACCAAGAAATTCATTTATCCATTCAAAGTTGTTTGATCAATATAGAAAAGTTCTATATTAACATTATCTATTTAAAACTATGTTTACCAAGGCAACTACAAGCCTTTTTGAGACTTGTAGTTGTTTCTTTACAATGAACTATTGTTGTAAAGGTCCAGGATCTTATCGACATGCTGCATTGCCTCGAAATTAAAGGTTGTCAGTGAGAAATATTCACATCGTCACTACCATTCAATTGGTCTTGAATATGTGGAGCCTTACTTCCATGACCCCTTTGGACAGCAATTAGCTATTTCTGGAATGCTTTTCTTTTTAAAATTAACATTTGTTAACATTGCTAGAAATTAAGATTCCCTACTAGCTCTTATTTAATTTATTGAATCACATAAAATAGACCACAATAACAGCTACAAAGAAATACTCAAATATAAATAATAATAATTAAAATGAAACTAAACATCTACTGTTCTTAGAGACATTGATACAACCTAATAGTTCAGCAGCTCAAAATAGACTAACTATATTGTCTCTAGATAGTGTTCTGCTACTAGTTTAGTTTACAGGGATTGCCATGGTAATTTGTACAAAAATATATTTGTTGTTATTTTTGTACACACACACATTCAATTTCTGCACTTCCCATTGTAATAGCTACAATAATTTCCCTTGAAATTTCTATATTAACATTTTTCATATTAAATGATGTTGTAAAAATTATGCTACCTTTTATACATTCTATATCTACAACTGTAAAATTATCTTCCTTCCTTGCAATGTATCTTGATTATGCCTTGTTTTGTTAAAAATTTATACTCTAAATGAGAGGAAAAAAACACTATTTTTTGAGCAGACAATGCCATAACTGGCACTTGTTCATAATCTTTTTAATTATTAACTTCTTGACGAAACAATTCATATCAAGACAGCTAATAAATTATTCCACAACTGTGATGCCACAATGGGCATTACCTATTTCCTAACGATTAAACTATTTTTAGTTATTTAAACTTACTTTTTTTAGTCATTCTCAATCAAATTATATTTAAATTAAATCAATGAGTTAATCTTCATAAAAGTGAACATAAAATATTTTATTCTTTTCTTATTGATCAATGTAATGGTTAACTTTTTATTTCAATACTAATGTAGACTCATTAATTCACTGCCACGCCTAATCAAAAACAAAAATCTATTTATAACTCTTTATTATTAATTTCTAATACAAATATGTTTCAGCTAAATGGTTATAATAATTCTCACAGTCTTGTTGGCGACTCCCGAAGTATTTTCAAACCTAATATTGATTATGGAGGGTTGACTTTATTTTGGCTAAGTTATATTTCAATAATTCGCCAATCTTGAATCTTTTCTCCATGCTCTTGTGTCTGTTAGGAACAAATTCATTCACTTTCAATTTCAAATTTGTGGTGACTGGGGATGCTTTGTGCCTCCCAGTTTCATTAAACTTCTCGATGTAGGGAATGTTATTTTGATCCCTTTGAGGGATTTCTTTTTTTTTTTATGATTTGTATATTTTAAATATGGCCATTTTGAATATATTAATTCTTACTTAATAAATCAAATTTTTACTTAGACGATTTTATTCATTTTCCTCGAGGCAATACTTCAACCACCACTATAATATTAATAATGGCGATCACACACACACCGCCTTCATAACAATAATAGTCTGTAAGTTTTGTAAAATTTGAAAGCTTTCTTTTACCACGCTTTTTTTTCTCCAGAAAATCTGAATTCAAAGTTTTCTTATTGTATTTCAGGACTAAATTAAGTAATCGGTTTAATAAGTGAAAAAAAATTTTTTTAGGGTCAATTAGAAAAGAATATTCATGTTTTGCGATCCAAAGAATCAGAAATGGATGAGTTATTAGCTAAAGTAGAAAAACAAGATCAAGTTGATATTGATGAAGCTGTTGTAGCACCAGCTCCTCTTTATAAGCAGTATGTATAAAAATTGAGATTTTAATTTTACAATTCATTTTAATCGTTGATGTTAAATTTATGATAGATTTGAAAATCTAGTTTAATTTAAACTGCTTTTACTGAGTGTTTTATCTAACACAATAAGCTTTCTTTTTTTATTAAATTTTTTTCATGACTTTTATATAGTATTAATTCATTGCATATCAGCAATTCAGTTTTATAATGTGTTCATTTTATAATTTACTTATATGCTTAAAATTAAAAGTCTATTTAATTATTAGGGTTTATATTAGTGTAATGTTTTGTATTACAGGAGCGGTTGTTTTTCTTTAACTAACAAAAAATATTTCATGGTGTCATGACACTCCTGTTCTACCCATGCAATAACACGATTTTCAAAGTACTATTTCTTTTTTGCTCTACCAGTATCAAGTAGTGATTTATATGCAAGCAAATAAATTATTGTACAGACAGTCATTTAATTTTATTTGCACTATAGAAAAAGAAAAAAAAGATACTGGATCAATCAATACCAAACCTAGTTAAGGGGTCACAGTACCTTTTTAACAATTTTTTAAAATAAAGGTATAATCATTCATTTTGAGGATGCGTTACATGCTCATTTAAGTTATAATCAATAATTTATCTTCAAAAAGTTATTAAACTGTTTAATTTTTTTTAAATTTTAAAAAAAGTTGAAAAAATTCTAAATTTTTAAATCCCTAAGGCTTTTTTATTTTAACATATTTTCAAAAAAAGTTTTTTTCATAGTGCTTGAAATATTTATCTTAATAATTTTGTGCATTCATTTGTTGATATATCAATTAGAATATTTTTTATAGATTATTTTGTAAAAAAGTAGGAAAAAAAGGGTAAAAATTCCTGTTAGGTATATATAACATGCCATAAAAATTGTAATACCTCATAAAATGCTTATTCCATGCACAGTTTAAATAAGTGTATTATACTCAAGATAAAAAAGTTTACTTCAAAGCTTTATCTTAAATAGAAAAAATTCCTTAGGGATTTAATTAAGATTAAGACACAAAATTATCATCTATGCGAAAAAGCACTTTAAAGTCAGACTGCTGAGCAAGTTTCTGTATTAGAACAATTTAAAATCATTCATAACTTTTTTAAAAATGTAGATAGAGAGATGAATTTTTTTCTGCACATTTGAAATACTTTGAAGTTTTATTATAAGCAATAAAAAAAAATTTGGTATTTTTGTCATTTTTTGGGTACTGTGACCCCTTAAATGTTATTTTACAATTGAAATTAAAGCTGAAAGCAGAGCTAACGAGTATAAAATGCATTTATTGAGACACTTTTATCGCTTTCCCTTAGAACTAAATTAAAAGTGAAAGAATCTGTGAAAGCATGAATTATTTCTAAAAAAGTCTTTTGAGTAAGAGTTTTGTCTTTGCAAGTAGACCTCAGAAATTTTGTACTATTTATATAAAGTTATTTTCAGAAAAGTATCAGAAGAGTTTGTGCTATTGATTGCTTTATTTATTTTTTGTTAGTTTCATTTTAGAATTGTTTGATTTTGTAAAAAAAAAAAAGTCATTGCAATCCCACCTCAGAAATCAGTAGGTCTATTTATCTCCTAAATTTTTAGAAAAGTTTTAGCAGACTTGTTTTATTATTGATTGTTCTTTATTTAATTCTTATTAATTTAATTTTCAATTGCTGACGTTGTTAAAAAGGTTTATTTTATTGATTTATTCATATCATCCTATGAATTAAGGTCTTTTCGCTCCATTTTTTTCTTGATTCCTTATGCATTATTTTTCTTTACTGTTTTTTATTCTCGATGATTTGATGGCTGGATTATAACCTTTTATAATTGTTATTAGACAAAAATTAGAGTAATAAAGTTTCATATTTTTTTATTAACCTCTTTTGTGATTTTATTCTTAAAACATTAATTTTTAATTGATTAAATACAAACTAACAATGTTTAAAATAAATGTTTTATACTTGTGATTTTCACTTATTTGTATTTGTAATCAATGGTATTGTTTAAAATATTTTCTTTCAATTGATTAATATTGCCTTTGGTGCTCTCACCATCTTATTTTTTTTGCCAGTGATGTTTTATATTTCTAATTGTTTTTTTTTTCTTAAAAAATAAATATATAAAGTAATTGAAAAGAGTAAACTCTTATAATAATTTTAACTCCTTTTTCTATCCTGATGACATAGCAAATGCCTGATGAGAATTGCCCCATTTGCTAATGCCACCCAAAAAATGGCTAAATTAAAAAATAACACTTAAATAAATATTGGTAAAAAATTTTTTAAAGTTATTCATTTGTGTCAAATATTTTACAGCTACCATGTTACTATGACACATTATGCATTAACTTTTTTTTGGTTTCGTGTATTTTACTTTTAATTGCATTGGTTAATTATGATTAATTTTATATTTTGTTAGTCTTTTTTTGTAATTTGGTTTAAAAACTTATTTCATGAATTAAATAGTATTATCTGGTGTGTATTTGTATATTTAATACTATTTCATAGTTCTTAAAATGCTGTTTAAAATATCGATTTTATTTATAAAATTGATATAATTGTTAATTTAATTATAAACAAAATAAAGTATGGCAGTTCTAAAAACTAATTTCTAAAATTATAATTTGTATTTTATTTATTTATTTTTTTGCATTAAGTTCTATTGCTAATTAACACTTTTTCAAATGCCATTCATAATACTAGAAATTTGAATGAATGCATACGGAAAAAAAAAAGTCAGATTAAAAAAAAATGTAAAACATTAGTTGTGTTGCTATTTTGGAAACTTACCTCTGATAATATTTTAATCAAGAAACATGTTTAACACACCCAATTTGTATATATATCATATAAAATATGAAACTTTAGACTAGACGTATAAAAACAGGACGTCAAGAATAGTACTTTATTCATGATTTTCCTACAAAGTATATCAACTTAAAAATTTATGTGTAGTTTTTTTTTAGGGGAATACAGTAATTCAGCATTTCTTTGTGCTTTTCTCCTCCCTTGTAATGAATTTTGTACATTTATATTTTTTCTGAAATTGCGATTTTAATGTAGTATTTTCCTTTAGACTCTTAAATGCATTTGCTGAAGAAAATGCTACTGAAGATGCTGTTTATTATTTGGGAGAAGCTTTAAGAAAAGGAGTAATCAACCTTGATCTTTACTTAAAGGTAAGTATTGAGCTTACATTCATTTTAAATGACTTATATAAATTTATATCTGCTGCCTTTTTCCACTTTCCTAGAAAAACTGCTAGTTAGTTTTTTGTTATAATGAAGTCCTACCTGGACCGCTGTCAGTGTTCAGAAAAGAACATGGACCTTGTTTAGTTCTTATCTCTATGTAAAGCTCTTTATTGTGGATATTTTATATTTCTTTTTTAATTAACTGAAAGGAATTGAGTTTCAGTTGAGCAAACATCTTTCCTTCTAAGGTGATGATGGAACAGAATTTACTTTTTTTTATTTTATCTAGCTATTAAATGGGACAATATTTTGGTTTAATACAGGAGAAAGTTAAATGCTTCTGTTTTTTTTAGTCTGAACTGGCGCAATCAGTAAAATTAGATATTGATAGATTTCCTTTTAGTACTATTTCTCTTTGTTCATTTTCTAAATCCCTGTAACCATGGTACTAATCAGTGGCCGACCGCAGGACTTTTGATTTTACGAGCACATATATTACTTGTGCTCGGTGGGCCTTTCTTCTACAGAGTCGAAGATTGAACCTCGGCCCTTCCGGACTGGAGTACAATTCTCTCCCCACTGAGCTACCACAGCCTTTAAAGATAGTATTATTGCAGTAAGAATACTTGAAGGAAAACTAAACAGTTTTGCCTTTTTGGAATAAAAGGTTTTAAAAAAATATTGCAGCACATTTTTATTATATTAATGAGGCTATTAATTTGTTTAATTCTTTCAAATTAGTTATGTTAAAGAATTGGTTTAGATTAAATGTATCTATTTCACTTTTGCAGCATGTGCGATCACTTTCCTGGAAACAGTTTATGCTTAAAGCGCTGATGCAGAAGTGTCGTGAGAAAGCAAACCTCCCACATTGATGGTAGAAGTTCCCAAGCCTACAATATGTTCTCCAGAGAAAAAATGTATACTGAACTATAAAATGAATATAAAAAATCTCTGGATTTTACGTTTGAAGGATTTAAGGCATTCACAAGATTAAATTTATTCCGTTTTATTAGAATCTTGTATAATATGTGCATTGTTTGACTGTAATAAATATTTTAATTTAAATAAACCTGTTATAATATATATTATAGTTTGGGTCTTTTAATGCTGCTTTCATCACATGTTTTTTATTCCTGGTTTAAACTAGTTTCTCATTCCCGGTTTAAACTTACAGATTTAGGCAAAAAAATTGCTCTTTTATTTTTATAAAATATGCTAGTAATTAATGAATAACTAATAATTTAGGAAAATGTTTGCATAAAAGGTATCATGCTTTGAAAAAAGCTTAGAATTAAGCTTTCAGTTAAAATTACTTTGGTAAAAGTTTCTAGGTTTTAAATTTGTAGAAACTTTTTTGTATTATTACGATGTTAAACAAAATCCCGACTTTTGTTTTTCTTTTTGTAAAATTTTCACATAAGAATTGGAAGAACAAATTGAAATAAAAATATTCTGAAATTTCAGCTTTCAGTAAAAAATTAAATATATTTGATTATTTCTTTTGTTACAGTTTCTGACAACTTGATGAGTACTTTTAAAAGAACAGTTAAATGAGCTAAATGTTTACTTTCTTAAATGCATGCTAAAACTGAAGGGTTTTATTCATTAATATATATATATATATTAACCTGATCCACATTCTTAGTCAGCGTGAAATATTATCTTAATTTAAAGTTGTAAATGATGTTAAATCAGGAATTCTTTAGCTCAAAATTAAAGACCAAATTTTATTACTTTATTTATTAAATTTTTTTTTTTAATCTAATTTTTTTAACTTAAATTTTTTTTTAAAACTAAACTTTATACCATAGAAAAATGGAAAAACAAATACAAAAGGTAACTGCAAAAGCATTCCATGAAATTTCAATTCTTAAGTTATCAGCCATAGGATAATTTTTGCTCGTTGCTTGCCATTTGCATGAAAAACTTGAACATTTTTTAAAATAATTCTATTGAGATAAATATTTTAGAAATTTAGATTTTTAGAAATGTACTCGCAGAAGTTTTTTACTTTAGATTGTTTTTTTATTTAATTTTTGTTAATTTAATTTTACAATTGCCAACATTGTTAAAAAGATTTATTTTATTGATTTATTAGTATCATCCTATGAATTAAGGTCTTTTTTTTTTCTCTATTTCATATGTATTATTTTTATTTACTTTTTTTTTCATTTAATAGCTCTATTATAACCTGCTATAATTATTATTAGACAAAAATAAGAATAATAAAGCATCATTTTTGTTTTTGAACCTTTTTTTGTGATTTTATTTTTAAAACACGACTTTTTAATTGACTAAATGGTTAGGTTTCCATAAGGTTTGTCGGTGTTGCATTCCGATTTACAGAGGAGACCGTCAACTCTGGGGAAAAAATGACAATTTGATTAGTAATAACTTTTTATAATATGATATTTATTTGCCAGTCTTAAATATTTGGTCATTGTTGGTGAGTGGAAATTTCGCACCCAGGCTGTAAGCTTGGATTTTTAAGAAGAGAAAAAGGAAGCAGCAAATAAAGTAAACAGAAAAAATTTAATTTTTTTGTTACATTTTTATTTATAAGATAAAAAATGAAGTAAATTGAATCAGTAGTTCTGGTGATAAAACATTTTAAAACAAAATATTTGTAATACCTTTTTGTTAACTTTTGTTTGGAATATTTAGAATTATTTAACTGCCTATATTGTCATGTTGATAATCATTGTTTATACAATTTTCTCTTTACTGACAAAACAGTAACCTTCTAATGATGAACATTTATATCTTTGCAGTTGTTGTCCCATATTTTTACCACGTTAGATCACACCTTAAAGTTTGTATGCGCAGCATGCTAGCTGGAGAGATCGTCAAATAGAAAAAAGTTATTACCTTGAATAACTTTTATTCTCATTTTTGCAATTTCATGAACTGAGTGCTAATCTTAATGGTTCAGAAATATTAATTAATTAGTGCTGCTAATTGTTAATTATGTTAAGAAAATGTACTTTCTCTGAATAAACAAGCAGTATTAGTTATTATTTTATTGTTGATCAAACTTCTGATCACTATCCAATTTGTGAAAGTGTTCAAATTGCAATTTCCCTTCTGTGTCTTATATCACAACACAAGTTTCAGTAGTTTTGTGATTGTTACAAGCAGAATTTATAGTCATTTTGTAGCTACTAAATAGAATCTCGCATCATTTTACTACCAAGTAGAACTTATCTAAATTTCCACAATTTTCAATTGGCTATTCAACTAATTTTGTTCCAATTTTGGATATTCTTTTATGTATGTAGGAAATGGTGATTCTAATCAAATGCTTCAATCGTAATTAAATTGAACATTAAAAATTTTATAATAATTAAGTATTGGCATAAAAATAAATGACGTAACAAGGGACCTAAATTTACTATATTTTTTCAAATTGCACCTAGTTCTCATGTTTTTAGGATCAGGAATTTAAATGTAAATAAAGATTGACAGAAAGAACATTTTCGTGTCTTATTTCATAACTCGATAGAACACGCTATTTAAGGTGTTTCTCTACCTCAGTGGTGCCTATGGGAGCTTTTTAAACTGTGAACAGGGTGCACAGCATTTTTAAAAAGTGCTTATATTTTATTTTCGTTTTTTAAAAAACCGTTAAAGGTACTTTTTTTTATTCGGGGTTTATAAAAAGTGCTTAATTTTCTATCTTTTATAAAGATATTTTTTTCTTTGCCATATCAATTATCATTCTTAATTACAGAAAATACATGATTTTCACAATTTTCTTTGCAATATTTATCAGAAATTTTGAATTTTATGTTTATAAATTACGAACTTTAAACTATAGAAAAAAAAAATTTTTTTACTACTGCACAGATCCTAATTATGATTTTTTTGGAAAGTGATTAATAATATTTTTTGAGTGCCTACAAAGTACTTAAAAGGCGTTCATTTTTGCTGAAAAATCTGGCTATGCACCCTGTGTGAAGAATAAGTAAGAAAACAATCTGCTAAAGTTTTGAATGTCCTCTTGAGCAGAGGGAAAGTTAACATTAAATTTTATGCTGCTTTTTGCATATTCTAGAATATTGACAATATAATCAGTTTGATTATTTCTTCAACTTTAAATAACTTTTTTTTAAAACTAGTATTGAATAGCCAACTCAATTCTGAGTTTATAGCTATCAATTTTAAACCTAACCTAGATGACAAGGGAACTCTTGGATCAAGCATTACAGCAAAATAGATTTTGTGGAGTACTTTTTGATGATAATAACCCACATTTGCGTTACATGGAAAAGAAAAACCACAAAATTCTCCCAGGGTTATACTGACTACAAGAGAACTCTCCCACGATCTGTCTACCTATGAGGATATTTGACATCAACAATGTGTTCATTTCAATCTGAGAGCAGAATTTGAATCAGCCAGCAACCGTTTCCATTCGAACCTCAATCACCTCATTGGGAGGCAAATGCTTCTATACCATGAGTCACAGAGGGCTCTTAAATAACTTTTGACAAATGATTGGTTTTGCACTAACATGCACTTCAAATGAATCAATAAATAGATGCATTGAGAATTTTTTCATAAGGACAGTTAGCCCACTATACTATAGTATCATTGTTAGTAGGAGATATCTTAAAAATTTTCAAACCCTTGAAATAACTGAACTTGTATTCTGCACTCTTATCTCCTAAAAGCTTCACGGATAATCACTATTACAAATAATTGCTTACTAGATCTATTTAAAATCTCTTTATTCGATGCCAATTTAAAGGCAGTTATATATTTTTAAATGTAAATTTTTTAATATACTCTCAATGAATAATGAAATGCTGCTTATTTTTAGCATTTCCAAAATTCATTTTACTTCTTCGTTAGGGTCAACGTAATTAGTATTTTTCATGTCCTTTTTATTTATCTGCGGGCAGAGTTTTTCTATTTAGTTACAGTTGTATACTGTCAATTTTTCTGTTAACGTGTTACAGATTTGTGCTTTATGGCTTTGTTTTTCCAAAGTATCAGACAGAAAAAGGTGTGGCTCCTTTTCATTAAAATTACTTTTTTGGTGTTCCTTTAGCCATTCATAGAGTGGACTGATCGTTAAGACACGGTTCCCAGCAGATCACTGATGTCAAGCATCACTGTCTGCGGTCAGTGTGCGGGTGGGTGACCACTTGGATCAGACTGCGTAGGGACCCAGGGTGTGCGGTATTGGTCCTCGTTAAACTGTTCTACCGTAAAGTGCTCGACTTCGCGTGCAGGTCGTCGGGCTACCGAAGCGGGGGTGCCACCCCCTCTGCAGAGGATCAAAATTGTGATGGCATGTCTTCGGATCATCCTCAGGGATGTTTCCCAGACCGTCGCCAATAGCCCATTGTGCAGCTCTAGTGCGTCGTAAATGAACAACAACATTAGCTATTCATAGGCTTTAGTTTCTAATCTTTTCTGAAATTTTTTAATTGGACCTCCTTTTTCTCATTTTTTGCACCACTTGATCCAAGATTGGTAACCCGATACCTTAATTGTAAACATTCTTTTTTACAAAAGATTTTTGTACACAATTCTTCAGTAGCACGACAACTCTGGCTGGGCCCTGACCTTCTCAATATTTTTTTCACTTTCTTCTCTATTTTTGGCCATGATCTTCCAATATTAATCACTCTTAAAATGGCGAGATCCCTTTCTAGACAGTTAACCCATCTGAGGTTGGATCTGACCAAGAATATTTTTTGTGTTGGACGTTCTTTGTTCATTCTAGTAACATGACCAGCCCATTTAATTTTTGGAATTTTATGTATTTGATGACGTTAGGTTATTTGAATGTATTATAAAGTTTTAAATTTGGGTTTCTGTGCCACAAGCCATCAACTTATATTCCTCCAAAAATAGTCCTTACTATCTACAGACTCCCAGAGCATTTTCATCTTTTTATGTCATAGTCCATAGTATCTGATAAGTATAAATCTGATTGAACATTTATAAATTAATAACTTAGTCTTTTTAAATAAGTTTGATTTTAGATACTTCTTTAATCCGTAAAAGCATCTGTTAGTAGCACTGATTTGCCTCTGAATTTCAGTTGTGATGTTGTTGTCAATGTTAACCTCAAAGCTCAGTTATGTAAAGCTATCAACTTACGCAAATTTAAATTAACCAATTTGCCGATGAGTAGAGTCCGTTACCTTAGAGCCCTGCATATATTTAGTTTTTTCTGGTTGACTGTAAGATTCGTTTTACCTGCCTCCTTTTCCAGGACTAGTAAAACCTATTTCACATCAGGTGTATTTGCGATGATATCAATTTCATCTGCAAATGCAGCTATATTTCCTCTGATGTTTTTTTCTTTTGGAGTCACGAATGATCTTTTCTAATGCTATGTTTAAAATTAAGCATACCAGTGCATCACCCTGTCTATGCATTTCTAATTTCAATTGGTTCTGAATTTAATTTCGTTGCATGGTCTTATCTAGTGTAAGGGTAGTGAGTCTTAGAAGACTATCAGGGATATTAAATTCAAAGAAGCATTTTTGGACTCAAGTAATACAGTAGTAGTTAAAATTGAAAAGGGATTGGTTTGATGCAGACTGACATTATGTGACCCAAAGAAAAAATGATGCTAACAAAAACATGTTCAATAAAAAATATCCTAGATCATCAGTGGAAGAATATAGAGTTGCTGGAAGAGAGGAAAAAAAGTCCCCTGAATAGAAAAAAGATATTTCACAAAGACCTTTTCAGAGATGTCGAACATCTTAGAGGGTCAAATGAGTGCAGATCTTTCTTTCGTGGTATAAACCTTGGCTGACAGGATTTCATACCTAGAACTAAGATTGGTGTTATTTTGAGAGATAAGACTAAAATTCTCCAAAAATGGAATGATCACTTTACTTAATGCAGTGCGCTTACAAATTGCGGAGATCAGTTCGCCTAATGCTTTGTGTGCAAAAAAATAAATAATACTGTAATGTGTGCCTAAAGAAAAGAATGATTAAAAACTTGATGTTGGATAGCTAAGAAAGAGTTGAGATACTAATTTGTCGATCTCGCATAAATTTACCACTGAGCCTATAGAGTTACTGCGTAACAATTAGCATTGTACAAATCATTTAAACAAACACATTACCCTTAATTTTATCAAATTTCTTTATAATTTGTTCCTTTATTTATTTTTTGTATTTAGTTGAAATTGATTATTATTCTATTTACAATACAACTTGTTATTAATGACACGTTTATTTACATTATTCATATTACATAATCCTGAACAATCCACATTAATAATATTTCTTTAACAGTAACCATAATCTAAATTTAACTAATCCTTGACAATAGCTGCCTCTGTAAAAGGGTTTTCAATGCTGAACAGGAAGAAAATTTTTAAAAGTTGTTGAAAGAAAAGTTATTAGAAATATTAACTTGAATATCAGAGCAAGGAACTGAATTTAAAGAGCAAAATAAAATCATTAAGGTTTAAATTCGATGATGCTGTAAAACAATGATAAAGACAAAAAAAAAAAAAAGATGCAATTCAAATTTTAATAAAAATATTTTATTTAAATTCTTGAGTGCATCAATACGAAATATGTGAACTGTAAAAAAATCAAAATAGTAATATATCTTTTTACAATTTTTTATATCATCCATAAAAGTTTTCATTATTATTATTATTAAATTCATCTTAGAAATCTATAATGCAATGCATATTTTTACCATACTCCTATTTCACTCTACCATAAAAAGTCAAAGAGTATTTTCACTCCTTGAAAAAAATCTCAGCTACTTTGCCATCAATTAACATCCTATTTAGTACTACTACAAGTATATTTGTAAATCCCAACTATTAGCTTTCATAACCTTGCAAACAAAATTTGGAATATGGCTCAGAAAATAACAAAGGTTTTGAGGAAAACTTGCATTCAAGAAAGACTTCTAAAATGAATCCTGCTTATTTCACCCTTAAATGAAAATTTAGCACCACAATATTAATTATAGTTTGTCTAAGGTAAGAATTCCCCCCGCCGCAAAGTCTGGGGCCGTCTGCTACTATGGAAACAAGAATAGCCCATTTCAGGGAGGGTACCTTCTCTTCACTTTGGGGCTGACACATTAGACTGAAGGAAAAGATTCCCTTTCTCTCGCCAAAACAATCACCCCATACCCCTACTTGAAATAGTTATACATCGTTACCATGGTTATCTACATGGGTCCAGACGAATGGCTAGGGGAGTTCTTACTTTAGACAAACTATACTTGGCAGCAGAATTGATTCAACAATGTAAATATTTGGTCTCAGTAGATTTACACTCAGAAAATAGTATTTATAAATTCATAAGCTATCACCAGGATTCAATAAATAAAAACCTAGTGCTTGGTGATAAAAAAAAAATTTATTAATCTTTTAGCAGATATTCAACAAAATGAAAGATTATTTTTCTTTATTTTTATGAGTGAAATTTAGAATAATAATTTTATCACTCTAAATTTCACTCATAAAAATAAAAAAATAATCTTTCATTTGCTGAATATCTGATAAAAGATTAATAATTTTTTTATCTCTTACTTGAGCTTAACTTTGCTGAATTTAAATCAATATTTTCCCCCCGAAATAATAAGGGAGGTATATACTTACAGCCTACCTGCAATAACAAACAATATTAATTAAATCAATCTAACTTTGTACACACTAAGTAGCATTTTGGTGAATATTTTATTACATGTAATGCATAAAAAAGGCTTCTTTTTTATGTATAAAAATATATTAACTAAAGCAATTTTATATGCAATTGCTTTAATTATAATTTTTCAATTATAATTTAAGCATTAAACCAATTGCATATTCAATTATTATTTAACATTATAATTCATATTAATATAATTTATATTAATATAATTTAATCCAATTATAACTTAACTACCAAGCCTGAATATTTTATTACATACATAAAAAATGTTTGACTTTCCCTCATATGAATGTAAATAAAATTTTGATGGATATGCTTCACATTAATACTGGAACGCATGCACCTACTATTGGAAATACAAGTTTTCATTTTAATGTGAAATTTTAGAGTAATACAAGTTGAACCTTTAAATTTTACATCCCAAATGATGCATGAATAAGCTTTCTCTTTAGTAAAAACATATTTATGTTAAATAACATTTATTACACAAATTTTACAAATAAGGCTTCTCTTTAATAAACACAGTGATGTTCGTTTAAATACTTTCCTTGGAGTGACATATAAATACAATAAAAGCCAGACTTTGCAGAAGTCAACCAACTGTAACCCGAGTAACTGGAATTTTCAGAAATACAGTACAGAATCCGTTATCCGGAAATCAGAAAAACCAAAAAACCGGAACGAAATTCGATAAATTTCCCCGCTATTTAAAAAAAATTTTTTTTTTTTCCTCACAAGATTTTAGGATTTCTCTTTCTTTTTTGAAAGATGTTTACCTTACCATCATTTTGGAAATAATCATTAGTGTATTACTTCATCGTTTTTTCTTCTTTTTAAGATTATTTCCAAAAAAAAATGTTGTTTTTTTTTTTTAGTTAGGTTTAAGAATAAAAAAACGGCTTTTTGTAGCGATTCAGAAAACCGGAAAAATCAGTTATCCGGAACAGCGATGGTCCTGATCGTTCCAGATAATCGGTTCCCTACTGTATATAATCTCGCCTAAAAATGAATTGTAACGTTTGAAAATAGATAGCAAAATACCAATCAATTCTCAATAAACATTCCCTCACCATTTATTTTCACTCAATTATAAAAAGCGGTTAGAAAAAACACTACCTCTCAGTTTTTTTTAAAAAATCTGTAACGTTTGAAAATAGATAGCAAAATACCAATCAATTCTCAATAAACATTCCCATACCATTTATTTTCACTCAATTATAAAAAGCGGTTAGAAAAAACACTACCTCTCAGTTTTTTTTAAAAATCTCAAGTAATTTTTATGGGCTATTATAATTTTTCTATTTCCTCTTCATTTTTTTTTATAAGCAGCAACTTCTTTGAAAGATTTATTAGGAACATGTGCTGCGAAATTTCCTTTTATGGATATCTTGATATATTATTCCCAGGATCGAAAATAATAATCATTAGCATTATGACAATTATTGTTGAATTCCATGCCAACTGAAATCAGTAGTAGAATTCCAAGCATAACAGAGGGGAAATCACACATTTTTTCATAAAAAATGTATTAAATATATGCGAAAACAAACAACTGTGCAATAATATGCTACTTTAAGGTGCAATGTTTAATTATATGGCATGATATTTCCCTGTAACTATTTGTCAAATTTGTAAAATGTCCCCTCTGTTACATGGCATTTTTTTGAAGTTAATAAAAATGTGTAAGTAATTTAAAAACTCTTATAATAATTTATTTTACCTTGCAATGTGATTTAAAAAAAAAAAAATACAAATAATGTTTAGGATGTTAAGAATCACAGAATATAGCAGAAATAACAGTGCATGCCAAAAATATGGGATTTTCTTTGTCCCCTCTGTTACGGACACTTTTAATTATTTGGCAATTAAATTATGAGGGTCTTTTATTATTTTATGCAATTAAATTAAACATTGCACCTTAAATTAGCATAATATTGCAATTTTTTTTTTGTTTTCACATATATTTAATACATTTTTAAGGATAAAATACTTGTGTGATTTCCCCTCTGTTACGCTTGGAATTCTACTATTTTGTTTTCATTAAGGTGAGCATTTTTTTCTCATACAGTAAGGTTTCATATTTTTGGCACAAAAGTGTCCTAAATTTTCCGATTCCTATGCATTCCAGATAGTCAAGTTAGTTTTACTGTAATACACAAATGAATGAAGTTAATCTTTAGTATGTGATCGAGAATGATATGTTAAACTCCTTTTATATTTGAATGTTTTGTCACACAAACTACATGAAAAAGACTTATCTTTGGTATGAGTAAGGTAATGAGAATTTAAATAATTTTTACGTGGAAATCCTTTATTGCATATGTTGCACGAATAAGGTTTTTCATTAGTATGTATGCGATAATGTTGGTTTAAATTAGTTTTTTGAGTGAACCTTTTTTTACAGATACTGCATGAATAAGGCTTTTCATTTGTATGAATACGATAATGAGAAATTAAATCACCCTTGAAAGTGCATGCTCTATCGCATATATCACACACATAAGGCTTCTCTTTTGTATGAATACGAACATGTTGAGTCAAACTACTTCGCTCTGTAAATTTTTTATCACATATAGTGCATGAATAAGCTTTTTCGTTAGAGTGAATACTAATATGACGAGTTAAGGAATTTTTTAGAGCAAATTTTTTATCACACACACTGCATGAATAAGCTTTTTCTTTAGAGTGATTGCTGACATGTCGATGTAGATTACTTTTATAGGAAAATTTTTTATCACACAAATTGCAAGAATAAGCTTTTTCCTTAGAGTAATTGCCAATATTGTTATCTGTCAATATTTCATCACTCATTCTTTCAGTAAGAATAAAATAGCAAGAATTCAAATGACTCACAACGGAATTTCTTTTTACATAAATAAGGGTTTACATTCCATTGAAATTGCTTACAAGTGATTGTTGACAAAAACGTCCCTTAAAATTTTTGCTCATTTATTTTTTACACTCATGCCACATAAAAAGGCTTTTACTTAATATAGAAAGGGAAACGATATTTGTAATGAAAATAACTTTTCTGCGAATCTTTACACTTTTATATTTCATGACTAATTCTATAAATTATATAACTATCATAGAAATTTTCATACTACACACACTGCGTTAATAAGTTTTTTTTTTCAACATGTTGATGATTACAGAAAATTTCTTAAACAGTAAAGGCAACTATCAAGCTCCATAGAGATAAATAGATAAGCAGACAAACGCAACGAGATACAAAAATTAAAATGTAAACAAACAACTTGCAGCCTGATTCTTTATAGAGGATAAAATTGCAGTTAATTGAACAAATAATATCACATGTTATTGTTCACTTTTTCTTTAGTAGATGGCGTTGTCATCCTATGTCTGACAATTTGCTTACTCTAGTTCCGGTTAAAAAGTTTGCAGCTGCTTACTACATGTTATTCTGATAGGCGATGTTTTCAAACGGATAATTTTGTTTTCAATAAAAGAAATAAATTAGATAATTTCTGAGCTCAAATCTGCCATATTTCATAAGATATTAATGTTAATATGTAATTCTGGTGAGTTTGAAGTGAAAATTTATTTTAGTTTTTTAGAGTTATATTGTTAAAAAAAGGTGACATGGTTGCTAGATTTTGAATAACTCGCTTTTTTATCAGTCTTGATATGGCCTCTTTCCATAAGTTTATTACTGTTTTGTTCTTGTTTCAAGCTGTGCACCATCTTACGTTAGTGTTAACACTTTTAGCATTGTAAACACCAGTATTGTTAGCATTGTAAACACAAGTACTGTTTGTCTACGATAGGTACTCTGTCCGCCACAAAGTCTGCGGCAGTCTGGTGCTATGGAAACAAGAAGAGAGCATTTTAGGGAGGGTGGCTTCGATGAAGAGGTCTCCTTTTCTTTCGCCTTCGATGATAGCTTGTATGGGGAGTATACCAGATTGGCTGACTCAGCCACCAGTTAGGAGACTTATTTAATCTGATTCAAGAACTTTTTTAAGATTCGCATGAATATTTCTTTCTTACTTAAAATAATTCTCTCGATTCAATCAGTTGTTATTTTTTAAATACAAAGGAAAAAAAGTGAACAAATTCTGACATTAAGGGTAGTACAGGTTTTTTTAATATTACTTTTTAATTTTACGATATGAATGTTCATTGATTGTTAGATGGTTTAATTTCTAAACTTGCACATTTTTTAAAGCAGTTAATTTCTTTTATTACTTGAATTTTCTGGAAAAAGTGAAGAGCTTAAACTTAATAACTCTGATTTTAAAAGGAGATAAAACTTTCGCTGAAAATAAAAATAGTTCACGTTATCTGTGCCGGAGAAATATTAAATATCTTTGTTTTGATTATTAATTTTTAAATATTTTATTTATTTATTTATTTTTTTTTTGAAACTGAAAGCAAGTGACCGCAACTAGGATGAAATCTAAAACTATCAACGATGGTTTTTATCAGCACCCATCAAACCATCTGAAATTATCTGAAGTTTTTTTTGCTTAAATTACGTTTTCTTATTCATATTTTATTGTAACCTGTACAGTTTTTTTTCACTATTTATTAAAAACAGTTTTTATTAGCAAATTTATTTTTTTCTTAATAACCAATTTACTATGTATGATAAATTTATAGATGAGTTATTTATTAATAAAACATTGAGCTGCTTTAAACAATTTTATACAATTTCCATACATACATATAAATTTTTTTTCTAAAACAGAAGCTTTTGAAAAAGAGAAAAGATTAAAAAAAAGGAATCACACGCTCTAAACGATGTTTCAGGCGCGAATGCTCATTTCTCTTAACTCTAGGGCTAATACAATAGATCGAAGAAAGAAGTCTCCTTTTCTCCCACCGAAACCAGTCTTAAAGAGGGACCCCGCACCCCTACTTGAAATAATCACGTTACCATAGTCCCCGCCACCCCTTCAGACGAATGGCGGACAGAGTACCTATCGTAGACAAACAGTAATAAGTAATCAAACACATTGTTTGCAAGAATCTCAAAACACAATGATGCCAAATGGCTTTAAAATACAACGGAAACAGTAAACCGGAAATTTAGGCGGTACCGAGCTTGTAGCGTTCCCTAGTGTAGAAAACACCATCCATAAAAATATATGACTGTTGTCAATTTTTCAATATTATTTGAAATATGTCAACAAAATTAAATTTATAGTGAACACACTAAATAATCTGCGAAATTAGAACATCAAACAATCAAACCTTTGTTTGCATCTCTAGTGCATTTTAGTACTCGCTGGGAAATGGGAAATAATGTAATAAAATGTTTAAAAAATTAGATAAAAATAATTTTTTCTACTTTTGAAAAATAAATTCTTATCCAAGTAGCACCTAATAATAGATAACATCAGAAAATCGGCAAAATCTAACGTTATCTTGCACAACTTCTAATATTAGAAAGATATAAGAGGTCGCTGTTTGCTCAGCATTATATAATATTAGATTCTATGCAAACTAATATTATCTAGCGTTCACCATAATATTATTTTGCATTAGTTTTGATGCTATATAATATTAGACTTTGTATTTTCTGATGTTATTTTGCTTTGCTTTTTATTTTTTTGAAGTAAGCAAGAGGAAGATATGGAAAGCAGTAGAATAATTCGGCGATATATTTTTACTTAATTTTCTGTATTGTTGTGAAGCAATGAAACATAGAACAATAGTTTTATGTCATTCTATGCATTATTTACTTAGCAATACAGAAATACTAAATAAAATTATATTAGCGAATTCTGCTACCTTCCATTTTTCTCCTCCTTACTCCGAAGTATGTCTTATGTTCAGCTGATTTTTTTGAATATTTCAAACTTAATTAGGAAATAATATTTTATTGCAACTTTTATTAATATTTTTTTCTTTTATTCATACAATGGGTTTTCTGACAAATTTTATATCATTAATAATTTTTAAGTCTTCAATTTTAAAATGTACTCTTAATTTTTTTTTAAAAAACTGGACTCATTTTATCAAAATCTCAATTTAATTTGTTAGTTTGTAATATATATATTTTTTAAATGTGTAACTTCAGCCATGTGTAATTTCACAATAATCATTCATTATTTATATTCTGAAATTATATAATAAAAACCACACTATATAATTATAAAGTTATATATTTACATTTGAACTGAGTGGAAATTTAAACTTAAAATTTTTTCCCTTTATAATATTAAAATTGTTCGATTTTTAAGTGGACATTTCTTGTAATAATTGGCACAATAAAGAACAAAATTTAAAAATATTCAAATTACTTACTTCAAATTTACACATATTTTTTCCCCTTCTCTTTTCACTGGAATTGCTAAATGGAAAAATACTTACGTAACTTTACTCTTTTAGTATTTGAAATTTTATTTAGCAAAACACCTAAAAACAAAACTTCAACACACGGTAGAAATTTTTCCAGGGAATGAAACCGGGAAGGCAACTAATATCATGAAAATTGCTAATATTTTTTTTATAATGTTAAAATAACTTTTATGGGCACATCAGAAATTTTCATCAATTCGATAATTATTTAAAGGTGTTATGTTCGATTAAACTAACAATCTTTGCAAAAAATTTACATAACATTTTAATTTCAAAACTGTCAGGTCCCGCAGTGGACTGATCGTTAAGACACGGTTCCCAGCAGATCACCGAAGTCAAGCATCACTGGTTGCGATCAGTGTGCGGGTGGGCGACCACTGGACCGAGGGTGTGCGGTATTGGTCCTCGTTAAACTGTGCTACCGTAAAGTGCTCGACTTCGGGTGCAGGTCGTCGGGCTACCGAAGCGGGGGTGCCATCCCCTCTGCAGAGGATCAAAATTGTGATGGCATGTCTTCGGATCATCCTCAGGGATGTTTCCCAGACAGTCGCCAAATGCCCATTGTGCAGCTCTAGTGCGACGTAAATGAACTACAACAACAATCAAAACTTTTAGTAAATATTATGTGTTATCAAAATTAAATTTGCACAAACATATAATTGCATACAAGAATCAGACGAAAAAATAATAAAATTTTTTACATTATCTTTTAAAAGTTGCCTTTAGTATTAAAGATCAAAATTTGACTACAATCAATTACTCTTTTGAGAAAGTTACTATAACAAAATGGATTTTTGATTAAAACAATTCTATTCCTCGTTTTTCTATGAGTATATAGTATGCGTTATGAAGAATTACCCTTATAAAAACATATATTATGCATTTTAAAAAGTTGCTTTTGCAAAGAACCTTATATATAAAAATTTTAACAAGATTCTTTTCTGATTTAAATTTTCTGTTTTTACAATAATGTAAATAAATGTTCTGCTAAATTTTAAATATTAAGCCAAATAAATTTTTACCATTATCATTATTTTACAATTACATTAATTTAAACATCATAAAAATATATATACACTTATCTTAAATTTGAACTGCAAAATTGAAGTAATAAATATAATGCTAGTAGTATAATTGCTCATAAGTTAGAGTTAATGTTTTACAATGATGTTAAAATAAAATTGCTTCTGATATCTTTAAAATTTCTTGAATTTTCATAATACTTAAACATAACTATAATGACTAAAATAAATTACACAATGCAGTAGTTAAGAATAAAAAAATATATCAAATAAAATCATGACAAACATTTCACTACTTAATTATTTTATTTTAAAACAAAACACAATATAAATATAACTTCACTCAACTATAAAAGCAATACATTCTTATCATCATTGTTTAATACAAGCTTATCGATATTCTTTTCTTAAAATATAAGTTAAGAACACGTAAATGGTCCACAACAATTGCGCATATCACACAAACACACAGCAAGGATGAATCGCACAGGATGCACCTTTCTTCAAACTTTCAGCTCCGGCAGATTTAAAGAGAACCTATCTATAAAAATCTATTCTATAGAATACATTTTTGTAAAATAAATTTTTAGAATTTGAAGAATAAATTTTTAGAAAGGAAATAGTGAGATTTTAATTGTTGTTGTTGTAATTCATTTCCGTCGCACTAGAGCTGCACAATGGGCTATTGGCGACGGTCTGGAAAACATCCCTGAGGATGATCCGAAGACATGCCATTGCAATTTTGATCCTCTGCAAAGGGGATGGCGACCTCCGCCTCGGTAGCCCGACGACCTGCACTCGAAGTCGAACACTTTACGGTAGAACAGTTTAACGAGGACCAAATACCGCTCACCCCCGGTTTCTACGCAGACTGATTCAAGTGGTCACCCACCCATACACTGACCGCAGCCAGTGATGCTTGACTTCGGTAATCTGCAAATATACCTATCAAGAGTTTTAAATAACAATTTCAATAATTAATTTATTGCTATTAAATCAACTATTATTATTAAATTAATCAACTGCAGTTGATTAATTTAATAATTCTCTCAAAACATTCTCTATCAAAAACATATTTTTGAGCGAAAACTAACAATTTTTTAACAATATTAAAAAGGAATTAAACAAATTTAACAAAAGTTATGTTCCATTTAAATATGGTTCAAGTTCAGAAAAAATACAGTGTTCTAGTGTTTCATTATTTCTAAATATATAGATGAAATTTTTTTTTTTTGTTATTTTTTTTTTTTTTGTTATTTACATTGACAAAAATTTAAAACTTATCAAAAGAAAATCTAATTTTAATAATATTTTGAAAGTTTCAAGGAGGGCCACACGATCCCCTTTGATGTTTATTTCTCTGCAGCAGTTTATGGAACGAA
Organism: Parasteatoda tepidariorum; assembly: GCF_982258835.1. Classification (NCBI taxonomy): domain Eukaryota; kingdom Metazoa; phylum Arthropoda; class Arachnida; order Araneae; family Theridiidae; genus Parasteatoda; species Parasteatoda tepidariorum. The sequence continues at coordinate 68,504,003 of NC_141762.1, read as the reverse complement.
TATTTTTTTTTTTTATTCAAACTTGTTTGCTAACAACAGATTAGTGTGAATTCGCCTACGAAAAAATATTTTTAAAAAAAAAAGATCTCCCTTTTTTTTATTAAAAAAACGAGAAAAGAAAAATTATCTATCCTATTTATTTTTTTATAATTCCTATTTTATCATGAAAGGAGTAATGAGTGAAAAAATAGAACAACATTTATTTTTGTGTGTTTCAAATTAATATACAAGGAGTAGCTTAAATTGTCATGATTTTAGCGATTTTCAATTTTGAGACACTCGACCACTGAAAAGTTTCGTTATATATATATATATATATATATATATATATATAATAATGAAACTTATTGGGGTATGATAATCTTTAAAATAAATCTTTTTAGACAAGTGATTTAAAAAAAAATGCATATTATAAAGAAATATTTCATAATTCTTGTAAATGCTCTTTATTATCAGAAGATTAATAGTCTGAGTGAGTATTTCTGATTGATATATAATATATGATAACTCTTTTCTTGTTTAGGGATTTTAAACTAAACTTTTTTTGAAAGAGCAGGAGGGGAGGGCTCCACCTTTTAAAAATTTTTTGAAATCACCAAAAACAATTCTATAATAGGGAATGTCATACACTATGCTCGATGCTTTGATGCAGAAGCTCATTTTGGTTTTAGGATGGTTACTTAAAAAAGAAGTTTAAATAAAAACGATTTACCCTTTTTCCTATTTTATTTCGAAGCCATATAGACTAACAAATTATTTTTAAAAGTTTTGCTATTTTTTAACGAATAAGTTTTAAAATGATAACTTGACTACGATTTCAGAAATTAGTTATTTATGAAATCGTTAAGAACGAGGGAGCTAGTTTATTTGGAACGCCATTCTCTGAGGTTTATTTTGATTTCACTGACGTTTACTTTAAATAAACGACGTTAAATAAAAGCAATTTCTAGAATTATATTCGATAAAGCAGCCCTTCAATTTTGAAATTAAAATGATATATAAATTAAAACTGTAGTTAATCTAAAGGCTGCGTACATTGAATATTCCGCCTGAAATAAAAACTGTTATTACACCATTATTATTAAAAATAAAAAATATAAATAATAATAATTTTTTAAGGCTTAGAAACTTATATTTTATGCTTATGACATAAGATTTTCGAAGCAAGATAAAATGTTATTAATTTCATTGTCATTCAATGCAGTTTAAATCACTGACATTTAATTATTTAAATAAAAGATGAACCTTGAGAAGCATTCAACAAAACATACATGCTTCACTTCATTTAAATTTTTATAATTTGCATACGAATGTATAAATCATTCCAGTTGCATTGAAAGTTTGTTGTTACGGTTCGTTGAGTGCTGAAACATAAATCAATACTGTAGATTAAGTTGAATTAAAAAGTAATTTCTTAAAATTAAGCAAATGGTATGATTTATCACCGGACGCTGTATTCCAAACCATGAAAGACGAATTCAATTCGAATGAAAAAGTGAAAAAAAAAGTTTTTCCAATGTACGGTAGACTAAGAATTCAACGAAGAAAAAGTTACAATTTGTATAAATATTTTTCTTAGCTATTTTCATTGACATTTGATATGCAATACATTAAAAAGATTTTGAAACTTTTGAGTCGAAACGCTTAACCAGATTGCAGCAAACGATTTTTTTATTGCTCCAAGGCTTTTGGGGAGAGTATAATATTTCTTGATAATACACTGTGAAAAGAAATCCGGGATATTCATGTTAATAAATGACAGCCAATGAGAATATGACAGCCTAGAATATACTAGTAATGTTTTTGGCAATAAACAGGAACCTTTTTGTAGAATTCAGAAGTCTTTCCAGAAAAAGCGAGTTATGTTTCTGGAATAAATATGTAACTTCAAGTTGTGTTTCTTTATGTCACATCATCTAACTATGAAATGTGGATTAATTAGTTAATCTAATCGGATCGTCTACAGTGCACTGGATGGAAAAATAGATAGTATTGGAGTTTTTCTCCTGTGTGTCGGATGGGGATGAGTATGTCTTGGTGCTGCCATCTATGTTTGTTCAAAATTGCAACTTTCAAATTATATAATAAATGATGGAAGTGTGTGATGACAACTTTGGGAGTCTAACCCTAGATCAGAATGACAATCCTAGCTTTTTGGGCTATGTAACAACTTCAAGTAGTATGAACTTGATAAAGTTTCACAGCAGAAATTACAAAAGTAATTAAAATATATAACAGCTTCAATGAACCAAGTATGAAGTATGAACTTTACCACAGGATTTAGAAAAGTTATTAAAAAAGAATTTACCTTGAAATAGACATTTTAATTATTTATGTATAAAAATGAAATATAAAATTCACGTAGTTACGAAATATACTTCGAATTTTTTTGCAATGCTGCCTCTTGAGCAAGTGATAACGTTGAATTCTTTTAAACTGTTAAAGCTTTAGTTGAATATATGCATATTAATAAAAATATTTGCTTATAATAATATAAAGTTAGTCATTCGCAATAAATTTGATTCTTTTTTACATTATTTCAATTATATGAAATTTCTATTTAATTTCTGAATTTTTGTAATTTATTTATTCGAAGCATGTTAAATAGGCTATCATCATTTTGAGAGTCAAGGTTAAAACTATAAGTACATTGACACCTGTTGGCACCCTGAGGTTTATTTTTCTACTTATTCAATTATTTTCTCTAAGTAAATTATATTTTCCGTGTTTCGCTCAATGACGGAAGTCGTAAAGAACGATACGGGTGGGATCTAATTAACCCTCACCCTTTCCAGGAAGTGACATTTTTTGAAACATTGTTAAGAATCCCAAAATTTCAATTCATGTTCCTAACGAAAAAGATAAAATGGAACGAATAAGTGTAGCATCATATTTCTTAAAATAAAATGGCAGAAATTTTATAGGTCTGTATTATACAACATGATGAGTATATAGGCATACAACTGCCCTATCAATAACCACGTAATTTCAAGGGTGTCGTATGTTTCCAACCAGCCAATGTTCGAATGCTAACTTTGATGTCCTGTTTCGCAGGAAGTATTAAACATATTTTAATTTTTTTCACTGTTTAAGTACTCGACTACTACTAAGAGGGAAATTTCATTGTAAAATATAACAAAAATTTTATTAATTAATTTTTTTACGTAATTTTACTGTATGCACGATAGTGAAAACGTTTTTCTAAGAGTGTGAATCAAATCTCATTGAGGTTAAGGTCACTTGAGCATTGCAAAAAAAAAAAGAAAATAATACATGAGAATATGTAATTTTTAATTCAACATTAACAGTTCTGACTTTTAATATTATTTTTTATTTGATATTTCATTGGCTGAATACGATGGAAATTATTATGTGTCTTATCGAAATATCAATTATTTCGACATTTTTCTGGACAGAGATACATCTATTAAAGCTTTAAAATTATTAACAGCGAGTAAATTTAAATTTTAATAGAAAATCTTAACTCATGTCTGTTACTAAGTTAGTTATATTTGTTACTAGTGTGGGTAACTGATGATAACAGACAAGACATTTTTAAGAATGAAAATTCAGCAAACTAAATAATTATAAGATATAAGATAGTAAGCAGGACATTAGTTTGCGGAAAGCGATGTTTAGTTTTGTATTAATTCTTTTTTGTAGCCTTTTTAGGAAGTAATTTAGATTATTTAATTATTTAATACGAGTATAAATTAAGCCAGAGTAGAATTTTCATTTTCTTGAAAGTAGGAACGAGATAATAATTTTTTTTTAAGCTTCATGTTCATATTATCAATTCCCTTCAATTAATTTCTTTTAAATGCGATTTTATTTTTCAAAGTTATGTCTCATAATTTTAAATTTTTAGTATTTGAAAGGTTCTACTAATGCTCATATTCTGAAAAGTTTTCAACGCCTTCAATTAAATGTGGATATTTTTTTAAATTACCTGTATTCCGAAATTATATAAATAAAAAATATACAGCTTGTTTTCCTTAGTTTTTAAATTTCACTTTTGAATGCTTGCTTCTTAAATTACAACTTTTTCAAATTCAGTTTCTTGGAAACTATTCAACCGATTTCGTTCAAACTTAATAGCAATTACTATTGTGAATGGTAAAATACAAAATATATTATTAATTATATTTTCTATTTTGCCATGTAAAACTACATTCTTTAAAATGATGTAAATGTTTGTATAGTTTACAATTTAAAACTTTTTCGACTATTATGATATAAAATAATAAAATATAATATTAAAATATACTAAATAGTAATTAAAAATAATATTTTCATGGAATTTCCTTCGAATAGTAATTACATGCAAGCATTTTTCATTTAGTTCAAAAACATTTTCAAGTACAGATGGATGTTAAAGATATAAAATATTTAAATATTTTTATATTAATAAATATATAAATTATATAATATTTACATAAATATTTTATATAAATATATATATATATAATATTTTTTTTGCAAATCTAAATATTACAGATATTAAACAACTTTACAATCAAATTAAATCATCTTTGCTTATCTATAGCATTCACTGGCATAGATTGAGTTTCGTAATAAGGGTCAAAACTAATTCAGTATAATAAGCGTTTTTTTATTTTTTATTTTTTTAAAGATATTAACATTTTAAGTGTATGTCTTTCTTTTAAAGCTGACTGTACAATGCAATTTAATAATATGCAATGATCGTGGAGTAAGAATTATTAGTAAGCATCCGATAAAATAAATTATCATTGACAAGGACACATAATAAAAAAGTTTTCTTTGTGTGAACTGAAAGCACGATTTTCAAAAATTACTAATAGTCTGAGACATTAAATAGTTCAAATTAATAATATTAATAATTAAATATTTAAAAATTTTATTTTGTTTCAGAATATATTCTCATTCATGCTGCAAAAGAATTTCTAGCTAAAGATTAGAAATCAAAATGTAGACACATATTTTTCCTTAACAGTGTAACAATATGATTAAAGCTAAAGCAAAATATTAACGAATTTGAACATAATTTAATTTATTTAATTCATATATTGTTTCAGATAAAAGTTTAAAGTAATTTCGATGATTTAAAAACACTATGGATCAAAATTTTTCGAACTCTGATAGTTAGGCATTTGTAGTTTTAAAAAAAAAATCGAATTCTATAATGAAGATAAACACACGTTATACAAAGAACAAACTTAGTTTATTTTTTATTTTCATGCCAAGTTTTAATGCACAATTAACACTTATTCCTTTTATTATGTTGCAACAACTTTTTTTTATGAGTGATCTTTCACTTCTAACTATGCTGCGCTTCATTTGCAGCAATTTAAGCTTCCGTAAAACAATAAAAACTAGCTACCGTGAAAACTAAGCATTTACTGTGCAGCAATGTACATCTTTATTTAATATTCTTGGTTAATTGGATAAAACCATAGAATTTGGATTATCCATTGAAATGAGTTTCACGCTTATTTGACAAGTTTCTGTACAACCAATTAGTTTTTATGAGTAATAGATTGCACACTCTACCTTTGTTGGATAGTAATAAACAACTGCGTTCTTTGGATATACTAAGGTAAAAAAAAAATGACTTCATGAAATTGTTTCTTTCTTTTTTTAACACCAGATTGGTAAGAAAACGTCAACTACTGGCTTAAGAACCGTGGTGGCTCAGGGGATAGAGTGCTCGCCTCCCAATGAGGTGACTCGAATTCCAGCGACAATTGAACGATACGCATTCCGCACCCGGCTTGCACCAACCATAATACTGGCGTGAAAATATCCTCAGTAATGGATGGATCATGGGTTAATGTCTCTTTGCCGTTATGTTAATCGTGGGAGGTTTTCGTAGCTTTCCTCTTCGTGTAACGCAAATACTGTTTAGTTTTATCAGATGCACGATTATTATGTATGAAAGGACTCTCTGAAATCAAAAAAATCTCGATCTGGTAATTATTTGCTGCAATAAATACGTACATAAAGAAAGAAAGAAATAAGAATTACAACGCAAAGCTATGTCTTTCTTTTTCAACCCTTTATTTACCAAATTTTAAATAAAAAATTTCAAAAAATGTACGAAATTTTTTGTATAAATTTTAATTATGTCTATTTAACACTTTGACAAATATTTTTTTAATATTCAATATTATTTTCTAAGTTTCCATGAAATTTTTAATTTGGAACTTACCCACCATGTTATGAAATTTAATTAAAGTCAAACATTTAATAATTTGTTTAAGAACTAATTGAAAATGTTAATAAATCAACAGAAAGATATGAAAGCCTCACTTGCAAAATTGATTTAGATAAGAATTGATTTAGATGAGAATCGAAGAAGGAAATTGAGGAATCGTAAAAAGACGTCGTCGAACGAAATATCAATAGTAAATTTGAGTTGATGTTTAACTTGTGTTGTCAACTAGTAATAATGTATGGAAAGTCATATTTTGTTCTACTTCAATACTATATGGAAATAATATTAGACTGATGTCAAAGTCCCATCGGTACACAAAGGGTAAAATGCCATATAGATGGAAGAATAACTATAATTAGGTTTCATTTAAAAAAAAAAATCATTTTGACAAGAAAATGACTGCAATTGGCTCACAAATAATTTTTAAAATTGATTTTATTTCTTAATGTACGAATTTCAAAATGAAAAGAACAAAATGTTTATAAGAACTTGTTATTTACAGAATCATAAAAAATACATAAAGAACTGCACCGTCCTCGCTTTTTTTTCTTTTAAAAAGCCATATAAGTAAAAAAATACTACCATTGACTAATAAATAATTATTAAAACCGATATTATTTCCTAAAATATAAGTTTGAGAAATGAAGAGTAGAAAATGATACTGAAATAACACACTATTTATATAATCGGAAAAATGTGAAATTAGGATTGAAAGATAGTATTAAGTTCCTTTTTCCTTATATTATTAGTAAAAAAATTACTACAACTCTTTTTAAACTTTAATTTTCCAAGGCAAAAGTTCAAAATGAAAATTTGAAAAGATAACTTAAAATTATCGTTCATGAAATCATAAAAAAATTAAGTTAATAAAGAAATCAAAACATTCTTTTATTCTTATATTTTTAAAAAAAGAAAACAGTTTAGAAAGTAAGACTGACTGACCCTTAAATAGTTTTTAAAACTGTTTTTATTTTTCAAAGAAAACAAAATTAAATAATGATTTTGGAAGCTCGTCGCGTATAGAAATGTAAAAAAGCAAAATTAAGAATGAGAAATCTTTAGTTTATTTCTTTTTTTAAGCCTCTAAATAAGAAAACACAGTAAACGTTATATAATGCTTAAAGTTGTTGTCAATCCATAAGGTACAAGTTCGAAAATGAAAATTAGAATGTAAGTTTGACTCTAAGAATATTTTATTTTTATTGTTTTCAGTTAAAAAAAAATTTTTTTTTAGACAAAAACGTATTTCAAAAAATTACAGCTATCGTATTTGTTCTTTAAATTGTCTAATAATCCTACAATTGTTGATAATTTTAAAAATTATGTTTGTATTTCAAGCATTTGTTAATAAGAGTTCGGGAAAATATTTCTTGACTCCATATTACAATTGTTTCTTATGATTTTCTGAATCAAGTGAAAATATAAATCACCATAATTACTCGAAAGAAAAAAATCTGATTAAATTACCGAACTGCATGGCAATGACAAATTCGGAAGAACAAAAACCATAATTCTGGTTAATAAGACTAAAATATACCATAACCAGTCATCTGGTCATTGGTACATAAACCATGTATTTGGTCATTTTTTTGTTCATATAGTAATGGGGTTTCCCGGAAATTTCTGGATTTCAAAATTATAGTTCTTATTACCATACATTTAGTAAGAAATTCAAAGTAAATTTAACCGAAAAAATGTTTTTTTATGCCATGTTTTAAAGTTTCATGATAAAATGACCAAATTTCACCAGATTTTCCAAATTTTATCACACACTATAAAACAATATTTTATTATTGATTTTGGCAAATTTACTATCCGGAAGCACCGAGTTTTTTGGAGTTCTCATAGATCTAAAAACACAGAGAATTTTACCATAATCAGGTAGTCTTGACCTTGCATTTTTTTCTCTCAGTGTATATATATATAAATTAGAATCCTGGGAATATTTTAAACACGGGAAAGTGAGAAAAAGCCAAGACAAGGTATTGTTAACTATTGTTTTGCTAGTAAACACTAAATGCTATTAAGTTATGTAATTTTCCATTCAATTTTAAAAACATAAGTAAATTATATTAAAGAAAAGACGTTAAAGTTTTGAACAATGTACATTTTGTCAATTTTTCAGCTATTTCTTTCTCCCTCCCCCCTCTTTTTATTCATCGTGACCTCTCACACCAGGTCAATTGTTTGTGATTTTTTAGCAATAATTTCTAATTGCACCAAATATCAACATTTAATTTCCTGCATTTAATGAAATTGGAAAATAGACAAAGTATTTCCAGTTTGCTGGGGAAAAAAAGTGGTTTCGGCGTCTTTTTTGTTGATATTTATGAGGTTAAGTCAATATTTCTTCGTTTGACACTGAGTATTATATTTATGTACAGTAAATGTCAAAAACTACAATGGCACTATTTAAAAACAGAAGTAAATTGTATGACTGTTTTAAACTCATATAAATTTTAAAAGTTCCAATTTTAATCAAATTAGGATGTTGTAACAAAGGTACAACTAGCCCCATAGGGTTTTTATACTGTCTAAGGACAAAGAACAGTTGTAAATTTTGCGTGTCACCTCATTCATTTTAAACCCTCCCCCCAACGGTGATATTGGCAATTGTTTCGAAATGATATTTTAAACAAGAACTTAATTTCTTACTTATTTGTTTTTAACCTCTCTTCATGTGTTGTAGCTAGTTGTAGTTTAATTTTAATTTGAAAAAACACTAACAGCACCTTAAAACTTATTTTTTCGTTTGTTTTAATGTTTCTTAAAAGACAATCAGTAATTATTTAATGAACCAATCAATAGGCAACAATATTATACAAATATCAATATGTTATACAAATATTATAATCAATATATATATCAAAATATTATACAAATATTGTACAATTATCATTATATAATAATAAATATTTAAAAAAAATAAAGTTATGAAGCTTGTAAATAGTAATGTATTATTATTGGAAGAACAACAAATAAGTAATCAAATAAAAATTATTTGGCTATTCAAAAAATGTTTTTATGGTTTCTCTTAACAATTTAGATAATTAAATATGCATACAGCAGTCTAAGAATGCATCCTTATCTACTCTGTAAAAAAATCCGGTTTAAATTACTGTAATAAGTACCTTTTTACTGTAAAATTCATTTTTACCAAATCATGTTACGGAGCAAGTATTCTATTAAACCATAATTTTTATAGTAAATATTACTTTAACAATTACGGTAAAATATTTTAGGGTAAAGATAGTTCTTAGGATAAAATGGGTTATATGGATGATGCAACCAATGTTCCGGTACTTATACCGTAATTTAATTCGGAATTTTTTACAGTGTATGATTAATTTCACTGGTATTTATCAACTTAAGTTTATATGAATTAAAAAATTTCTGCTATTACTTTATTTAGAATTTTTTTGTAAGGGCGATTTAAGAAAAAGTAATCCTTCTCAACATCGTATTAATCTATTATGTTGATTAAATATAATTTTTGTACAGATGACACATACTGAAGTTGATTGAAAACCAGTCATCTTAAGCATCTTGATGAATTTGCTGATTAATTAGCAATTTCCTTCCTCGTAACCTTCTTGTGACCTAAGCACCTGTTTGAACTGAAAAGAAGAAACATTCTTTAAAGCTATTTCCTCTCCTGTAACTTGAAATCTATACAACACAAATCATAAGAATGTCATAACGAGTCAAGTTGAAACATTTTTGAAATTATGGATTGAACTTGATTAATGCAAAATAAAATAGGTAATGAAATACTCTTTTATGCATTCTTAGATAACATATTTTGCTATCTAAGAAAATTTGCAATATTTTTTTTATTCTTGCCATTATATGGGTTTGATGTAGATGCTTTCCTTAGATTTCTATAGAAATAATTAGGTGAAATAACGCTATTGGTCTCTGTAAAAAATGTATACTGAAATTTAACGAAGCGTTTTGTTTTTGAATGAACTATTTTCTAAGAAATGCTTATTGCACATGTTTTAAGGATACAAATTTCATAAAAAGTAATTAGTAAAATGTAACATATAGATTAACACAAATAATTGGGTAACATAACTTTAAACTAAAAAAATGTGTACTCAGAGTATACTCATTTATTGCGATGAGTACTCAGTTATTGAGATCAGTACTCAGTAATTGCGAGATATCAAACAAAAGAAATTTGCTTGACGAATAAATGCACTGATAGAAATTTCTCGAGAAAAATGGTTAAATAATTTATTTAATTGTTATTTCACCATATTCAGATAGAGCGATCAAGTAATCATGAATAAGATGGTAAACAAACGGTTAATTGTGGAAAAAAAACCTTTATTACCTGCTTTCACCTAATACGGTTAAACAACCAGAATTTTATCGCACCAATTAAGCCCACCTAATGAAATAACTTAGTTCCTTGCAACCGCGTAGGGGAGAGGGGGGCACACGTGAACAGGAGGAATATGGTATGTCTTACCAATATGATTCAAAATAAAAAATCTTGAAAAATTTTCAATTGATGGCAGTACTAGACCTACCTCTCTGAAAAACTTTCAGAACAATGAGCCATTTTGTTGTTCTATTCTGACAATTTCTTTGTATCAGCTGGTATTGTATATATTATAATCACTTGCTTCTTCAAGTGAAAGCATAGTATAAATCAACTAATAAGCTAAAATTAACTATTGCAGACCATTATATGAACATTCAGGTAAGTTTATGATAAGTATTATTTTCTTCTACTCAATTAAAAATTCTTTATTTTTCAAGTTATGTTTAAGAAAGATGAAGGGGCACTTGCGAACAAAACATCTGGGGCAGATGTGAACAGTTCACATGTGCCCCTATATTAAGATTATTATCCTCACGATATTATAAGTTTAAAAAATATGTATGCATTTAAAATTATTATTTAGTTTTCCGGTAATTAATTTATTAATTGTTAATTTTTTCTTTAAATTTTTTTTTGTTGAATGGTTGATCACGCATCGCTCATATTAACTGATACACCTGAGAAAGATAGAATTGTTAAAGATACAAATGAAAAGATAGAAAGAATGAAGAAAAAAAAAAAGCATGAAAGAGTATCAGAGAAGAGAGAAAAAGGCCCATTACAACTAATGAGGAACATGAAGTTTTGAAAAACCCAACAGCGGAAATTTTTTTTTCTTATTGACAGTACTGTTGTACAATTTAAATTCACATAATAAGCTACAACCCCTTCAGTAAAATATGCATCGATATCTGTTATACTAATAAAAAAACTTCTTTTAAATATGATGATCGCTTCGTGCTTTTAATCTTGTTCATATATGTCCCAGGCATGTTCACATGTGCTCCTTATAGGGGCACATGTGAACAATTGAAGTCATTTTTCTAAAATATCATAAAGTAAGGAAATATTTTATTGAAAATCTCAAAAAATTCCATAACACAAAGAAAAGATTATTTAAACATATAGACTTCTTTATTGTGAGAAATTGATGATATTTTTTGAAAAATGAAGAAATAAGATTTTTTTTTACATGTGCCCCCCTCTCCCCTACATATAGTCGAGAGGGAAAATATATAAGTGTCATGACCGACAGAACCGAGGTTCAAGTTCCAGCGTTGATAACCACAATATTTCTCCGTTTCTCTTCAGCGCATGAAGAGTTTGTAATGGCCTGCACTACCCAATTTGTGTCCTGCACTCTGCAATGTCCATTACACAAAGAATAGCCTAGCTTCTATGTATAGTAAAATTTCTTTTTTACGGTTTTATAACCATACTAGTTGTAAATGGCTTCAAAACTGTAAAGGTAAAATATTTTATTTGCCTTAACTTTATGGTTAATTGGATGTACAGACTGCTGTCGGTCATTTTACCATAATTTTGGAATGAAAATTCTAACCGTATGCCTTTGCTATTCTATTATAGAAAGCAAACGGTTTTAAGAATCAGATTAATAAAATATATTGTAGAACTGGTAGGGAATGGATGAGAAGATAGCTATCGTATTGTTTTATTAACTAGACTGCTTTTCTCGGATAATTTACTTTAAAAGTTAAATGTGCACTATAGAGACTACATTTTACTTTGACTTTTGGCTTTTAAAACGTATGAAAATTGCTGTTAAGCAACTGACTTTAAAAATTGATGCAAAATTAAGAGAACAATGAAAAAAAAACAGCTTTTGCTTAAAAGGTGCACCATAATTTAAAAAAGAAAACCGAGAAAAGGCGCTACGAAGTTGGCAGTTTAAAAGTGATTATTTTAATGAGTAATTTCTATATCTGAATTATTTTCTATAGCATATTTGTTGAAATTAATTGGCTACATTACTTATCTAAAAAATCATACATATATTTTCCAGAGTACCATTTGAGTTCTATAATTTGATTTTATATTTGTTTAAATATTTTTCTCGTATCAATAAAATAGACGTAAATTGTCTTTTTGGATTAAAAATTTTTTCATGTGATAATTTAAGAAGTATATAAAGGTTTCAAGCGAATTCTTACACCTGTCATAGTATAAAATATTAAAGTAGATTTTTCCAACGTAACAATATTATTTTTCTAGATAATACAGTTTTTTATTCTTAAAAAAAATCTGTTTTTCATATCATGTTGTTGTCGAGACGTTTATACCACATTTTACATAAACTATGCCTAACATTTTAACAAATTTTCATATATTTGTTAGTTTACTTTCCAAAATATTCCTTTAATATAGTAGTATCATAGAAAGCTTGAATGTAAGGTCTTCGACTTTAATTATCTATGTTGCATAATAATTCTGTACTTCAACGCATATTTTTTCTACATTATATTATTTTTTTAACACATACTTTTTCTGCATGCTCGCAGATTATAGTTTAACTTTATATTCCTATGTAGGATTATGGTTTAACTTTATATTCCTATATTGCATTTTCACATATGTTCGTATATCATGTAGATTTCCAGACTTTACATATTTTACTTATGTATATTTTTAACACTTCCCCTCATATTTTGATTGCATTTTATTGTTCTTTAGCACATATTTTTCCTACACTTTGGTATTATAGAAAAAAGTTAATGCAAATTTACTTATATTACAATATATATTATTATGTTACAAAAAATTCTGATTCTTCCACATGTAACTTCCTGTGTTATGTAGTTATCCTTCATTTTAGCTGACAACAATTTGATGCGTTTAACGTAAAATTTTATATATTTAAACGATTTATTCCTTTATTATAGAATATTTCAATACATATTTTCCTGTACAGCATATTTTTTTTAGTACTAAACGCATATTTTTCCTTCATTATATTATTTTTCCTATCCTCATATTTTTCCATATGCTGTAATAGAGATTGTGAAGCAGTATATATAAGCAGTGTATTATTGCAGTTCAACTTTAACTTACTATAATATACAATTCATCTATCTATTTTAGAACATATGTTCGAACATTAAGTTTTTTTCCCCTTTATTTTAAAACACATGTTTCAACGTTATAGGATTTTTTAAACAGAAACAATTTATTCTTTCTTATATTATAGACTACACCAATACTTTAACATATATTTCCCTGCATTTGATACATGTTTCTGTATATGCAAAGATTCCGCATAGAGGCCCATAGAAACTGTATTATAACCGAAAATATATATATATATATATATATATATATATATATATATATATATATATATATATATATATATATATATATATATATATATATATATATATATATATATATATATATATATATATATATATATATATATATATATATATATATATATATATATATATATATATATATAAAAAAGAAGTTTCCTTTATTTTAACAGAGAACGGCTGTAACTCAGAATGCAAACTGACCATAACTGGAAACAGTGAATGACATTTACCTAATTACTAAAGGAAAACTCTCGCCGCATCTATTACAAATAACAATGTTGAATATTTAACATTAGCAGTGAGAGTAGTGATTAAAATTTCATTGTGTGCCTAACACTCATTTTCAATGCTTACGGTCATCTTCAGCGGATGATAACGACCACCACCACCCAGAGCATCCTCAATAACGGGGCTAGCAACCTCTTCCACCTGCATAACGGATGTAGGACACTCGGTGTTTTCGAGGGACATGCAGAGATGCATACTAAATCATCTTCATCAAGAAACCCTCTCACCATCATCAAAAAAAGAAGAATCTTTCATCTATTCGCCAAACAGAATCTGTGACTTCGCCAGAACCGGTCGTCGGCCCGCGTACGAAATTCGAAAAAGCAAGACTCGGTCAAGTTCAAGGCAAGCAGTGGGCCTCTCCACACGGTGTTTCAGAATCGGATCAGATATAGCAGATGGTGCACGCGTTTTTGAGCTCGATTCTTTGAAGCGAGACCAAAGTTCTTGTCGAATTCCAACTGACAAACAAGCAAAGGGAAACAGGGATTAGACGGATCGCCGGAAGAACTCCGGAATGGAACAAGGATGTGGGAGCGAAAGGCATCCCCAACTGTTGCAAATATTGCACGGGGGCTTGGATAAAGTGATTTAAAATAACATTTCACGAATTTTAAGTATTTATTCGAAGAGGGCCCGTGTCACAACATGCCGGATGTGGCCCCTATTTTACCAGCTCTTGTACCTTTGGCCACATTATTATATGTGTTCGGTTCGGAATATTTAGTTCCTATTTCAACCGACAAAGTTGACTCAGAATATGATTACATAGTTGGTGAGTAGATTTTAAATTTTAAGAGTAATTTTAGCTAAGTGCATAATTTTTACAAATCAAAAACTTAAAAACTATGTTTTATTTAAGATTAATATTGTGATCAAAATTGATGATCGTGATCAAGATTAATAATGTGATCAAAATGTGATCATTAATATCATAAGTAAATGTAGAATTAATGTAAGCGAGGGAGTAAAGAAAGATGTATCTTAAACTAAAGAGTTGTTATTATTTTTGCGAAGGAAACAAAAAATATAAAAAAGGTATTTTACGTTGCTTTTAATTATCACAAAAACTTACAAAGAAAGCTACAAAAAGAATAATTAAATCGTTTTTAACAATGAGAAAAACTCAAACACTACAATCGATATTTATTGAGAACTAAAGAAAAACTGGATAAGAAAAACTTAAATACTTCATATTTAAGAACAATATCAACAAACAGTAATTTGAAGAATAACAAAAATTATATTTAATACTCCTTTTTTTTCTTCTTCTCCTAAATGTAAATTAAAATTGTTATTCATAAATTAAAATTATTACAAAATCAACTTTAGTTAATAACTTATTTTTAATTATTAATGTATGGTTAATTTTTTGTTTCTATTTTGTCACTTAACAAATATCACAAGATTTTTCTACCACTATCACAAAGAAGTACTAAATCAGCAGTTATGCCTTTGGTTGACCTTAGCCAGCATCTTCTGATTTCAATACAAATATATCGTTGTTTTATCATTAAAATATATCTGTTCACGCTAATGGAAGAAAGTTATCATTTCGCTTAGGATATATATATACAGCACGAATTCTTGTTGTTTGCATCATGTCTCAAGAACGGCGAAAATGACCAAATTCACCTTATGCAAAATATTCGATGATTATAATCTACTTGAAATAACCAGTTAGCAATAAATTATTTTATTCTGAAGACCTTAGGGCTATTATAAACAATGAAAAGTTCGTTAATGTTGAGGAACTCAATAAAAGAGCACAGTACTAACTTGTCGTGTAGGCATTGGTTACGTGTGGGTATTAGTTATGTGTGGTTACCAGATTCTTTATATTGATATGTTCAATGTGCTCATTTAATTACTAAATCAAAATTTCTTGCATTACTGATTAATAAAAAATATTAGTAATAAAGTTTTGTAAATTTAAAAATATTAAGCTAAATAGAGGTTTATTATTAAGGGATATTGATAATAGTATAAATAGTTAAATGTCATTGTTAATAATTATGTGACTTTTCAAATCTTGTGAATTTATTTTTCGTCGTAAGGATTCATACTGTAACAAAATAAAAGTGTTGTGTGGCTTTAAGAAAGTTTAGTTCTGATTTATGTAATATTCGATGTAATTCAGAATTTATCTTCCGTCGTAAGGATTCCTTCTGTCATAAAACAAAATCAATGGGTCGCTTTTAAAAAGTTTAGTGTTGATTTACATAATATTCGATGTAATTTAAAATTCAAATCTTGTGAGTTTATCTTTCATTGTTGGGATTCATTCTGTCATAAAACAAAAATATTGTGTTGCTTTAAAAAGTTAAGTGTTGATTTATATAATATTCGATGTAATTTAAAATTCAAATCTTGTGAATTTATCTTTCGTCGTAAGGATTCCTTCTGTCATAAAACAAAAATATTACGTTGCTTTAAAAAAGTTTAGTGTTGATTTATATAATATTCGATGTAATTTAAAATTCAAATCTTGTGAGTTTATCTTTCATTGTTGGGATTCATTCTGTCATAAAACAAAAATATTGCGTTGCTTTAAAAAAGTTAAGTGTTGATTTATATAATATACGATGTAATTTAAAACTCAAATCTTATGAATTTATCTTTCATCGTAAGGATTCCTTTTGTCATAAAACAGAAATATTGTGTTGCTTTAAAAAAGTTTAGCGTTGATTTATATAATATTCGACGTAATTTAAAATTCAAATCTTGTGAATTTATCTTTTGCCGTAAGGATTCCTTCTGTCATAAAACAAAAAACTGCGTTACTTTTAAAAAGTTTAGTGTTGATTTGCATAATATTCGACGTAATTTAAAATTCAAATCTTGTGAATTTATCTTTCGTCGCAAAGATTCCTTCTGTCATAAAACAAAAATATTGTGTTACTTTAATAAAGTTTAGTGCTAATTCACATAATATTCGATGTAATTTAAAATTTAAATCTTGTGAATTTATCTTTAGTCGTAAAGGTTCATTTTGTCTGAAAAACAGACTGTTAGCAGAAAAACTGTAAAGCAGAAATGTTAAACTTAAGCATTTGCTATTAAATTAAAATGTCACAAATAATTGATTCGTATCAGAGATAAACAAAAATGAAAGTAAGATTCGGATGCTACCTCTTAAGTAATAAATTTGTGTACGATACAAATAACTGAAAACTCCTTAGTTGCATGTTATATTACAAATATTATGTTTCGATCTCATATAAACAACTAAAGAGTTATGAGTTGAATACTATAACACAGATAATAAGTTGGAAAATCGCTTAAAAATTTTCTTTCACTTGATATGCTTTCTTATTTTTTAGAAAGTTTCAACTAGTGAATGTATGATATAAAATCTATAAGTAAGAAAAAAAATTAAATTAATTAATTCAAATTCTTTTAATTGTAAAATCTTTGATAAATAATTAAAGTTGAAGTATTTACAATGAAGTATTAAACATTATTTTTGAGAGTTTTATCTCAGTGTTTCATGAAAATATTTAACTACTTAAACTACAATTGTGTTATTTACTTCTTTCTGAAAGCAGTTTTTTTTAAGTAAAACGGTATTATTTTTAAATTTTTTCTGTGTTTCGTCTTTCCTAAATGTATTAAAAAAATAAAAATTTTAAATAGAGTCTAGAGTATTAAATAAAATGTAAAATATAGCGAGTACATATCAACAACAAGTCATGAGCGAAGTACATAATAGAAAAATTTTAAATATTATAGATTTTGCTAATCTAAATTTGAGGAAATCCTTATAAAAATTTCTATTAGAAGAAAGATAATTGAAAACCATTGTTACACAAAAATATTTGAAAAAATACTAGAATGATAATTATTAAATAATCATTTCTAAACCAATATTAGTAAATTTTCCTTATGGTGACTCATTCTCTAAAAAAACTTTTTTGGTTTCAAGCTAAATTTATGAATTTAATTTTTTAAAATTGTTTTATTGGGTTGATTGATCGTGTTAATTAATTTTATTCATTGACTTATTAATGTTATTAAGTATATGTGTGTTATAACTGTAAAATTTTTAGTAGAGGAGTTTAACGTTATAAGTCAACATGTTTTTTTTAACATTTAGTTATTTATTACTGTCGTAGATATATGTTACTTTTAACGAGGTCTTTTTAAAATGATTATTAAACAATTTAAAGGAAAAGAAATTTCGATTTATATAATAGTTGATTTCATTCAAAAACAATTGCTCAAAATGGAAAATCATTCTTGAATAAATTTCCAGTTTTTTAAACTTCAAAAGGATATTCTATAATAAAATATAGCTTAAATATTATACTTAGATAAATATTTGTTTTTTTAAGGCAATTATTTTTAAGTTTTATAGAATTTAACGTTAAAAAAGATCTTTCCCCCCCTGTTTTAAAGCCAATATTTATGTAAAATAAGTTTTTCCTTTTCCTCCGTCTCAGTAATAAATTTCTTGTGTGTATTTAATTAACTAGTTATTTTAGTTATCTAATTACTAGACATTTTATTCAAAATTAAATTGGAAAATTAGAATTTATTAAGATTAGAAATAACTTTAATTTGAATTAGAAATAATTTTGTATTAGATAGTTATTCATTTTACAGTAATGGTAAAGAAGTTGTATAAACTTAAAAACATATTTTAATGCATGGCCTAAAAAGGAAAAAGAAGTTTAAAACAATTTTAAAATGACTAAAATGAAACCAATTTTTGTTTTGGATTGTAACAGTAGAAAACCATTACAAATAATTACGAGTCTGCTATCTTCTAAAACAAAATGCTTACAAATATAAAAACATTTTTCTTTCTATTTCTCATTTACTAAATAAAGATGAACAAAAAAGATTAAAGGAATATTCATCTTTTCATTGATCAAATGCTCTTCTTACCTTTGAAACATATTTTACACTATTAAATGAGCAACTGGAGCTTGAAACAATTGATTTCACGAAATTCTTCTTTTTGATTCACAGGATAAAACATGGTAAGAAAATTAGTTTAGAGTTCAGATAGTTTACCTAGGTTTACAAATACATTTCTGTTAAATTCTTGTTTTTACTTTAAAGTAAGTTTTAAGTGTCATTCTGCAAGTATAACTGATAAATGAAATATCAGTTACACGTTATTTATCAATATCAATATTTTTTTTTTAAATTTAAAATCGTAAAAAAACATGACAGAATGATAAGCTAATGACAGATTGAATTACTGTTGTGGTTTGATATGATTATCCCCGCCAGAGTTAAAATAAATTCTGAAAATTTTTCCATTGAGAAATATATTAATTTAATGTTATTTACTTAAATATTATTTACCTAAATATTATTTAATATCACAACTATAATATGCATGAGTTAGTATAAGTAACACTGAGGAATAAATTGTTGCATTTAAGCAAATATTTGATCTTGCATATTCAGGTGTGGTGATTGCAAATCTGATATTAGTTGTGCTCTTAAATCTACAGACTTTTTTAAATAACATTTTTAGTCTATTTTTTGTGGAAATGTACAAGTTAAAAAACGTTATATACAACAGGGAATTGCATAAATGTTGCCACGAATTTCTTGCATAGTTTAAGCACATTATCAGGATTAAAATTGCATAAGAAACCATCACCTGAAATGTAGTCTTACGCGGCGAAAGGCGTTTCCCTGTTATGATCTGTTCAGAAGCACTCAAAGAAACACTTCGTAATAGGAAAGTGCCCCTAGAGGAGTATGACGATATTTTTAGCCATGGATTCCTACACAATTTAAATTCGGATTATCTGCCCTAACTCCCCTAGAACTTTGCCGCAACATTTATATTACCCCTACTATAAATAACGCTTTTAAACTTGTACATTTCGACAAAAAATCGACTGTAAAAATGTCATTTAAAAAAAGCTATAGCTGAGAGAGAGAAACCGACTTTAAATTTGAAATCAGTGACATGAAATCTAAGATCCGTTACGAAAATCTTATGCAATGGAGAAAAAAAAATTGCTTCCTAATGTTATTTGTGTTATTATTAATATTATTTACCAGTTTTATTAAAGATTTTACTCTAGCTTTTTGTTAGTTTATTACAAAATTAAATTTTCTTTAACCCATTCTATTTACTATATATTTCCAACTCTGAAGAAAAACTGGAAACATAATTCATTTTCTTTAGTACGTAAATAAAAATGCGTCAAATATTTTTAAAATATGAATTTTTTCAAATAATTTTGATGCAAGTATCAATCAATTATGTAAAAAAAAGTGTTACAACAAATTTTGAAAAACATTATTAATATGTTGATATCTATTAGGGGATCGGGGAGTAATGTAGTTTCAGTGCATTTAGTATTTTTTACCAAGATTTTATTTTTAATCAATAATGTATTCACCTTCGCTAAAAACAACCTTTCACTGACGGATCGAAAATGAATCGAAATGGATTAAAAAAATGAATTGGTTTTTAAGAGTAACGAATATTTAATGCGACGAAACGACATTACTTTCCGGTCTCCCTGATATAATAATATAACAAATTAATATCCATAGTAAAATTATGTCCGTATTCTTATAAAGAGATACAAAGGATACGTCATGTTATGCGTATGAGTTTGATGCTGAACAGCGTGTGTAATTTTTTTAAAAAAATTTTTCTTCACGTTTGACATGAATTATTGTATTTTTTATACCCTTTACTTTTATTAATAAAAAAACCTTAACAAACTTCTTTTCTTAAAACTTCAAACTAAGTATCTTTTTCATCAAGCATACTTAAAAAGAAAAGAAAGTGGTATAGATTTTTTTTTTTAAGAAAGGGAATTGAATAACAATTCTATAAAACAGAAAAAAACAGCGGAACATGAAAAGGAGTACCAAAGAAAAAGAATTTGACCAGCTTCAGTAACTGCGCAAAAAAAATTATTGTTAATAAAAAAAAGTATTTTTAAAACACAAAGAGTAAACGAACATGCTTCGTTAATTAAAGCTTGTAAAGAAATTTTTTTTTTAAAAATGTAAGCAATCAATGTACTTTGTAGCAGAATTGTACTCTGTTGCGTAACACTCGTAATAGGATATTACTATTACACGGTCTTTACGTCGCAATGGAAGTAGCAATATTGTTCTAGCTAAAGTAGCGTAAGAAAAGTTTTTTTTTTTCGAATGCAAAAATTTTATTATTCGCTATGAGAACTTCCAAAAATAGTTTGTTTATAGTATTAATGAGTTCAGCTGGTTTCAGTTAAAGTTAGAGTTAACATCTAAAGCAGCTTCTTTTAAAGTAAATATTATCGATAAAAGTTTTTAAATAACTCTCGTTAATATGCGAGCAGTACTTTGCGCAAAAAAAATAAACAGACCACCCAGAATAGTTTTAGATGTAATGATCGGATCTTCACGTTCTAGGGCTCGATCTTAATTGTTTGAGGAGTAAACCTCAAACATGCTTGTTAATTAGAGCAGATGATATAACAACAAGTTACGAAACAAAACGCAAAAGCGCACTTTCTCTGAATAAACATGCCTTTTTTTTCAATGGATTCTGACTTCGATTCTCTAAATGTAGAGGGTGTGAAAGAATGATCCTAAGTTTGGACCCACCCCCTAATGTTAATTTTATTTCTTCCGTGTTTCGCCATAACTCAAGAGCTTTTTAAGCGAATCGAAAAACTTTTGCACAGAATTATAACTCCTATTTATCCAGAGACAATTTATGGTAAAATATAATTTCAGAATAAGTATTTTTTATTTTTTATTATTTTATTTATTAATAATCTGAAAACAATCGAATTGTGAGGTGTACGATTTTTTGCATTAATTTATAGAATACAATTTTAAATGACAAAATACAAAATTCGAACGAAATAGGTCGGATAGTTTTTTTTAAAAAAGCTAATTTTAAAAATACACGTTTTTAAATTTCGGAAAATTCTACTCCTTATATTCTTGAGATCAAAAATTCAAATGCGTCGAGAAAAATGTGTGTTCATTCAGAGAACGTACGCTTTTGTGTCTGATTTCGTAACTAAAAATATCGTCTGCACTAACTAATTTTCAAAATTGAGGTCACCCCACCAAACCTTGAATTATTATTAATTTTAGTTAAAACATTATTATATTATATATAGTATAAAAACATTTTAAATTTTGTAGAGTGGAATTAAATAATTATAAATTATGAGTATTGAAAATACAATTTTTAAAACAGTATTTTAAATCCTTACATGTTTTAAACGCAATTTTGTCCAAATATTATAAATCTGAAAGAAATTAATAATTTTAATATTTTAGTAATTATAAATTATGCGTATTAATTATGCGAAGTTAAATAATTATACCTTATGCGTATTAAAAATACAATTTTATAAACAGTATTTAAAAACCTTTCATGTTTTAAGCACAATTTTGTCCAAATAATATAAATCTCAAAGATATTGATAATTTTAATAATTATAAATTATGTGTATAAGCAATGGGGAATTAAATAATTATACCTTATGCGTATTAAAAATACAATTTTTTTAAACAGTATTTAAAAACCTTACATGTTTTAAACACAATTTCGTCCAAATATTATAAATCTCAATGAAATAATACAGGGAGATTTTTATTGAATGTAATACAAAATTCAAAGTATCACTATCTGACAGAAAGTTGCTTTGTCTATTAAACTTTTATTTTATTTATAGCTTACAAATACACGTTACAAAGAGTCACTATCTAACCGACATTTGTTTTATCTATTAAACTTTTACTTTATAACTTATAAATGTACGTTACAAGGAGTCACTGTCTAACCCATAGTTGATTTGTCTAATAAACTTTTACGTTATTTATAATTTACTAATATAAGTTACAAAGAGTCACTATGTAACCGAAAATTGCCTTCTTTACTTAATTCGTGACTTTCAAAATTATGTTAGAACGTGTTACTAATTAAACGAAAATTGTCTTTACTATTGAAATTTTACTTTATTTATAACTTACAAATATACGTTACAAAAAGTCACTATCTAACCAAAAGTTGTTTTGTCCATTGAACTTCTTCTTTATTAATAATTTACAAATATACATTACACCAAATCATTATTTAATAAAAAGTGTTGCTATGTCTATCAAAATTTTACCTTATTAATAATTTTCAAATACACTTTACAAAGTATCACTATCTGACAGAAAGTTGCTTTGTCTATTAAACTTTTATTTTATTTATAGCTTACAAATACACGTTACAAAGAGTCACAATCTAACCGACATTTGTTTTATCTATTAAACTTTTACTTTATAACTTATAAATATACGTTACAAGGAGTCACTGTCTAACCCATAGTTGCTTTGTCTAATAAACTTTTACGTTATTTATAATTTACTAATATATGCTACAAAGACTCACTATCTAACCGAAAATTGCCTTCTTTACTTTATTCTTAACTTTCAAAATTATGTTAGAACGAGTTATTAATTAAACGAAAATTGTCTTGACTATTGAAATTTACTCTATTTATAACTTACAAATATACGTTACAAAAAGTCACTATCTAACCGAAAGTTGCTTTGTCCATTGAACTTCTTCTTTATTAGTAATATACAAATATACATTACACCAAATCATTATCTGACAAAAAGTGTTGCTATGTCTATCAAAATTTAACTTTATTAATAATTGTCAAATACACATTACAAAGTATCACTATCTGACAGAAAGTTGCTTTTCCAATTAAATTTTTATTTTATTTATAACTTATAAATATACGTTAAAAAAAATCACTAATTCACTGTAGGCTTCCTTGTCTATTAAACTTATACATTTTTTATTATTTGCGAATATACGTGACAAAAAGTCACTTTCTAACCGACAGCTACTTTGTCTATTAAACTTATACTTTATTTATGATTTACAAATATAAATACATAATTTACAAACATATTAGCTTGTACTTTACTTTTTAATTTTAATTTATTTATTTATAATTTTAATTTATTTACTTACAATTTTAATTTATTTATTTGTAATTTTAATACATTTATTTGTAATTTTAATTTATTTATTTATAATTTTAATTTATTTACTTATAATTTACAAACATACCTTACAAAGAGTCACTACCTCAACAAAAGTTGCTTTGTCTATTGAACTTTTGCTTAATAACTTACAAATGTATGTTACAAAGAGTTACAATCCCACGAAAGGTTGCTTTGCCAATTAAACTTTTACTTTGTTTATAACTTACAAATATGCGAAACGAAGAGAATTATCTAACCGAAAATTGCTTTGCTTGTATTATTTATAACTAAGAGTTACCACTAACAGTTAGCATTTAAAAGAAAGTTGCTTTTTCTACTAAATTTTTACTTCATTTATGATTTACAAAATTGCTTTGCTTACGTTTTAATGACTTTAAAAAAAAGTTAGAAAGAATCCCTATCTTAACAAAAGTTGCCTTCTCTATTAAACTTTTACTTTATTTATAACTTACAAATATACGTTACAAAGAGCCACTATCTAACCGAAAGTTGCATTGTCTATTTATATTTATTTATTTTTGTACCGGTTGACAAACATCTCCTTTTTCATTTAGAGTCGATGGAGCGGGTATTCACCTATCTCCTTTTTTTACACACAGTTTATTTTATTCATTTATGTGTTCACAACCTTGAACGAAAAGTAATGATATCAAATTAACTATCTTGTTTCGCAATTTGCACCATAGAATCTCTAAAATGTAATTTATGGTTTTGCTTTTTCGGCATTTAGGTTAGGAGAGAAAGGGGTTAAGTTCTATCTCAAGTAACCCAATCTTGCAGATATGTTACACCATGGACCAGGAAGATTGAAAATGATATAACACGTGGTGAGAACAATAATAGAAGGTTAGGGGTCGACAAAGATCATGGCATTCACGTTTGACACACACCCTAACCCTTTTTTTAGCATACCATAAGTAGAAGCTTATAGCTTAATAATGCTACGTTTCAGCTTTATGAACAAGCGTAATGCATTTTTAAAAATAAAAATGATTTATATTTATGTTTGTTATGCAGTAAATACAGCTTCGTAAACATGTGAAAAGTATTTTTTAAACTGTCCGTGAAAACATTCTCGATACTATGTAAGAAGTGAAACATAAACATCGTCATAAGCAGGAATG
The DNA here is from genome assembly GCF_982258835.1 of Parasteatoda tepidariorum. Classification (NCBI taxonomy): domain Eukaryota; kingdom Metazoa; phylum Arthropoda; class Arachnida; order Araneae; family Theridiidae; genus Parasteatoda; species Parasteatoda tepidariorum. The sequence continues at coordinate 68,478,725 of NC_141762.1, read as the reverse complement.
TATAAAATAAAACTAACTTCTTCTAAGTTTATTTTGTTCTTTGTTTATCACTTTTTATTCTTTATATATGTCAAAAATATCATTAAAAAAAACTACTATTATTTCTTTAATTTCTGTTTTTCTTTTTATATTATCTTTGGGACTTTATTCATTACATATTGATCTCGTTTCTACTTTCATAAATAAATGAATATTGTTTTACTTTTAATTGAATTTTTTTCATTTCTTATGAATTATAAATCATAAAAAAATCCTAGATATAAAAAAATAGTATTTTACCTTTAGCAATCTCTAATCAAACTGTTAAGAACTTCACTGTTAAAAAATTCTTATTAAAGATGATTAAATAGCAATTTGTTTAATTGTTATTTTACCATATTCAACCAAAGCAGTCAAACAATAAAAACTGACATTCAAACTGTTAAGTATGAGAAAAAACGTTTATTGATTGTTTTTAAACCAGAATTCTATTCGCACCAACAAGGTTCACCTTATGAAGCCAGGCCCACAGAGCTCCAAAGTCCGCTGAAGTTTTATTTTTATTTTTTAGAAACTATGCTAGTCGTAAAATAGTTACAAATTCGTGCAGTTATGTATTCATGGTTTTCATACTGTACCATTTGCAAACGGTTTCAAGACTATAAAGGTAAAGAGAGGCTACTATCCATGAACTTTATGGTTAATCAAATGGACAGACTGCTACCTGCTACTTTACTGTAATTTCATAATGAAAATTCTAACTGTGTAAATAAAAAAATATTAATACACGGTGCAAATTATTTGGGATAAAGTAAAAATCACTCTTTTTCAAAACAATACTGCATTCGCTATTATTATGACTATATATATATATATATATATATATATATATATATATATATATATATATATATATATATATATATATATATATATATATATATATATATATATATATATATATATATATATATATATAATGAAAACGTTTAAAAAGTTTTCGCGTTATTGATTATTTCGTGCTATTAACTAATGCAAAACTTTCGTGATTTTTAAACTTTATTACCATTGTTGATCACATTTTGTTCTATATTATCGTTAATCTAAATGCATAAGTTTTTAAAATACCATGCAAGTTCTGAATTCGATTTTATTCTTGTGAATTCCCATTTTAATCAAAACATTTCTATTTGATTATCTAGTTTGAACCTTTCGAACAAATTTGAGCAATGACAGGAGGTCAAGCCAGTTTTAAATAATCCGCCTAACGTCTGGAAATAAATAATTATTCATAGAATTAATTATGTCTTAAATAGAAACTAATATGTCAGAGTCATTTGTCCCCCCCCCAAAAAAAAAAATAATTCCAAAGCATTTGTTTCAAGCAGGGATTTACAGTTTATCGAACGTGCTTAAGTTTTAAAAAACCGTGCTTTAACGGGAATTAATACTTCAGTCCTATTTGCCGAAAAAGAATCCGAAAATACCAGTTTCAAATGGAATGGTGTTTTTGAATATGTTTAGGTCTAACAACTAAACTAAAATTCTAATTACATGAGAGAAACTTACTTGAGAATTCAGTTTGACTGCGATTTTTCATTCTGAAAGGAAAATAAAGAAGTTTAGTAGAATTCATAAAAATTCAGTTTCTTAAAAATAGTTCCACGTGAGAAAGATTTACACGTTGCTACACAATGTGCATCTCAACAATAAGAAAATTAAACAAGTTACTTTTTTAAGGATAATAGCTATAAAATATTAAAATGCATTCTAAAATTAAAATGCGATTGATTCAAATCTATCTAAATCACTCTTAGCTTTTCGGAACGAAATTAAATTTTTTTTTTAAATATTATAAAATTTTCTTCAAAAATTTAGCTGAAAACTTAATAAAATCATTAAAATCTAATTAGAGATGTTTTAAATTAAAGGTCTTGAATATTTCCTTGAATATTGTATTATGTAATGTAGTAAAACATTAAATCATAATAACATTTTGATATGAATTCTAAAAATCTATTATGTGTGTTTTTTGAAGGTTGAAAGCTTTCGTTACTTAATTTTTTATCATATTTTACTATATTCAATTTGAAATTTTAGCTATGAAATAAAAAAACTATTGAAAATGTAAAGGCATTATAATGTGGCACATAAAACTCCTTTACATATATATTTCGTGTTTTTGAAGCTCTTTTAATGCATTTTTCGTAGCAAATATCAGCTTTGAAAATTCAATTTCAAACTTTAAATACTATAGCACCACTAGCATTCTATCGTGTCAAATAAGACAAAATAAAATGAGAAATAAGTTGAAAATACACTGAGAAAAAAAAGTATGGTACCAGAATATGTTATAATTACCAGAATATATGTTATAAGTACCAGGATATATTACAATTTACCGTATTTCTGACTCTACAGGAACACCAAAAAGCTTGGTAATTTTTACCGAAGCTCTTTGGTAATGATTTGCAGCAAAATATGGCTTGTGATATATGATAAAGATTGGTAGATGCATTTAAATTTAGTAATTTTTACGTGATACTTAAGAGCATGGCATAGAAACCATTTCCTCGGTAAAATTCACATTTCAGTTATACTAAGAAAGTTTAGTTTTGTGTTTTTTATTTTGAAAATTATAATTTCTGGCGAACCATTATCATATGAACGACCAACTTTATTCTTTAAATATCGTATATTTTTGTTTTATTAACCAAAAAGGTGTTTTTCTAACCAGAATTTTCCAAGAATTTTTCTCCATCTAGTTAGTTTTCTAAGTTTTTGTTTCATTCCTACAAATAGTTCCACTTCCATTGCTAATAATTGGAGCTATTCTTATTCCCGCTTTCTGATAGTAATTAAAATTGCCGGAAGTTTTTGTTCAAATTCTGAATGTTGAGTAATTGACAGCAAGAAACTTGTAGCCTTTAAACAAAACTGTAAACTTTTGATAGTTACATAACTTTAAGCCTAAAGCTAATGCTTTACAAGTACTCAACCCACCAATCTTGTTCTGGTTCACAGACTAAATTGTTTACTTTGACCCTATTTTTAGATATTTATCGCTTTTTCTTCTCTCAATGAGTCGAATTTTCAAAACGATCTCTAAGTATCTTCTAAAACACTGTTTGAAATTATGAATCACGCAAATACAAATATCTTGCAAATTGAACCATGTAAACCTTGATTACTCAATATTGTTGTTCAACTTGGATGAAAATTTGGCTTAATTTAGCACCATATTAAAATTTCAATAAATTTGTACTATATAAGGTTCAACTTAGATCAAATGTTTATGAGTTGAGTTTAGAGCGAAGTTAAAATACTATTTTTACATTCATATAACGGTTGATATTTGCTTTTGAAAATATTTTACTCGATTACTCGATATTGTGGTTCAGAATGAGCAGGAACATGGTTTAATTTAGCAACACAATAAGACTGCAGCTATTTGCGTGATATTATAGTTCAACTAAAACAGATATTTCTGAGAATGCACTGTTGTCAGTATTTTTAAGTTTTTCTAATGACTACTTCTTTTTTGAAATATTTTTCGTTGTTACTCGATATTGTGGTTCAGATTGAAGGAAACATGGTTCAATCACTATGTCACTACTACAGAAATATTTCATCGATATTAGGGTTAGAATTAGATAAGATATTTATAAGGCTGCTGTGAAGTTTAAATATTGTTTTTAAACTTCACAGCGTTCACACGTTTGTTACTGTTCAGTTTTGAAACATTTCATTTTGTTACTCAATACTGAATGTTACTTCCTTGAAAATATTTACTCGATTACTCGATATCGTAGTTCAGATTGAACTGTAACATGGTTTAATTATGATTATTACTGCAAATTTGCACGATATTATGGTTCAAATTATAGTTAATGCTCAATAAATTTCACTCTTATTGTACAAAAATAATAAGCTTGGAAATATTCGCACTCGTAATTCTCAAGTTTACACACAGTATGTATAATTATTATCTCTATTTTTCGATTAAAAAATAAAAAAGAATTTTCTATCATCATTACATATCAAAGCAACTATATGCAAAGTGTAGTAGTTTTAAAACTAAATAACATTTTGGTTCCGTACAAGATATTACTTGGTGAAATAATTAAATATGTTAAATTAGATATTTACATACAAGTATTATTAATTAGTTAAACTTTGGATTAATGTCAAGAAATTTTTCTTGTTAAATTACCATAGTGACATTTCTGGTAAAAAACAATATAATTTTGGTAATAGAATCAAAATATAAGGTATTTAAGCCATTCATTTGAAAAAATTTCCGTTCATATGGTAATAATTTACCATAAATTCTGGTTTTCAAAATTATTTTTTTTATTTATACACGTTTAGTAACAATACGAAACAGAAAAGTAAATTTAATCGAATAAATGGGTTTTTTTTGCTATGTCTTAAGGTATCATGATAAAATTACTACTAGAATTTACTACATTTACCAAAATTTTTAACGCGTTATAAAATCATATTTTATTGTTAATTTTACCAAAATCATTGCTTCGGTAAAAATTACCGTGCTTTTTGGTCTCTCGTTAGAGATGCGGAAAAAAAACCTATGCCAAAAATGCGGAAAATTTTAACAAATTCAGGCAGTTTTGACCATATTATTTTTTTCAGTGAAGAATCATGAAGTTTTTTCAGCAAATAATATAGAAACGCTTCTAGTGACATAACTAAAATGTTGAATACATACGCATATTTACTTTTGATGCAAATTGTAGTAGTTTTTAAAACGAATTACATTGTAGTGACCCAATTTAGTATTTTAAAATTGGTCTATACGTTTAAGTTATAAGTTATTAATTAAACTTTGGAAATTAGTTGGTAATTGAACTTTGATTTGGGTTAAAATATTCCTTTTAAACCAGAATAAATCTATCATAAAAAACCAACTTAATTCATTAGGAAACGAGTGATTAAACTTAAAAAGGATCTTTATTAATTTAAACTTTCATTACTCAATCGAAGACTATAATCTTGAGCTTTTAAAATGTATACCGTGAGATATTTTCACACATACACACCCAAAGTATAATAAAATATAAAAAGATTAAATTCCAATCGTTCACATATTAGCTGCTCTATTTGTTACGCATTCGAAAACTTTTTTCCTTACGATTAGTTTCTTCTTCATTTTTAGTACAAATGAGTTCTTTTGTAAATGGGTTTAGGTTAGAAAGCAACATATTATCAGTCATTAAATGTCTAAGAATGTTAAAAGCGAAACTAAACGCTGAAGTGTTTTTTGGAGAATGTCGTGTGAATTTAAACGCGTGCTCAAACGTTCTTACTTAGCACGTTATCTATGTTTCAAAGCAGCATCTGCAAAAAACACTTCTGTTGTGTTTGAAGAGTTGAAATCAAATCAGAAAATATAACAAATAACAAATAAGGTGCAAGTACTCAAAAAGTTCTATTTTTTATGCCAACAATAGTGTGTTATTTAAAACTTCAAAATATAAAAGATAGAGTCGTATTAAAATACTAAAAAGTATTTTAGTAACAGCAAAAGTCTAGTAAAGCATTTTTTTCTTCAAGGAATTCTTATTGTTTCAATACATTAAAACGCCAATATATTACATAGGGGAACAAACTTTTTTTAAATGTTTTTCGTTCCATGAAATTTCGTAACAAATCTTGCATATTTTTTACGTCGCTGATTTCAAACAACTTATGATCTAATTATCAGTTTTTACGTTCTCGCACTCAATTTTAAAGGCTCAAGGAGGTGACATCAAATTTGCTAATTAATAACTGCGTAATATATTTTTAGTTATGAAATCAGACACAAAAACGCACTTTTTCTAAATAAACATATCTTTTTTCGACAGATTCAGATTTCTAACCCCCAAAATACAGCCACAATCTGAGAAATATGGTCCCACTAGTTTGGTCAGGAGAGCGATCCAAAGTTTAGAACCCTCAATGTTAATTTTACTAATTGCGTACCCCGGTATATCGCAAGAAATTTTAAAGCGAATTAAAAAATTTGCACTCAGTTATAAAATATCTTTATCCAAAGACAAATCCATGCAAAAAATAAATTTCGGTGCATATTTATTATTATTTTTTATTTTTTAAATAAAGGTCGAAAATTTTTTAATTATAAGGTATACACCTTATTTAATCATTTTAAAGACTGTATTTTGCATTGCAAAATACAGAATTTGGGCAAAAACGATCCAGTAGTTCCTGAGAATTCTAATTTTAAGTATCTGATGGTCCGTTTCTTTGGCTCACTTTACAAGTTTAAAAGCCTTTTATATAGCAGAGGCAGGGTTCATTCTAAGCGGGGTTTACGGGGCGGCCCGCCCCGTATGCCCTTTTGATATAAAATATCCGCCCTATTGCCCTTTACTCCTTTTATCCTGCCCTGATATAATTAAATGCGCCCTGTTGTGTCCCCTCCAAAAAGATACCACTTTCCGGTAAGAAAGGATTTCTTTGTCCTGTCTCCCCCCCCCCTCCCCGCGCTTAGTAATACTTTTCTTGAAATCAACTTGTCTTCCCTCTAGCTCAAAAGCTATGGGTAAATGAGATTCCGAAAAGCTCCCCCCCCCTTTACTATTTCCTCTTGAAGTTAGTAGTTTAAATAAGAGATCTTCCAAGAAGTTCCTCGGGGAATGCAACCCCTCCTGCAGCTGTGTGGGTTCCTATTTTCTCTTTTTAGAAAAATTTCTTTTTCTTAGAAATGGACGTATTGCTTATTTTAAGAAACCATACTGCTATGATGACGGTCAGTTGGCCTGGCAAGAGTTTTCCTGGAAAGAATTTTTTAAGGGAAGAAATCTTGTTCACAAGGCCTGTAGACAATTTTAGGGGTCAGACTAGGTCATATAGATAAAAGATACATTCTCATGTAGCTTCTGGACCCCTCTGTCCAGCTTTATTCTTTTGAAGGAAGAAAGAAATTTTTACTTTTGATTTCAAAAGTGAAGGGACTTAGACAATTAACTACGAAATAAAAAAGCTTTTTTATCCAAAAAAAAAAGAAAAAAAATTCTAATTTTAAAATAAACTTTTTTTTACAATGACGCAATACAATTCTTACAATAATAAGTTTCAAGTTGCATTACAAGTTATTTTAAGATATTAACAAACGATAATTTTTATTCCGTTTTTTTATTTTTTATTTATTTATTTATTTTTTTTAAATATTTTTCTCATTCTTCGTTGGCACGCTGCCAGGAGTATAAACATATCAGTTCTTTTTTTTTTACTCTTTTAAAATATTGTTTAGCGCTATAAAACCTCTAACTTTCTCGTTTTCATTAGAATTTATCCTAGCAGTCGATCTTTTTATTAATTTGTTTATTTATGTTATTACTAGTGTGTGCAAAGGTATGACTGCTCCTCATAAAAGTTGAATCAAGCACACAATTTATTTGTAGATGAAGCATATTTAATTCAATTAATCGTTTTTTTCCCCCTTTCATACATTTAGAATTTTTTACTCATAACTGAACAGACATTACGAGTGATGTAATTATATCGGTAAATTTAAATACGTAACTTTCCTTTATTTAAAAGTATTAAATTTATTTATAGCTGTATGCTTGTACCTCAAAAATATTAAAAAAGGAAATTTATTTGAAGATACAACATGTGTTATGCGCAATTTTTTTTTTTTTTCTTTTTCTGAATGATCACAATGCAGCTTTAATTTGGCCGCCCATTTTAAATAGAACTAAATAAATTGATAAATTAAGAAATGGTTTTCTTTCTTTAATAGTAACTCGTTTGTTTGACGATATTTTTCAAATGAGGTGTTTGATTCGACACTATCACAATTACCAAGCCGATCGATAACTCTATGTTGTATTTTCCATATATTTAAATATGACACTTCTATACTGTTACTTAAATTATTTTTTTCTCGTTATTACAGAAATTTGGTCTTTATTTTTGCGCTTATTGCAATTTCGGCTATGATCTATATCACATACCATGATTTGACAATGCATTGTAATATTAGATAGATTAATTTAAATACCAAACTTTTTTCATTTAATATTTTTCAGCTTTTTATTTATTTATTAATTTATTCTTAATATCAATGTTATCGCTTTACTAACTCTGCGTTTGTAAGATCGTGCGTCGTAAATATTGTAAATTGAATTTATTTTAATATAATGAGCAAATTTTTATTTTGATTCTTCTTAAAACTTAAAATGTTAATTTAAATACAATAAAAAGTGCTGCGGTCGCAAATGAATCTTTTTTAATAACTTATTTATTTACTTTATAATAATTTGTAATTGCTTTAATTGTTTTATTTTATTTCTCTTAATCACAGGGTCCGTACGCGCCAGACTTGATAAGTCATGGAATTGTCATAGAAAAACGTAATTTTACTTGTAACGTACTTGTAAGTTTTTGATAACGTAATTTGCGACATTTCCCCTTTCGAAATTGAAATTTAAGAAGGAAAAAAAAGTTTTTTTCCACACCGATCTTTATTAGGTGCATCCATACCCAGATAAAAAAAAATCTGAATTGGCGAAATCAGTGGTAAGTCTCCACTCAGGGGGCGTCGCCTTTAGGCAGGGCATAATTAGTACAGTGACAGTGATTTATAATAGAGAATCACTTAGGCTGTTCCTTGGCCAAAGAATACCTAAAGAGGCCTTTTCATTTCAATTCTAACCTTCAGTAAGGATAGGTTCGAAAAGGGACGAAATATATTGCACCTCCAAAACCCGTTCCTCTGTCTCCCCTACATTTTTTGTGGGGGTGCGTGAGTTAAGTAACCCGAAACTAATCGACTAACCACTGTCGCAGAAGGGGGATTGCAACCTGCGGGGGTCAACTAGCTTTCAAAAGATATCAGAAGAAACTCACTCTTCATCTTATATTATGCTTTTTCTCTTTCTAAGAAAAACTTAAAAAATATTTTTTTTAACTCTAAAACGACTTTATTTATTTTCAAAATAGTTTTATCATTTTATTTAACATGCACTTTTTCTAATTATATCTTGAATTGTTTATTATTTTGATTTGATTATTTAGAGAACTAATAATAACCAAAGTATTTAAATTTATAAAATTTTACTATGTAGTCATATGAAAGTAATTCATATAAAGTAACTACATTAAAAATAAATTTATATTTTCTCTATAGATCAAATAAAGTTTGTTAATTTTTTTAAAATTGATTTGCTAATTTTTAAAACTTTTTATGTTAAAGTAAAACCTTGAGTTCAAGATTTTATTTTTTTATTACGTATTTAATTTTCTTCTTTCAATTACAATTCAAATACAAATATTTTTCACAATCTTTTTTTAATTTTAATTAATTTTTTTTAAAGATTGTTACACCGTTTTGAAACTAATTAAATTCTACCACTTTAAAAAACTATGTTAACATTTAATCCATTGTTTAAGCAAATATGGTTGCTTTCTATGTAAATTTGATTTAGACTTAAATATCTGAATTTCGCAATTTGAATGAACTAAATTAACCTTCACTAAAAACTCACTTCATTTTAATTATTACTTTTGCTAACTACAATTATTATTGTATAAATAACTCCGAACTGGAATTATGATTCGATCTTAAAAAATAAACACCGGGGTTATTTGTCACAAACAAATTGAAACATCAATATTGAAAATTATTCGATTTAATTATCACAAAATTTTAAATCATATTAAGACAGATCTAGTTTCCGATTATATCACTTAACTTATTCAAATAATTTAGCTCGGATACATTTAAAACTTCACCCACAAACTCATATTCATCATTTTTACTTACATTATTTCTTCTCAGTTATAGTTACTTTAAAAACTTATCGCCAGATATATTGTTTAACAATAATACAAAAGAAATTCCTTATTGATCTAAAGCAGTTATTTCGTATAAATTTATTAAACTGCATATTTTGAGAGCGCAGTTTTATATGAAGTTTATTTTAAAGGAATAAAGGAAAATATAACTTATTAAAAAGTGAATATATTTTATTTATCAGCTTTTGCTTGTTAAAAGGTATTTATATTTTATCAAATAATTTTTATCAAGTAATATCTTGTGATTACTTTATATAATAAAGGAACTTCATTTTTAATTAAATTATTATAACCCTAATAACAAAGAATAATGGTAAAAGTGGGTAATGAACGCATTTTATTTGTAAATGTCGTAAATAAAAGGACAAATAAATAACTTACAAAAGTATAACTTATTTCTAAGGAATTCCTTAAAAACTATCTTTGATAAGCTTTATAATTTTCTAAACGTAGAAGTAATATTATAAGAAAATTGATGTAACTCTTTCATTTCAGTTTTGAGGATTCATAAAAAAATACCATTATTTCTGTCGTAAAAGTAAATTATAACATTTTCGACTAATAAGCTGAAGTGACAGTTTAAATTTATTTTTCTAATAGATCATTTCGATGGATCATTAAAAACAACAAAATAAAACAATTCTATGTTATTTTACATTTTAGTACATAGATTTGTGAGACTGCTCACTGTAATTATCAAAATAATCGAAATTAATTTATAAAAAGTACGATAACGAAATTTTTGAAAGAAAAGGCATTTATTGGTTTTGATTAAAACTTACAACATAAAAACAGATTGAGACAAGTTTACTTTACAAAATTTTATCAAATACAAAAATACAGAAAATTATGGTTATCTAGGAGATATATTCATATAGATGGCATGCTGGCTAACCCTGGGAGGTTTTCGTGTTTTTCCTCTTTATGTAATGCTAATGACGGTTAGTTTTTTTATATTTTAATTAACTATAATTACACTAATTAAAGTTTGCAGTATAGAAATTTCTACTAAAACTCTTCTCCATGAATGTCAAAAAAAAAGGGTCAGGGAAGAGAAATTAAAATAACACATTGATTACATACTTTGTTCTAGCAAAACGTTATGAATAAAAATTACATATACACTTTTAATATGAATTCGAAAAATTTCTCGTTATTAAATACATAAGATATTGCATAATTACTACTCTTAATATATATTTTTAGAATATTGCGAAAAAAAGTTTTAAAAAGTGTATTAATTAGGAACTACAGATCAGGGAATCAACTAAGGAATCAGGTCTGAAAACATCAAAACCAGTTTGACTGTCTGAAGTAGCAAAGAGTAGCTTAACTCTAAGTATTACAGCTTATTTTTATTTTTTAATTTATCGTGATGAAATTTCGTGGTGTTTATAATAATCACATTTCTCATTCTTTCTATTTCATCCGGCAATCAAACTGGTTTCAATATTTTCAGTGTTGCGTTCCTAAGCATCGATTCATTATATTTTGATACCGTTTGTATTTTTCTCTCGTGAATATTAATTATAGCCACTAATGTTCTTTTACTTCCTTTTTTTTAAAAGAATTTTACAATACATGCGTGTATTTTCATATTTTTCTTCATTTGCTGATTAAAATGAAAATTTCATAATACTTTAGTGTTCTTGTGTATTTACATTAAAGCACTAAAAACAGGGTTAAGTGCTTGTTCATGTTTGGATGATGCGTGGTCTTGTGTACTAGCTATTTTTTTTCCTTACCGTGAAAAAACATACTATCCCAGCTATTGGAGTAATTAAAACTATTTACGGAATGAAAAAATTGGAATCTTTTAAATTTTTTTAATGTAAATGTTTTTTTAAACCTACAAATGAGTGTACGATATATTTTTTTTAAAAAAAAAGGAAAACTGCAGTTTTGTGATGCTTTATAGTATATTGGAAGATCTTTACGTCATTTATTCGATTTTAATTAATCTCACTTTATTCAGCAGCTAATTTTTTTAATTCTGAAACATCTCTAAAAAATAAGAAACAAAGTTTAAAAAAAGGGGAATCATGTATTTAAAAAATAAATTCCATTCTCAAAATGAATAAAAACAAGAAAATTATTACTACTAAATAAATAAAATGTATATAGAATGAACGAATTATCAGCAAATATAATTTTCATAATAAATTACAAGCTTATAACTAAAAAGAAAGCTATCGGTTTTTAAAGCGTTCCCCATATCAGTTCTTCAGAAGGACAGAGAGAGAAAAAGATTTTCTTAAGGGAGCAAGACCTCCCACCGAGAAGATTAGTGAACTTGGGGGTGGAAGTTGCCTTCCTCCCTTACTCAAAGGTAGAAAGTGACTTGTGTTTCAAAGGCAATATTACAAAAAGTAATAAAGATTAAAAAAATTAACCTACATTTTCGTGGATAGGAAAGATTGAAAAAATTATTAGTATTTTTTTTTAATTGATCACTCCGATTCTTGAACAAGAAAAATCGATTCAAAGTACGACAAGCCCGCCATAGACTTTACATGTTAAAAGCAGAATTGAGGAGTCTGCTTGGTGCAACACTTTTCTCCCGGCAACCACGATTCATGACCCTGATTTTCTGCTCTTTTGAGCGCGCCCCGTGTTCTTTGTTCGCCAAGGGCTGTTCCATGGTCATTCAATGGTTAAGAAAATTGAACAGTGCGAGCGTTAGTTTCTTACACTTCAGATAAGTTATATACATTTCTTTTTTATTTTTTAATATATAGTATTACTTTTTGTGCTGATTTAGTATTTATCATGAAAGCAATTTTCTTTTTTTTAGTTATTTGTTATTAATTTCGTTTCTTTAACATCTTAATTTATACTTCTTTTTTTATCCATTTATCCATCTTATTTATAATAATTTTTTTTTGTAAGAGAAAGTCTTGACTAAGTGCATTTTTATTATTTTTTTTCGGGTTTTTTTTCCTTCTCTTCTTGCAAAAGTTCATGAATTGATGAAGTACGATTTTACTTCGCTTCAATGCAGATTATTGGGTAGTATTTTTATTAAATTTTTTTAGAATGACTTAGTTTTTGAGAAGTTTTTTTATTTATTAGTTTGTTTATTTTTTATTAATAATTTCTCCGTTTATTTTTCGTTGTCTTGCAGCTTTGTTTCATATTTTAGGATAATTTATTTTATTTTTTAGCAGACAAAAATATGCGATTTTATCCTTTATTTTTTTTTTGCTTGTACTTTGATTTGTTAGTTTCTTTTTAGGGTGATTTGATATTAAAAATATGCCTTTTTTAATGTTTTTTTTTTCTTTTTTGCATAATTTATTTTTATTGTAACACTTTATTGCAATCTTATTTTCCTATAATTAACATTTTAATTGATGCTCATGTATTGGATATTTTAACTGTTTATTGCGTTTTTGTGTTAAAAAACAACGGTAGCGTTTCTAGCTTTCGGTAGTGCTTTTGTGTTCAAAAATGTTCTTACATTAATTTGGATTTAATTTTGATTTCACACAGATTTATTTGTATAAATTTTTTAAACAACTTCGTAACTATAAAAAAGTTTATTTTCTATTATTTTTTTTTTGTTGCTCTGTAAATTCCTTTAGTCTTATTTACCCTTTCCTTGCAATTAATTATCATAGGGGTGCATAACCTGCGGCCCGCCTATTACTGAAGTGCGGCCCGCGAGAGCTACTGATCACAATAAAAAATTTTAATCGCACTTTTGAGTCATCGCGTTTTGACACGTTCAATTTTAATAGATTCAATAGTAAACGTATGTTTAACGCGCTTTCTTTAATTCGAATTCATCGTAAATATAAATTATTTTGTTAAACACTTATTTCCACTTTGTAACGTGATTTCGAAAATCCTGAATTTTTTATTAATTTCAATAAACACTTTTTGGTGCAATTTATTTGTGACAATTTAATCCTAAATCTAATTTTTTTCCTTCTTTTTTTTTGCTTTTCTTTCTTCTTTTAAGCTATTTTTTTTTCGGTAGTTATTGCTATGCATTCCCACGTACTATAAAAAATTCCTATAATTTCATTACGACATGCGAATTTTAAATCTCACATTCGACAAACTTTATTCTTGCTGAGTTAAGCATAAATTTAAGTAATTATTATTACTTTTTCTTTTTTGAATTGCCATACTTTTCCACGTGATTTTGTAACTACGATGTTATTACAACACGCAAAAAGGAATTTTTTTCTTCATTTTTTCTTTTAAAGAAAAGTTTATTAATAACGTTCATTGAAAAAAATGCTGTGTCATAATAAAAATGCCTATAAAAAGAAAAGTTAATGAAAAAGAAAAACAGAAAAAAACAAATTGTTCTTGGTTCCTAAAACAAACTTTTAACACTGAAAATCAGTTTTCTATATTTCCAGTTATTTATATAACAGTACAGGGAAAGAGTGATAATAAATTAATAGTATGAGACGTTCTGTTAAAATGCTGCGTTATAATAAAAGCAGCATAAAAAGTTAAAAAAAAAAGAACTAAGTCAACAGAAATGCTCTGAAGCAGAATAGAAAAAAGCAAAAATGAAAAAAAAAAAAAATCGTTCTCAATTCTCAGAATTAGAAGTATCGAAAAAATAACGAAATAGATTTGTCTGATTAAAAAAAAATTTTTTTTTTTTTTAAAAAAAAGCAGTAATTCAAAAACTTGTGGTTCAGAATAAAGTAATCTAGTTTTCCAACTTTCTTTTTTCCCTTAGTCTTCTAGAAGATAAATTTGCAAGCCATGTGCAGAAACATGGATTTTAAAATTTTTGAAATTTATGTTAAAACTATTTCTTATAATAAACAATACTATAATATAGTCAAAATACAATTTTATATTTTTTATCATATCTATACAAATTCAAAAGAAGAAAAAAAAAACTCAGAAAAATATATTTTTAAAGAAATATTCTGAGGAATATTTGACTGCTCATTTAACCAACTGAATTTTTGACTAAAGTGCCAAATGCTCATTAAATCCTTAATTTAAATGCAATATGATAGCAACCTGAGAAATTCATAAGTGGTGGAAAACGTGAATTTTTAAACTGCTCACTGTTTGTTGCTTAAGTAATCATTTTCGATAAAAAAAAAAAAAAAAAAAAAAAAAAAAAAGATAACGTTTACTATATAAAAAAATCTAAGAATTAATAAAATGAAATAATAAAGTACATTACCAAATAAGTATTGAATTTTATTTTGAACTATAAGTTTTGTATTTATTTTAGGTTTTTGTTGAAAACTTATAAGTTTTCTTCAATTAAAATATTTAATTTGAATTTATATTACTTAATTCAACACAAATTTTTTTCTTACTTTCATTCTGCTAGCATTGAAGTTTTTTTTTTATTAGAATTTATCTTTAAAATGAATTTTTGTATTGCATGATTTGATAAAAATGGCATTTTTTCTTTTTTTAAAAGTATTAGTTTTTTTTATTTTCAAATGAATTCTATTAATTGAACGACTTTAATTTTCAACAAATATATTATTAGGTTTATTGATAAAAAAAAACTAGAACACTAATGTTAAAAGAAATATTACTACATTTGCCATTAACGTGTAAGTTTGATATTATTGCTGCGACTGAATTCAAGTATAAAACTTCCAGTATTTTTTATTTAAAATGACTGGAAGTATGAATTTTATTTTGCAATTTTTTTTTGTTAATATTGTTTTTTATGTATATACTTCAGAACTTCGTTTTCAACAGTTAAGCTTAAAAACGCAGTTTATTTTATTTTTTTATAAGGGAGAGCCAGATACATAATAAGTTTATTTTCAAGATTAATATTTATATTTTATCTGAAAATAGTTATTCTAATCATCAACTCGAGAAAGAAAACCATATCTGAAAAATTTCAGTTGTTTCCCCAGGTCTTTCAAAGGTATATGTAAAATTTTAAATATATTTTTAGTGAACTAAGAAATATTGAGATAAAGGAAAAAAATCTCGTTTGAATTTTTTTTTAAATTTTTCAATTCAAACTGTAGCCTTTTTTCCTTGGAAAATTGTAGTTATACATTTGATAATTATAATTGTGATTAGTGATAAAAGTAAACTTATATATAATTATTCATTTTAACTATGCAAAGAAGGGTAAGATATTTGCCCTTTTTATAAAATACAATGTCCTTTTTTAAACTTGCTGCCCTTTTTTTTAAAAGTATAGTGCCCTTTTCAATTTTTAGCACCCTGCCCTTTTTTCAGTCTAGAATGAACCCTGGCAGAGGGTTACAGAAATTTTAGGATAAACATGTTGGGGAGTTAGGGTATGTCATCAGAATTAAAACTACTTGAGAACCCATGCCCGGAAATGTCATCATACGCCGTAAGGGGAGCTTTCCTGTTATGAACTGTATCTTCGTGTGGCTCTGAACAGGTTATATTAGTGAATGAACGCCCTTGGTCGCGTAAGACGACTTTTTCAGGCATGGATATTAATGCAATTTCAATCCTGATGACGTGTCCTTACCCATTCTAGTCATTCCTGTTCTATATTTTCTCTTCTTAATCGTGGCTCGTTTAAAAGAATTTATAGATATAAAATACTGACTTTAAATTTCATAAAGTTTTACCAAAGTTTACTGTTATCTAGCATTTAATAATAACGGATTAAATGGTCTAATTAATATATTACATAACTAATGGCGTAACTGACTTGATAATGACTAATGATGGACAGGTGACAACCATGGATGACGTAAATACCTATGGGTTACATTACACAACTTCTAGCTGGTTGTTATTTTCATTGCTTGTTTTAGGGTAGGGGAGAGTGGGGTCAATTGTAACATTTTTTACTTAACTATTTTTAACTAACAAAAAATCCCATATATTATTAGTATTAATTGACAGACGAGTAAAGTAGACTATCCTCTACTAGAAAAAAAAACCCTGATTTTAAATGTTATTATATTAGTTATTAACAATTTTTGACTATCGTGCACTTGTTACAATTGTCCCCACTTACGGGGTCAATTGTAACAGTTCATAAATTCAACTAAAACATAGTTAATTATACATATTATCATAGTTGTGATATATTTTTGTATTGATCAAAATAGTAGTGATATTTTAGGAGTAAAAATAATAATGAGCAGAGACCTAAAGGGTTAAACTTTTAACTTTAAGGGGTTAAAAATTTTAATTTATGCTGTGAAAGGTGACAAATAAAATAATGCACATGCAACATAATATAAATGATATAGGAAACTATTGGTGGTTCTTAAAGAGTTAAGTAATGGTTTGTAAACATAAGATTATTTATTTTCAGCTGTTACATTCGTCCCTTTACTTATTGTTACAATTGTCCCCAATACGCCATTTCAGCTTCATTTGTTAAAAACAATGCTAGTTAATTTGCAAAACTAATCTTTTTTTATTGAAATGTTAATTAAGGTGTCCACTTACATATTTGGTTACTAATTTTTATTTGTTTAAACAAAATTACTTTGTTACAATATAATATTCTAATACCAAAAAAAGTACTTTCGGGGCGTGAAAATATCTTTTGTGATGTAACTCTTTCAAAAGTACATAAAAATGGTTGCCATCAGGGGTGTACATGTAGATTTATTAAATACACCTTGTGCTCCAATCTAGAACCCGATACTCGAAATTTTTGCTCTGTTACAATCGTACCCTGTTACAATTGACCCCACTCCCCCCTACTTATTGGTGTATGACTTTTACTAGTCTGGGACAAGAAAATCATCATTTAATATCACGAATTATTTGATATTTTCCATCCGTATAACGACTGTTCTTTTTTATATTTACAAAGCTGACGCAATTGCGTTTCATGGTTGAAAAATGATTGACGCAACTTCATGTTTTCAATTTTTTTTTAACAATTAAGTTTCTTTAAAACTTTATGTTTTCATCAACTGTTTTTTTACGATGATAAATGTCTGATCACGTATTGACTTTAAGAGCAGATCTATTTGTTATAGTTTCATTGAACTGTGAAAAATTGGGTGAAATAAACAGAGAAGAAAATATCTATCGGGACAATTTGAAGAAAACATAAGTACAATTTTTTTTAAGCAAAAATATTAAGTTGACGTTAGTTCCCAAGAAAATTGTAATTGTTGATGGCAACTTTCAATTTGTTTTTGTTTTAAACGAAACTATTCTACTCAAGTTTTTTTTAAACGAAATTTTCTTCGGATTGAATAGTTTAAAATAGAATGATTCCGGCAGTTTAGTTGACAAGATTAATTTGCTTTTTACTTTATTTTCCTTTCTGTACTTCCTCTTCAAAAGAAATGTTTTAGAAGTTTGTCCAAAGTCTTGATTTTTTAATGAAGTTTGTTTCGAAAAAGATCTTTTCAAAGCAGAATTTAAGCGCTATTCTTTCTTCAAATATATATAAATATGATTAAAGAGATAGGTACGAAATGTTTCTTTCTTGCAATTGTTAAGAAATCAATATTTTTTAAACAGTTATCAAGTAGATATTAGTTCACAGGATTGTCAAATATTCAGAATAACTTGATAAAACTTTCGACTCGGTTCTATTTTATTTTTTTATTAGAAATTTTTTTCTCAATCCCCACCTGCGCTGACATTCGTCAATTCAGGCGTATTAGGGCAGATTTGTTAGCCACTCTTTAATGGGCACCATATTATGTGGGCCAAAGTAAAAACCTAATTAAACACCATATCAGTTATTTTAAAAATGTATTTTTAGGATATTAATAACATTTAATGGAGACAATCTGTTTAGTTCAGAAAATTACCATTTCAATTCTACTTGTTAAAAATTTGTAAGCAAAATATTTATTTTTTCGTAAATTTATTCTTGATGGTAAAAATAGGAAATTATTTCACTGCAGCAAATTACATTTATAGGTAGTTTGTTGTTGTTTCATTTATATGGGCAACCATATATATGTTACATACATGCATATATCTTGAAACAATATGTTTCAACGTTCATTAATTGGTAAATGGGTATTATTATCTTATATTTTATCAAAACTGTTTTTGATTAAAAAAATTTATTCAATTTTTTACTGTCTTAACTGATTTTCAAATTTTGTATAACGAATGACCTTAAAACATCGATCGTTTGCTAAAACTACTTAATTGTACTATTTTATATAATTCATAAAAAGTTTATAAATAGTTTTTGTAATAAATAATTTCCTTATTTATTTAATAAAAAACAACCATTAATTGAATGCAATATTTTTTATTTCTCAAATGCATTTTTCAAGGTTTCAAAAGAGAATATCCTATGTGTGTAAATATTGAATAATTTACTGTAGAAAATAAAAATTTTTATGCTACTCAAATATTTAATTAAAAAAATTGTAGTATAACTTTATTTTACTATGCTTTTTCTAACTAAAACATTTTTTTTAATGTTTTTGTTTTCAAATTAAATTAACAACGTTTCAGGAAAAGCTCAATTCCAAAAGCAATTTATTGCACTGAATAATTTGTCGTAACTTTTCATTTTGTGAAAGTGTGAAATAAATAATTAGTTTTAATGAATTTCTTAAAAAATATGAACAAATTTCATAAATTCTTTAACCTCAGATTTTTAAAATTAAAATAACTTATCGTAACAAAATTTCTATATAGTTCATTTTTATCATTCTATAGTTGCAATAAAAAACGTAAGTTTTTGATTCAATACGCGTGAAAAAAAAATATTGCTTACATTTATTATTTATAACTCGAAACGCTAACGGTTTTGTCATCTGTTTGACAATAATTCCCCTAAATCAAACATATTTTTTATGAGTTGGCCTTTTATTTAAATAGTGTTTTATTCCATTTCCTTACTCTGATCATAAAATAACCAATCGTTGACCTGAATATAGTATTTCTTCTTATGTTTAATTCAGATGCACTGATTCATTAAAGAAGGTGTTTAATAAATCATGGATGTTTTAGAAATAGAAATATTTAGGATAATTGTATATTATAATAATTATTGATGCATTATAAAACTAGGATATATTTCAATAAGGTATAAAGAAATTCAGTATACGGTCCATAAACGGACCTGTGTTTATTAATGCAGTGGCTCCCAAATGGTGTTCCACAAAAGGCTAGGGTTCCACCGAAAGAAAAAAGCGGTTTTTAGGTTTAGGACATTTCAATTGGGTATACTATAGCCTACGTCACAGGTTGTGTTATTCCTACTAAATTTAACCCATGAACGGCATTTTCTGCGAGCCTAACTTCAAGCCACAAATAAACAAACGAAGTGTTTGATCGTTTAAATAGCTGCTCGCCAGATTTTATTGCATTATAAAGAAAAGTAATTGATATTCGATTTTTGATTAATAATTGATTTATGTGGATAGTGGCATAGAATTTAGCATTGCGTCATGGTAAATGTTATTCCTACTAAGTGGAAGTAGTTGTGTTTTTTTTATATTATACCCAATTAGCTCACAGTAATGTTTCTTTAAAGGTTATTCATATTTATATCTAATTAATAATCTAATATTTACATAATATTTTTGTTGTCTTTATGAAATTAGTTAAAGCAAATTTTTTTGTTAAATAAAAATATTATTTTTCTAAGAACAATACCTTGATATATATAATTAGCTAATTATGGTGTCGCAGTGTTCCATTGTTGTCCGTGCATTTTTTATTGATCGGAAAATCCCGTGGTAGGATCTAGTTTTTCCTCATTCATTTCCATATTGTTTTGGTTGTCATCAGCATAAAATTAATGAAAGTCAGAAAGGTATTCGCGATCGCAACGCTCGAGTACGCCGTCTAGCGGGAGCCTGTAAATATCGGACATTAATTTATCACGTTTTCATTTAGTTCCATCAAAGTCATTGACTGAATCAGACGCCATTTTTTAGCAGCAAATAAGAAACAAAATTTCCCTAAGGAAAAGGCCGAAGAACTTGAAAAAAATCTCCAGAATATTAGTAAATCTTTCAGGAACAGAACACGCCAAACATTTGAAGAAAAATTCCTCAATAATTTTTAATTTCTATTATCAACAAACTTGCAACTGATGACTTCCGATTTCGGATACTGTTACAGATGTGTGTATTAAGGTAAAATGCATTTCTTCTGTCTTCAATTCATTACGAATTAAAGTGAAGTCAACATTGCTTTCGTCATTCCAGTGAATAAATATGAATTCAGAACATACAGAATTGTAATAGTTATAGCATATTCTTCTTCGTTATAGAATAGTATATATTTCTGTATCCATATAATTCGGAAAACAACAATAAAAAATTATCCAAGTTACTTGAAATAGTGCCATTTGTGCTGATTCTTAATTAATTTAAATCGTTTTCTTGGTAAGTTTTTTTTAATTTTGAAGGAATAAGTTCAACTAGAATTCAGCTATTCTGTTTTTAGCTACATATTCAAATTCATATCAATTATAAAATTTTGCTGTGTAGTATGTTATCTAAAAGTAATGAAGGTATAAACTATGTATCTATTATTTGAGAATAAAGTTTTCAAACAAGGAACTTATCATTTTGGAATTCTCCGGGAATCATAAATCAGGTAAGTGCAATGATTTTTACAATAAAAAATTTGCTTGTAAATATTTTTTTTTCATTTGATGATGGTTCTCTACAGAATGGTTTTTTACGTCTGATTAAGAACTATAAGAATAATAAAAAAAGAAACAATATGAAAGTTTTTATTTCAATGTTAATAATTCTTAAAATCGTTTTTTTTATCCTAAGAATTCTTTATTTTCCGTTTTTTAGTTTATAATTTTTTGATAAAAATTGTTCTCAAAATACTTTTGAAAAATTAAATGGTATAACATTATGTGTTTATGTATACTTCTTGTATATTCCAATGTTTGAAATAATATGATTCAGAAAAGTATGGAATAAAAATTCGGTACTTACGACGTATTAACGCCACCGCCGCTACAGATTTGGCGGTTTTTAAGTGCCGCCAATCTACACTTAAAATTTTTGCGACAGTTCATAAAATAAAACACTTTATTTAAAATCAAAATAGTTAATTGGATTTCGGTGGAAAATGAGCCGATATAGAGTTTAGCATAGATTCAAAACAATCATATCGCCATATGAACTCTGATGAATAAGATTCCAAATGAAATAACATTTCCAAAGCGTACGTTTGCCAAGATAAAGTTTTATGTTGTGGGAATTGGTACATTTTCGTTTTTTCGGTAAAATATTTCCCTCCTGAAAAAATAAAATTGCATCTTGTTTTGTTTTTGGCAAATCCCAAAGACGAATATTCGTAGCACTAAAAATGGCGACAAAAAAGAATTGTTTTTTTTTTTGTTTTTGTTTCGTCAGCATTCTTTATTTTACGTTTCTTAGTTTCTAAATAATGATTTTTATTGAAACTTGAAATTTTTTGATAAAAATTGTTGTCAAAAAACGTTGTTTACAAAATTAAATTTCATAAAATTATGAGGCTTATGTATACTTTTTGTTCATTTTAATTTTTGAACTAATATAATTCTTAAAACTATAGAATGTAAAGTTTAAATGGGCCTTTCATGTTATATCATTAAATTTAGTAATACTATTTCTCGGGCATTAGGTTTTAACTCTTATAAGAATATACATATTTTTTTCTGTTAATGTACAAATATTTTTCCGATGTGTTTTGGATATTCCTTCTCTAATAAAAAGAGATACCATTTTGTTTTCGGTTGTACAAGAAAGAAGGTCAAGCATTTTTCTTTTTTAAATTTAATAAGCCACATTAAAGAAGGAACGTTGCAATGCTACACGCTACATTAACGACGTCTCCAGAGTAACTGAATGACGGTTCATATGGAAATCGCAGGTAAGCGTCTCATACAACAACGCCCCCTATAGTTCGTTGCGATCGCGAATTGTTCTTCTATAAATATTTTTATATCCCTAATTTAAACCTATTTTCCTGTACTGCTATTATTACGCTTTTAATTGAAGAGTTTAAAACTAAGAGAATTGTTTCTTTTTTTTAACCCATTGGAAAAATGGGTGTTGTTTTGGGTTTGACTGCGTGCTCAACTTATTTGGACGTCATCACATTTTTCAACTGTGTTCATGTGTAAGCAGTGAGCATGAGTCGTCATTGCATGCTGTGCTATGGCAACCTCTGTTGTTTGAAAAAATTTTTAGAATTCTTTTTTTTTTCACTTTTAATTGGGTATACTTAAGGCTCCTATACTATCAGAGCTGACCTATCAAGCAATATTGGAGCAAAAAAGTTCACAAGTTAACGTTATCTTAGTATTGTGCTTATGTTAGCTCTCTGGAGCAAAAGTAGATGATGAGTCGGCCTGTCTAATTCAGGGGCTCTAGGTATACTATAGCCTACGTCACAGATCGCGCTATTCCTACTAAATTTAACTAGTAAACAGCATTTTCTACGAACCTGATTGACGACTTATAACAAGACACTTCGTTTGATGGAAGTGTCTTGTTATAAGTCGTCACTCGCCAGGTTGGAATTGTATTAGTCTAGTTCCTTTGGAAATAATTTTTGTTGTTGTTTTACCTAAGTTTATGAATTTAGTTAACATATTTAAAACTCAGTTTATTAATTAAACTAAAAGGTAAATGTTATTCCTAGTAAAATTTTTGAAGTGGAAGTAGTTCTGTTTTTTTTTTCATATTATACCCAATCTAGTTATGCTTTAAGTTAGTGAGTTTATTCTTGAGATATGGGACCAGAGAGATCCCATAAATACTTCTTGAGTTGTGAATAAAAGAGAATTTCATCATTTGAACAATATTTTCGCTTTAATTAAGAATCAGAAATTACAACCTAAAGTTCAAACTGGATCGTTTTCAATACTTATTCAGGTGAATATCATAAATAAAGAGGGTCCCTAACTGACTGACTAGGTCCCAAAGGGTAGAGTTAAAGCAAGAAAAAAAAACGATGCCAAGGTCTAAACTTACTGAGGCTGAACAAAAAATTAGACGACAACCATTTTGCCAATGGATAACCTGTGATCACCTTTTGGCGATCGCAATTTTTTAATCAAAATTTATTCCTTTGTTTAACTTTTATCTTCATACCTTCTCCAAGTGTTTATAGGAGACTTTCCATTACACGTGTGAATTGGTTGATTGGATTTAGTTATATAAAAAAATATTTATCTGAAAAAAATATTTCATAGCATTGAAGGTTTTGATTTTGAGTTTTACTTATTTTAATATTTGTTTGAAAATTGTTTCCATGACAGCGAATGCTTTAATCTAAAGTAATGGTTTTCTTGAATGAAATTTCGTATCAACGCTACTGTGCCGAGCAACATAATGCCGGAAAGATATGATTATTTACAAACCACACATTAAAAATTTGAAAACTGTTGGGGAAAAAAATAATGGATTTAATTAGATTTCGCGTTCTTGAGTTATTTATTATTATTATAATGTAATTCTGTATTACATTTTAAGATAAAGTGATTTCGAAGGGTGGTCTAATCTTATTAACCGTCATACAATTATCATTTTTGTGCAAATAGCATTAATATACTGTTATAAATTACAGTTTAAGAGATTTTTTAAATGATTTAGAA
Source organism: Parasteatoda tepidariorum (assembly GCF_982258835.1). NCBI lineage: Eukaryota > Metazoa > Arthropoda > Arachnida > Araneae > Theridiidae > Parasteatoda > Parasteatoda tepidariorum. Next base: position 68,454,415 of record NC_141762.1, on the reverse strand, counting down.
CTTAACTATCAGCTTCATGCCCAATGGGATGCAAGCAAAAATAGTATTTAATCTCAGCTCATTGTTATAAGTATAAAGTTGTTTTGCTGTTATGAAGATAAATATGATAATTGGCTTAGATCGTAAATTGATTGGAAAAAGAATTAAATTATTTTTCGCTCAGCTTGATATTTTTCTAGTTTATTACAGTCAGCTAGTATGCTTTAGAATTAATAGAAAATACGCAATAATAGAAAATACACAGATGTACTCAATAATCTTTAATTTGCTTAGACTTATTGCAATGAGTCTTTTATCATGATAGATGCCTAATTAGTCTATAAACATCACGGCTCATTATGATAAGCATTAAGTTGTTCGGCTGTTCTGAAGATAATGGAGGATTATAAAATTAGACAGGCGTATTGCAAAATGATGTCGATGGTTTGCACACTGACGAAAACAATATGGTCAAAACTACCAGAATATGCTAAAGTTTTCCATGTTTATGACTGTATGAAAATACCAGAAAGCTCGGCAATTTTCACCGAAACGCTTTTGTAATGATTTCAGTAAGTTTAACAATTAAATATGGTTTAATAATATGTTGTAAAATTTTGTAAATGGGGTAAATTTTGATTATTTTATTGCTGTATAGAGCGGTAATTTTCCTAGAATATATTTCTCCCTTTAAAGAAACATATTTTTCGAATTAGCCTACAACATATACAACAAGTTACATTTGAATATTTGAAACCTTTAAACTTAAAGAAAAGAAAAATCGGTAATTTAAATGACTGATTTTGACATAAAATTGAAAGTTTGGTAAAAGGATATTTTTTTTCATGGGAGGGCCACGTTTCTTGCATTGTCATTTCCTAAGTTAGCTAATCAAACACTTGGCTAGATGGCCTTGGAAGAGCCCTTTTAATATAGCTTCTAATCCATCATGGTTAAACTGGTTGAGCAAATGTCCACTCTCGGAAAAAATGGTTAATTAACAGTTTATAATAACAATTTATTTAACTGCTATTTTACCATATTCAAACAAAACAATCAAATAACCGTAAAAAGATAGTATTCAAACTTCTTACTGTGAGAAAAACCGTTTATTAATTGCTTTAACCTAATACGGTTAAACAACCAAAAATTTTTCTCACCAACTAGGCCCACCAAATGAGCCACTTAGCTCCTTGTAGCTGTGTACATATTACATCTCGTAACCAAAAGAATGGGGGTTTGAGTCCCATCGTTGACACTGCAATATTTATTCAATTCCCCTTAAGACATGGGTTTTTTCCAGTGCCCTACACTCTCCAATTTGTGTCCTGTACACTCTAATACCCATGATCTATCGAAATGCCTAGCTCCAATGACCAGTTAAATTTCTTTTTTTTTTACTATTTTGAAACTATGCTAGTTGTAAATGTTTAAAAAACCACGTAGTTTTGTATTTATGGTTTTATAACTGCAGTAGTTGTAAATGGCTTCAAAACCGTAATGTTAAAAAAAATTGTTCGTTAACGTAAACTTTACGGTTAATTGAGTAGACAGGCTGTTGACGGTTATTTTACCATAATTTTAGAATGGAAATGCTGACAATGTAGCGCATGTTGCTTTCATTTTAATTTTTTGAATTAAGAAGTATCTCTTTCTTTATGAAAGCAATAATTACTTTATCTGGCTTTTAACTCTCCTTTGACTTATTTTCGTTGCTAATGCCTTCATATGGCCAACCATTTATATGAATTGCCGACAAAGATATTCTACTTGTTTTAATTACCATAGTAAGTTTATTAAACAATTTTTTAAAATTCCGTATTCATTATTTGAATTACTGATAATTTATAAAAATTAAACAAATTTTGATTCTAAAATCTTATTCTAAATTAACTTTTGACCCTTACGAAATAATTAAATAAATATTTTCATATCAGGTTTATTTATTTTTTAGAGAAACCCATAATTTTAGTAGAACAACCCACATTGCAAGAACGTTACGGAGAACGTGGTAGGAGTATGAACTATAACTATTATCATTACCAGGGGTTTGTTTAGAAGAAATTTGGGTCCAACATTTGGTTCAGAAAATATCTTTTCATAAGAACGGACCCTTCACAAAATATTTTAACTTAAAAACGGACCCTTCACAAAATAATTTATCTTTTAATAGGACCCTTCACAAATTTGTTTATCTTCATTATTGTTTTGTTAATCGAATAAACCCTTCCCAGGAAGGGGTGGGGGGAGAAACACAGAAGTAAACGAACTAAATTTTGTCTTCCGCAGACGCTTCTTCCTTTATTCGTCAGAAATGAATATTCTGCGTTCAGCAGTATAGGCTAAATACCAAATATTTATATGTTGCATCGCTAATTTAGTAGCTGCAATTGCTGTTTATTTTTAAATATTTAATTTTTTTTAATTATAATTTTACAGTGTTGAGCATAATCTTGTATGTCTTTACAATTTAAAAACCCTTTGAAAAAGTTTTTTTGCAATAACGGACCCTATTTGCACAAATTCACAAAAGCGGACTCTGGTTGAAAGAATGTGTCTTAACGTTTATTTTATATTCACAAATTACGAGTAATTTTTTCACAATTTTACAAAAACGGACTCTTTACAAAATGTCTGGACAGACCCCTGATTACCCGTATAATTTAAAGAAATCATTTAAAAAATATATAATCTTTAAACTATATGGATTACAATCCCGAGTGTTCACTATCTATTTTTAAGAACAGAATTTAATAAAAACTTATTTACTTGAATACTATTTTTATACTATTGAGTTACTTCCTAGCAACCATTGTAAAACAATGATTGATTTGAAAGTGATATTTTAAGAAGCTTTACTCTAACGAGCTTAAGGTGAAATTAGTTTGAACAACTCATTTTTACCGGCAAATCCATTCAATAGTGTACATAATATATACACATGGCTGAAGACGACCTATTGAGCTATCGTAGGTAGCTGCAATCAATTCAAAACAGCTTTTTTGCTATTTTTTACTCTATCCCAACTTAGTCAGTGTGAGTGGACCTAACCAACCTTGACTCCATCTTCCTCCCCTCCAGGCTTCCGCGTTTGTTGCTGTTGCATTCACTTGGCGATATGTCGGTCGCAAGTAGGCAGCCAGTTATTCTATGAAGTTAAAGATGCTGCATTTGACAAAACGCTGCGAGGCAATCAAACTACATCGGAAATAGTAACTTGATTGCAAAGTTATCTGAATGCATTTTTGTTGAGCATATGAAAACAAGACAGTTTTGTTTGTTTGTTCCGACAAAATAATATCTTGATAGCTCCATGATAAAGGTAGTTTTCAATAATTTGAAGACTGCAGTAGTATATCATAATTAGGAATGAGAAAATATCAATGATCCGATTCGATTGGTATGATATTCATGAAATAGGAGGATTATGAACCTTGTTTACAACAAAATCTTTAATATGATTTTCTCATCGTTATTATTTGATGCAGCCGTTTTCTCGTAAAATTTTTGAAGCAAATCAAAGAATTTGATGTTCATAGTTGAGAAAACTTTTATAAATTTTCTGTTTACCGGTGTATAAGAAACGTGTTTGAACTTTGGATACGACTTGGCATTTTGCTTCAGAACAAGATCTATAAAAAAACATATAGTTAAAATTATTATAATAAATAATAAAAGTTAAAAATAATTATTAAAATAATTGTTTTCGTGGAAGTTATCTTAAACAGTTTTAAAAAATACTATTATGTGAAACTTAAATGTCATAGATATGACCAGTGGTAGGAAAAAAAGCATTTTCTTTGTAATTAACTACAACTGCAACTACTTTATTACAATCATGGTCAACAACAACCAAAACTACTTTTTTTAAACATAGCGACTACAAACTACTTTCCAAATGTAGTCACAACTTTGCTACTGTTAGAAGACAAACTTAACTTTAGAACTTATTTTTCACCAATATTCAAAATAATTTTGAATGAGGAGATATTAAGAAGTTTTCATTCATGATTAAATGAAATAGTTTTTTATTTCAAAGCACTTTTTACGAATTTGTTCTCTTAACTTTCAAACTCTATGTTTTCTTTCGACAGTGATTTAAGAATTACTAGGAAATCAAATATTTGTGATTTAAAGTGATTAATGCTTTTTTATATCCCCCAAGAAATAAAGTACAGTGAGAAAAACAAGAAACGGACCACCCTGAATAACTTTTGATCTAAGCATCGGATCTTTAAGTTCCAGGATTCAATCTTATTAGTTTGAGGGGGTGACATCAAATATGCTCATAAATTAATACATACGATATTTTAAGTAGCGAAATCATACAAAAAAACGTACTTTATAGTACCTGTGAAATCAAATTTTAAAAAAAGTCAGATATTTAAAATTCGATTTCTCAGGATCAATTCAACCGATTTCGCACCAATTTTTCCGAGCATAAGACGTAGATCTTACTGACATTTGGACACAGAGGCATTCTCATTGCGTACGTTGACGGGCCCGCGAAGGCGAGCTTGCATCAATCAGATTCGAAAATTTTTTTGCGTTTGAACTTTGTTACTATATTTAACTATCGTTAAAAGTAGTTTCCAGGAATTGCTGTGAACTACTGCTTTTTTGCACTACTTCATTTAAAAAGTAGCGTACTACACTACAAACTACGGAAAAACAGTTACGACTTCAGTAGTTTCACCTCTTGCAGCGGGCTACTTCCGACCACTGGATGTGACAGTACACTGCGCAAAATTATGGCCAAAACTATCAGAACATGGTAAAATGTACCGTATTTCTGGCTCTAGGGGAACACCAGAAAGCTTGGTAACTTTTACTAAAACGCTTTGGTAACGATTTTTGGTAAATTTCACAAGAAAATATAGTGATAAAAATTGGTAAATGTCACAATATTAGGTAATTTTATGATCATACATTAAAGCATGGAATAAAAAAACTATTTATTCGGGTAAATTTGCTTTTCAACTATGTATTTTGCACCAAATGTGTGATTATAAGAGCTATAATTTTGTAAAACGGAATTTATTATATGAATGGAAAAAATTACGAAATTTAATGGTTTAAATACGGTATAATTTGGTTTTATTACCAGAATTATGTTTTTTATTTTAACCAGAAATCTTATTATTATACAGTACGGTAATTTTACCAGAATTTATTTCTCCTTGTAGGAAGAGGTTTATCTATCTTTAAACAGATCTGCTGAATGAGCAAAATGCTATCATCCTGCTCATAACTAAGATCTGAAAATTCCAAAATATGAAGTTAAAAAAAGGGTATATTTATTCAGGAACTGTGAATCTTTTACTATGACTTAAAAATTTAATTAGCATACAGTAGAAATTAACATACTTAAAGTGTTAAGATCACACCTTAGTGAGTGAAAATCCAATCATTAAAAAAGTCATTCAAAGAAGTCAATTTTATTCTCCCTTATCATATGTATAATGTCATAAATGTTTGCTTAAAACGAAATATAAATCCAAGCATTACTAAATGCGCATTGTAATCCGATAATAGACGATACGTTGAAAATGACCCTATTTAAACTTTTGTTCGATAATTTATTGAATTTTTTTTTCTACAGGCTGCATGATATTTAATTAATAAGTGAACAAATTTACAAAGAATTTTCTCAATTTGCTGTTAGCATTGGGATATAGAACTTCAGTGTGAATTGAACTCGAGCTAGTACATCTAATGTTATTTTTGTTTTTAATTAAACTTTTTGGAAATAGAAAATATTATAAAAATACTTTTGAATATCATAAAAATAGTCCTCCTATGGGCCGGTATAGCTTAATCGGTAGGGCGCAGGGCCCATGTCTGAGAGTTCGTTGGTTCGAACCCCACCGGCCGAAGACTCCATCCGTAGTAAATGGTGACTGATGCACGTTAAATTTGTCGAGTCGCAAAGTCCTCCTTGTTCCCATAACAAATCAATACCTCTGGGGGTACTGGATTGGAGATCAATCGTTCTCTGATTCAGGTCAAAATTACAATCGGTGGATGTATGAATGGGTCCGCCCTATAAAACGGGCTGTGACGTGTGTATGGCTGAAGACGAATTCTTGGCCATGGGATGGCTCCACTGAAAAAACAAGAAACGTACACTCTGCCTTCAATTTGCTCGGTTTCACCAAGCAGGCTTTCCCGTGTGGCAAGTGACATTAGAAACAACAACAACAACTCCTATTGTCATTCTGTTCTACTTTATAATCATTTTAGCTGAAATGAATAATTACAATCCTTTTATGCAAATAATTAGTGTGATTCTTCAAATAGATTCGATTGAAATATCAAAATTAGAGAAGAGACATGCATAAATTAAAAAAAAATTTATGAAAAGTAGTACTAAAATGAGTTGTTTCAAAAATATAAATATTTTGATGCTTTTGAAAGATATTTTTTTTGAAGAAATAATGACATACGTACAGTTGTTTTCTTAAAACCAGAGGTGCAACGTAAGGGTGGGAAGTTTTATTCGAATAATTAGTTTGTTTTTAAACTTTAATCTCATGTTTACATAACCTAAAAAGCCGGTTTATATAAACATATGTTCTGAAAAATGAGCTCAAATTTTAGAGTAATCTATTTTCATGGACTATGCAGTGGGTTTAGGAGAAAAAATTATTTAAAAACAATACATATTTACAAAGAGTAGAAAATAGAATGTCAAAGCAATTTTCAATAGTTCATAAATAATTAAGTATATAACGTATTCTTAACCGTAACTTTTAGAAAAACCTTTCATTCGAAGTATTGCCTATTTTTCTTTCTGATGTATTGTTTAAAAAATGGTTGAATGACACTTTATTTAATTGTAATCTTACTCTATTTAAACTAAGTCAAATTACCATAATAAAGATGGTATGCAAACTGTTAGAAAAACCGTTTATTGATGGCTTTCACCTTATACGGTTAAACAGCAAGAATTTTATCACACCAACTAGGCACACCTTAATGAAATCATTTAGTTCCTTACAGCTGGATGCATATTATAGCCGAGACGGCTAATCTAACAATCTCATGACCGACAAAACGCATACTTTCGCTTTTTTACTGGCTATTTATATCATACTTTAACTAATATAAGCTAATATACATCACCTTATGCATAGATATCATGATAATTCTATCCGACAGCATCCGAAAAGATCTAAAAATAAAATTTTATCTTAGCAAAAAACCATGCGAATCTAAAAATAAGAAGAATTCAAATTATGTTTCATGTATTTACTTTTACCTCTTAATATCATTTAAAAATTAACTAAGCATGTGATAAGGAGCTCTGCTAAAAAGTAACAAAAAAAGTGCCTCGAGTAGAAGACAGTACCACTCTCTCAGGAATGTTATGAGACGCATTATCTTGCCCATCAAGTTAATAATCGAGACCCAATTTTCTAGGGCATTTCAGTCTGAGCTGGAATGGTCCGCATTCAACTAGCCCTTGAATTAGGTTTAACTCACCTGTGATCTAGTTGATAATTTTTTTTCTTCCTTTTTCTCCAAATCCCTTTCCTTTCAAATACTTGGGTCATCTTTTGTATTTTGTTTTAGTTTTTTCTTCCCAAATGTCGCCTCTTAGCGATCAATTAGCCATTTCGGAAACTGATGAAGCTGCCTCTGTTAGAGAAAATGAAGGTCAAATTTTAAAAGGGAATGTCTTCACTTACCTCGTTGACAGGATTGTAGTGCGGTGAAGACATCACGTATAGTGTATGTGTGAATGAACTGAACTGATACTTAGTTTTCCCCCTTCGTTTTACTTCAATGTGATGAAATTAGTTAATATTTTGAGCTTTGGGTAAAAAATATTTCTAAGGTCATGGTCGTTTCAGTAAAATTTTAGTACATGGTCAAAGTCATTTCTTCTTCTTCTTTTTTCTTTTTTTTTTTTTTTTTTTGCTTCAAGGGGTCCAGGGCATATTTTTGAAGCTTTTTCTTTAAATGCATGAATTTGTGTTGCGCTTTTATAATAAAATACAAAGTAAGATTGAAAAGCTTGTGCAACTTACTTAATTGTGATGAAATTTGCTAATATTTCAAACTTCGAGTACCAAATATTTAAGGTCATGGTCGTTTCTGTAAAATTTTAGTATGTGGCCAGGTCATTTCCTTTTCCTTTTATTTTTTCTTTGAGGAGTCAAGGGGCATGTTTTTGAAACTTTATTTTTTAGTGCATATATTTTTCTGAATTTGTGTTGTGTTATCTTAAGAATATACAAAGCTCGATCGAGAATCTTTGCAAAACACGCAAAGGAAAATTTAAAAAATTTAAAGGGTCGTCATGGTTGTTTGGATCAAATTTTTGTATGTGACCAAGGTCCTTTCATTTTATTTATTTCTTTACGGGATTTAAGGCGTGTCATTTAAGCTTTTTTTTTTTTTTTTGAAAACACGTGTATTTTTCTGAATTTGTATTGTGCGAGTTTAAAAATATTCAAAACTGAATAAAAAGAAAATCTTCTGCACAGCTCTTAAAAGAAAATTTAAAATGGGATTTTTAATATTGGACGTTATTGAAATTATAATAATTAAATTTTTTAACATTTTTTCATTTAGTTACATTGAAAGAATCTAAACTTCCATTTCCACTTATCAATTTTTGTTAACAGAATTTAAAATATTTTAAAATTATACATCAAAACTAAAAGCAAAATTTTTGATTTTTTGAAGATAAATTAAAGTGTTTGAAAAATACGCAATCTCATCGAGTTAATTATTTTAATTTTTTTGAAATATCGTTTTAGAGATGGAAAACATTTTTTAAAAAAACTGTAACTTATTTTAATTTTTTCTTAAGTTTTTGAACATTCTATTACGCTTTAATTCATTCAGTGGTTAAAGTACAAAATTGTTTTATAAAAAGAATCCGTGTTATTTTTTTCCACAAAATATTTCTGTATTTTAACCATTGAATAAATTAGAGCGTAATTGAACATTACGAGTATGTAAGAAAAATGCAAAAAAAGATTCGTTAAGTTTAGATATTTTAAACTATTTGAAACTGCAACTGTAATTAGAAAAGAAATAGACCTGAAAGTATTAACATTTAAAAAAAGTTTTAAATATGAATAGTATGATTTCAGGTTTAAGATTTTCAGTAACCTTATGAAAAATGTAGTTTCAATTCAATTTTAATTAGAATACTAAAAATTCAAAATTTTTCATAGCTTATTTACCTATTTGAGTTACATTTCTTTTATTATTTTTTTAAAAAAAGTCTTAAGTGTTACACCATTAGTTTTTCTGAAGGTAAATTCCTGATGATAACATTTTATTTTATAATCAGCTTTAAACAGCCCACTCTATTCTGAGTTAACGACTATCAAAGTCCAATGCCGTAAACTTGCAATTTTGTACCCAAAGCAGGCAAAAAAACTTTTAGATCAAGCCTTGGGACAAACTGGCCTTCGCGGAAGACTTCTTGACGGAATTAACCAGCATTTGCGTTGCATGGAGTACAAAATCACAAAAATCCTCCCATAGTTAGCTTGAAGGTAAGGTGATTCTAACCCATGATCTGTCTACCACTGAGGATACTCTACGTCAGCACTATGGTTTTGTGCTACCCGGGATTAGAATTCGTATCAATCAGCCTCCGCTGGGTTTTGAACCTGGTTCACGTCATTGAGAGGCGAGCGCTCTATCCCCTAAGCCTTCGCAGCTTAGGGACACAGTGAAAAACAGACAAAAGTGAATAGACAAGAGTGAGAAACAGGGTGCACAGATATATATTTTGTTGTTATTGTGTGTGTTTGTTATTGCGAGTGCTAACGGCTCTCACCGTTAAAACAGCAGTAATGAGGAAATAAATAAAAGCTTAATTAGAGATCGATTAGAGAAGTATTAATGCCTACAGTTGAGGGAATAATTCTACTTTTGATCAGTAAAATGATGAAACTAGAATAGACTTAGATGACACTTGATGTTCTGTAAGACTAAATGTAGTGGCAAGGATCTAAGCAATTCTGTATCGCATTTGCTTTAAGTGATGTGTAAAATCTCTTTAACTTCCACGGTTGAGCACAAGGTAATTCTGAAGCATTCTCTGTTTAGCACAGTACTTTTTTTTCGGATGTTTCACTTGAATCATTTTACAAATCTTAATTTTTGTAATTAAAAAAATTAATATTTCACTATGAACACACCGAGGAAAACTTTTTTTTTAAATGGCGGGCATTTGGGATGTATTGTCCCGCGAAGCCACGGCTGTGGAGCAGCGTCGCCCACCTCACACAACCACAAATCCGTTTATAGGGCGGGTCACATTCACACAATCACACACAAAGGAGAAAGGATATAGAACACAGAGAAAGAGAAAGAAACAACCATGCCCTGAGCAGGATTCGAATCCGCAACCATCGGCTCTGAAATCAGGCACTCGGCCACCTGGTCGGCCTCTGAGGAAAACTAAACTTTAACTTTAAGTATTAAAGGAAAACTTATTTTGAATTCAAAGTAAGCAACCATTAATACACATTTTTCCTACAAATCAAATAGTTCCAAGTAAAAACATCTTGCTATAAAGTTTTTTTATATTTATTTTATTATTATTACTCAATTTTACCGTGGTGTAATCAACAAAATCCGCGGGAATTACGCATCGAATTTCCATAGCTGTGATTCAAACCTGGGACATCTTTATATGAATTATGAAATAAATATTTGAACTATAATATAAAGTTCATGAGCTATAGTCACTCTACTTTATAGAAGAATCGAGATATCAGTTTTACAAATAAAAAATTAAAATTTTTTAACAAATTTTTGTGGGAAATTCGATAAATGAAAACCAAGGGGGAAGAATGGTTTTTGTCCATTTTTCCCAAAAATGACGATTGGATCGCAATCTGTTGCATCATGAGGATTTCTAAGTCTTGACGAATCAATAACGAGGTAAATAGGTTCTCTCCGAGAGTTATTACGCTTTGAAGATGGACCATGCTGAGAAAAAACGGTATCTTATTCACGCGTAGACAAGGAAGAGGACGAAGGTACTTAGAAGGAAAAACGCTTTTTGTCCAATCCAATTTAAAATTTCATTTTTTCTCAACATCAAAAATTGTAACTTTTGCTTTGAAAATTTTGGGGGATGTAAATAAATGTTTTTGATATTAGTTTAAATGTTTATTTTTAAAATTTCAATCGTATGCTAGCTCCTGAACAATCTCAATCCTTTAAATTCATTTTTTTTCTCAGAATCAGTTTTCATGTTTTTCCCCGTTGGTTTTCAAATATGATGATTGTACGCTTTTGTAATATTATTAGACTGTCTTGGGAGTAATTAGTTGATGGTTTTCTATTCCAATGCTCATGATTAGATGATTTTAATCCTATTTTCTTAGTGATTGAATATTTTGGACTTGTTGTAGTATTTGGCATCTACTTATTATACATCGTTGGCCATGAAACAAATATTGTTCACATCGGAGCTTAGTTTGTTGATTATACAAATGACTGACCATGCACCTAAAAGGACCGAATTAACTTTTCGTCACGCTCAATATTGTTAAACGGAGAAATCTACTTGTGTGGTTCCGGAAGTTCATCAACTGACTTTTTTCTTCCCTACTAATCAAATCTCTTAATTTAACGCTTAAGTTTGCCCTTGCGTATTAAAACGGAAAACTTTTAATTCAGGTTTAAGTAATTAAGTTTAAGGTTTAGACAAAAGAGCGACTGCATCCATGCTGTTTCTGAATGCTAAAGACTAAGCATTTTGATTCTTTGAAAATAATTTAATCTAGGTGTTTTCATAGAAGTAGTACAAATGGCTTCAAACCAAATAATTTGAACTCTTTTCGTTCGTTATGTCTATATTTTGCGTTGTACAGATTAAACTGAAAAAGGTAAGAGATTAAAGTGCAAAACCACTCACCTCACCCTTGTAAATAGAACTAATGTAAGAAAGTAGTGAAGTCTTATAGTATATCTCTTCTAAGAGTCGCCCACTTTTCAAAAACATTATAGAACTTTTTTTACATATGATTAATCTATAAACGCAAGGAAAACAAATTCTAGTAAAATTAGCATCTTGCAGGGTAAAGAAATTTCTGTCAAAAAAATTACATAATTCAGTTTGTTAAATCCAAAATATTCGGCATTAAAATCATAAATTTGGTAGTTTTTGCATTCGTAAAGGTACAGAAAATTCTGGTTTTTAAGAAAATAATTCTTATTACCAAATATTTAACAAAAAATGCAAAACTGAATATAAAACTTAACCGAATGAAATGTTTTTATACCATGCTTTATGGTATCTTCAAAAAAATTACCAGATTTTATTAAATAGTATAAAACCATATTTTATAGTAAATTTTTACAAAATCATTACGAAAGTGCTTCGGGAGAAATTACCATACGTTTTAATTTTCCCATTGAGCAAGAAATTCGATAAATTTTACCATATTCTGGTAGTCTTGACCATGCTTTTTTCTCAGTGGGTTTTGATTTTTCTTAGTCTTGCAACAAATGGAAAATCAAAAAAAGAAAAAAAAACGATAAATTTAATTGATGTAGCAAACTTTTTCTAGAATAAGATTTTAAAATCACAGAATAAAAGTGCTGTTATTAAGTTTCACAACAATTCTGAAACTATACTATTAGCCAGTGGAAATTAATTGCTTTACCTTTACAACTATGCTAATTTTTTTTTTAATTTTCCTCACGAAATATGGTTTAATTCTTCTCAGTTTATTTCAATAAGTAGCAGATAAAAAATTTAATTATTATAACACTCTTTTGCTATATCTTGATTATAAAATTAGCAACAAAATTATTATAAATAGATTGCGCTGTAATTCTCGAACTACATTCGTTCTGTTAGCTGAAAGTTACTGCTTTTACCGTTACAACTACACAAATTTTACAACTACACAAATTTCATAACTATAATTTTACAACTGTCATTTATTCTTCATTCATAAACGAGTTTCAAGGTTTGTTTCAAGTCTCAATTTTGATTTTTCCACTAAGCAGAAAACTCGGAAAATCTTACCATTTTCTGATTGTTTTGATCATATTTTTTTGTTAGTGAGTTTTAATTTTTCTTATTCTTTTCAACGAAAGGAAAAGGGAAAATAAACGATAAATTTAATTAGTGTAACACACCTTTTTTAATAAGTTTAAAAAATTAGGAGTAACAATTCTGTAATTAGGCTTAACAGCAATTCTGTAACTACACTATTAGCCAACAAAAGAAATTTCTTTATCTTAATAACTATGCTAATTTAATAACTTTTCTCAAGAAGTATGGCTTGATTCTTCTCATTTTATTTTTAGAAGTAGCAAATGAAAAATTTAATTAATGCAACGCACTTATGCTATAAATTGATTATAAAATTAGCAATAAAATTATTATAATTAGATTACGATGTAATTCTCAAACTACATTCATTCCGTCAATGAAAAGTTATTGCTTTACCTTTACAACTATACTAATTTTATAACTGTAATTTTACAACTATCATTAATTCTTCATTCACCAATGAATTTCAAGGTCAGACAAGAAGACCATAATTATTCGGAGTAAGTCATCCTTTTTAAGAAATGAGTGAAAACAAGCAGTTTTCAATTTTCTTGTGCAGCAGACATATTTTTTTATGAATGATACACTCTGATAAATTACTTTTACATTCAGCACTTACTGAGATTTATCACTTTTTCCCTACAATGAAATCGTAACCTTAGTGGAGTAAAAGCACAATTGTAGAGTCACATATCATTTTATTGCTGCGTGTTCAATCCATAATAAATCACTTTTCTTAATAAGACAAATAATTTTTCTTTCATTCAATTCGACTGCATTATCATTCCTATTTTTTAATTTTGAATGCATATTTTGATGTTAAAAAGTTCTTTTGATAAGCTAATGTATGATTTTATTTAAGAAGAATATATGATTTTGAAGAAGAATGTGTGTTTTTTTAAGAATAATACATGTTTTTTATGTAAGGTAAGGATGGATAATGAAATGGGATTATCTGGGCAATTTGTAGGCCAATGGTGAGTTCGATAGCAGTTAAAATTTCACCAGAGGAATTTAAAATGTAGCGATGGAATAACGGCATTCAAAAATGTAGAAATTAAAAATTTCGAAAAAAATATCTGCTGCGTCATTTATGGTTAGGTTAGATAGCAAGAAATTCAGGGGAAATAAAATTCCGAGGAAATCAAATACAGAGGCGAGAAGATATTATAGAAAAAAAGGCCATTTTAATAATAAATAATAAGCAACAGCGATAGTTTAAATGTGGCTACATATTCTGTTGCCACATGTCCTATACCAGGGGTGGCGAACCTTTATACACCAACGTGCCAATTTTTCTAAAAAATTGTTTAATGAGGTCATAGACGTGCCTTCAAATTATTTTGACTTTGTGATTATTGAGAAAATAATAATGCTAAATGCTATCAATTCAAAACTCTTTATTTACATTGAAAAAAAAAATACATTTTGCCATGTCTTAAAACAACTTAAAGTTACATCAGTGTGACTTCTGTTGTTGCAGATTAGATGACAAATAACTTATATTAAGTTGTAAGATGTTAGCTTAAGCAGGACTGTTTTTTTTTTTTTGCTGGTTAATTGTTAATTTTTTTATTAATAATTGTTTACTATTTTGTTTGTTTTTGCAAATTTTAATTTAATTGTTACATATGCTTCATAGCGAAAAAACATTTGTGTAATAACAATTCATAGTGTAATAACAATTGTGATCGGTGGCGTGCCCAAAATATTGTGTCTCGTGCCATTGGTTCGCCATCCCTGTCCTATACTAATGTTACATCTTTCTGCAATCCGATATATTGATACTTATGCGTATACCTTCCATTAAGACATTAAGAATGCTTGTTTTTAAAAATAATATATGTCTTTTTTTTCCTTAAGAATATGCCTCAATAGCCTACTATTTCTTAATAAAAAATCGATCTAAATTTCAGATTTATCTCTATTATGAACTGTCTTCATATCAAATACTGTCTGTGATGAAGAAAATATTGTTACTGGTTTATTGCTTTAGAAACATGGTATAACAATTATCCATAGCTACTAATAATTAGTTTTTGCTATATATATATATATATATATATATATATATATATATATATATATATATATATATATATATATATATATATATATATATATATATATATATATATATATATATATATATATATATATATATATATATATATATATATATATATATATATATATATATATATATATATATATATATATATATATATATATATATATATGTGTATATATATATATATATATATATATATAATTTTTTACATAAACTAATTTTTTTGAAAAATACACGTTTTTTTAAGATAAGCTTACTGCGTATACAGTTTCTAAAAATTCACCTAAATTTAAAATGTTTCTATATTATGAACGTTTGCTACGTTAAATTATTGACTTTGGTGAGGAAATATTTATTACCATGATTATTAAATTATTCACAGCAGCTAATGATTAAATTATGCTGAATTTAAATGGTGCAAAATTAAAATTAAGAAAATTAAAATATTAATTAACATATCAAATACTGTCTGTGATGAAGAAAAAATTGTTACTGATTTATTGCTTTAGAAACATGGTATAACAATTATCCATAGCTACTAATAATTAGTTTTTGCTATATATATATACTATATATATATATATATATATATATATATATATATATAATTTTTTACATAAACTAATTTTTTTGAAATAAACACGTTTTTTTAAGATAAGCTTACTTCGTATACAGTTTCTAAAAATTCACCTAAATTTAAAATGTTTCTATATTATGAATGTTTGCTACGTTAAATTATTGACTTTGGCGAGGAAATATTTATTACTATGATTATTAAATTATTCACAGCAGCTAATGATTAAATTATGCTGAATTTAAATGGTACAAAATTAAAATTAAGAAATATATATATATATAATTATTAAAAGCTCCAAATAATTGAGGTAGACAGATCGAGGAATAGAATAATTTTACTTTCCCGTTAACCATAGGAAAACGTTTGTGTCTTTTTTATCCATCGAAAACAAATGGGAGTTCATTTTCAACTACACTATTTGATACACTATTTTTTAGTATTAGAACATCCATGCCTTGTCCGGGATTCGAACTGCTTAGTTACATTTGCCTTTAAGTTTTGTATTTTTTACTAAATGTATGTTAATAAAAAACTGCAATTTTAAAATACACAATTTCCGGTAAAGCGTTACCATTTCAGTAGAAATATTACCAAATGAATGGTTTAAATTCTGTACATTTCGGTTTTTATTGTTTACCCGAATTTTGCTTTTAATTAAAAATATCATTACCATGCAGTACGCTAATTTAACCAAAAAAGAATTTTCTCTGTAAAATGTCATTCATTTCTTCTTTACTATTGTTATTATCAATATTTTTACTACTATTATATTTATAAGGACTATTATTATTATTATTATTATTATTGCACTGTAATACAGAAGATGTTGAAATTTTATAGTATAATCTTTTTCAGACAATAACAAAATGCATGAAATAAATTGATTCGTCTTTAATTAAACTTCAATTTTTAACAAAATACTAACATATTTTAAATTTTTAAACTTGTAGAACACGCTGTAGTTATTATTTCCTATATTATCCTTCAAATGTGTGTGATTTCCTAAATTAGTTGGCGTAATCCTTGTTGAAAGGCTGAAGATTTCTTAACGAATATTTATAAGCAGAAAAAGAAACTGATGAAGATCTGTTTCCTTATTTCAGTTCCCGTGGATATTGGATTGGAGGTTTCCGTGCCATATCAAACTTGGTGGTAATTGTGACATCTCTGATTTAATTTTTCTTTCCTCTGATGAATTTTACTACTAGCGTCTATTTATTTCAAGGTCAAACACTTATTTTCGCTTGATAATAGTTTATGCAAATATTATATATGAATTCAGGTCATATGACTTTTTTCGAGGGAAATCTAATGATATCAGTTAGAGATTAATTACTTCGGAGTACCGTAAAACTACAACTATCCGAAATCCGATTAATTGCCACTCTTAGTTATCTTACATCCCTTTGGCTTATATTCAAAACAAATGAAATATTTTATCAAAATTTTAAAAAATGGGACTTTTTTGATGTTTTTTAAACCTGCACTGTGGTTTTCTGTAATCAGCGATCAATAAATCACAATGTGTGGTTTACAAATCACGTAAATACTAATTAATATGCCTAATTCTGAAATCACATTAATTCAATTTACTCTATCATATTATATAATTTATATATTTATAAACTAGAAAAATGCGAATCATCGCGATGGCTGTTTAATCATGTGAGCAGGCAATGTGAGATTTCTAAATTTCACGTGATATTCATTGTGATATCACATTTTTCAATCGCGAAAAACGAATCGCGATGTGTGATTGATAAATCGTGATAAAAAATTATAAATCGACTTATTAATCGCGAATTTCATCTGGATCTACAATGCGATTTAGCATTTATGCATATATATATATATATATATATATATAAAATTCATTTTCGTTACTTTCGAATGACACTTGTAAATCTTCTTTCTTATATTCTCCATAATGATTTGTTATTACTTTTTTTAACTTATACTCTCTGAGAAAAAAGTATGGTTAAAACTACCAGAATATGGGAAAATTTACTGTGTTTCTGCTCAATGGATACACTAAAAAGCATAGTAACTGTTTTCAAAGTGTTTTGGTAAAATGTATGATAAATATAGTTTTATAATGAATGATGAAATTTGGTGAATGTGGTAAAATTTGATAATTTTATCAAGACACCTTACAGAATGCCGTAAAAACTATTTATTCGATTGAATTTGCTTTCAGTTTTGTATTGTTTATTAAATTTGCGTTAATAAGAGCTATAATATTAAAAACAAGAACTTCCGGTAAATCGTTACCATACGAAAGGAAAAAATACCAAATGAATGATTTAGATACCGTATATTTTGGTTTTATTACCAGAATTATGTTTTTCAACCACAAATCTTTTTATCATACAGTACAGTATTTTTAGCAGAATTGTTCTCTACGTTTAAGTAAGAATCGTAGCTAGTCTATTTTATCAATTGTAGTTTTGTTAAGTTAGTTTTAATTGGTTATATTCATTTACAAGTTACTTTTTAAGTTATTCATATATTTAGTTTCTTTTTTGCAGTTAATAATAAAACTATTTATAAAAATTAACATTGTTGAATTAAAAATGTACCACAATTTTCTTAAAAATATCATGAAAGCAAATACATTAAGAATAACTGCACCGCTAACAAATCGAACAACTCATTAAAATGCCATTTGAATATCTATGCATACAAAATGAAATTCTTCTTTGCTTCCTGATACACTGAATTCCTAGTAAACTAAATTCAAACACGCACTATTATTATTATTTTTATCGGCACACGCGTATCGTGAAAAATGTCGATGATTCCCTTGATATCAGTCATCCGATAAATCCTATTAATGATGATTAAATCAAACATTCTCTCCTCATGCAAAGACATATTCGATAAAATTATTCTTCTGTCATTAGAGTATAGCGATATTACTCTATTGCTTGTTTCTAAAATTGGAGACAATGGAAAATCGGAAGAAAAAACATCGCTAATGAAGGAGTATTTTAATTGAGGCGGAAGGAAGTCGTTCTTAACTATCTATTTCCGAAAGCTGCGTGAACAATTGAAGTAGTTTTCTGATAATTTAACATATATTCAAAGTATGTGACAGTGACCCAATTTTACTTCATGAATATGTGATAAAACAGCTGTGCTTTAAATATTTTATGTGTTCACATCAATCTGTTGTCAAAGGTTTCTATAGCGAACGAAAATGTCATCAACGTTTTGATATGATACTGCATATGAGCTATTGTTTTAAAATGCTAATTATGCCATTGTGATTCATCATAATATGCATTATGACATTGAATTGCTATAATCAATGTATTTTTTTTTCTTGTAAAACGTAATATTTATGTTTGTAATAATATATTAATTTGTATTTATATTGTTCCTGGATGAAATTTCTTTTTTCGCGTAGACAACGAAATTGAGAAATAAATTGAAATCTGTATTGGGAACTATACATGAAAAGTAAAGGAAAACTTTTCATTGTTTTGTTTTCTGTATTTTTGACTTAATCTCAATCATGTTTTTAATCAAATTTACTCAAGTTACATTCACAGTAGTAAAATTCCGGATCAAATTACGGTAAAAATATCGGCACCCTGAGTACCTAGGTGTTTTCCGCAAAATTCAGTTTTACCAGAACTTGTTACGAAACAAAGAATCTCATGTACTGTAATTTTCACAGCCTTGAAGTTTTCATTACCTTTAAAGTTAATGAATCACTCTAGATAAATAAGTATTATTGTAGAAAATACGGTACAGTTATTTAAAGTGAAAATGGATTTTATGGTAAAATGGAATTTACAAATGTTGCACCCAAAGTGCCGGTACTTTAAACCGTACTTTGATCCGGAATGTTTTACAGGGCACGTTAATCGTTACGTAGTGGATATTCCTGTTTAAAACTATTCTACATTTTTGCATTAATTATGCTTATTAATCTACACAAGTCAAGGAACAATATAGAACTATATTTCATAGTTTTAATTAATCTTACTTAATGCAAGAAAGAGATGAGCCAGAAAAAAGTTTGTTCATTTATTAAGTGCAAGTATTTGTTTTATCTCTGAAATATTATTACTATTTCCTTACCTTGCTTCTTAACTTTCTTATTTTCTTATTTTTTTTCTTTGGTTTTTATACCTTTTACGAGTATGTAAGCACAGAAGAATTATAAATTTTGTGCCTTCAAACGATTAAATTTATAATAGCGTCGATAGGGGAATTCTAGGAATTATTTGCTCCAAATATAATTTAGATGCAAAGGGGAAATATATGTTCGACTAACCTTAATGTGTAGAATCTGAATGGTATCTATATAAATTATAAGGGATGTTTATGTTGCACATTTTAGAGCTTTATTTTAAAATGGGTGCTAGCAAACTAGCAAATCCAGATTAAACTAAGTAAACAATGAGCTAAAGAAATGAGCTCGAATTTTGAAGCTATTCGAAAGGAAATTAAGACAGCAGTTCCAGGGGCTGACAGGCGGAGTGAGAAGGGATGATAAACATTACATAGTTTTCCTGATAAACATTGCATAGTTTTCTAAAAATTATTAATTCAATGGCATGAGCCACATCTCAAATGTTTTAAGAGGGCTTTCTATGAGAGCAATGTTGGTGATAACACGATTTCCATGCAAGCAATATGATGTTTCTGTATATTTTGTTTCTGTTATCTATTGGAAATTGCGAAATTGCAAAGTAACGAACGGTAAACAATACTAATCAAAAGTTTGATGAAAAAGTATCATCTTCTGCAAAAAAAAAAAAGTGGTTTATCACAATGCCACTCCTCTCTCTTCATTTATAAATCTTTAGGTATTCTGGTCAATTGCTGTTTACAAAGTTATAATATATAAAGGGAATAATAACTTTTTGAAAATAATAATCCGTGTACAAAAATAGGATAAGAATTATTTGAACTTTGGACACTTGGAGGAGTATCTTAATTAGCGCGAAAGGAAATGTGCGATGTTATAAGTTCTGCATCAAATTACAATCTAGAGTACCAGTACGTATTATACCAAAAATTTTACAGCAATACTTATTTAATTAGAGTGATTCTGTGATTTTATGGAAATTGTTACCGTAAAAATTATACTATATCAGTTTTTTTTTTGTTTCCTAATATGTTCCAATAAAGAAGGATTTTACTTTAAAAAATATCAGTTGCTTTTTACTGTAAATAATTCTGAATAAGTTAACGTGTGATTTTTATTATTAGTTTCCAAGAATAACGTACTTTCTAATAAATTAACATATATTCAAAGTGTTTAACAGTGACCTAATTTTAATTCATAGACATGTGATAAAAAAAACTGTGAATTGATCTTATTATGTGTTCACATTGTTGTGTTGTCAAATTTTTTTTTTTTATATCCTGAGAACCAAAATGTCATCAACGTTTTTTTATGATATATAGCATATGGCTATTGTTTTAAAATGCTTATTATCTCATCATGATTCATAATAATATGTAATATGACATGGATCGCTAGAATCTATGTCTTTTTCTTTCTTTCCAATTTCTGAAATGATTACAATTGTTACAAAATAAATTCCAAACATTGCTTTCTTTAAAATAACAGCATTAATTATTAAATAATTCTGTATAAATAAGCTAGAATTTGAAGAAAAAAAGTTATACTGTGAACTGAATGTGAATTGAAACAATGCAAATTCAGAACTAATAAAAAAAAAATCTAAATTAAAAGTGAATTAAGTGGTTATTTACTTTTATTTAACTTAAACTACGCAAAAAACAAAGTAGTTTTTATATTTTATTAAAAATTGAAACAATGGTTTTACATTAGATGAAAAAAATAAATAAAGGAAAAGCTGAAGAGCGTTTTTAGTGTTAGTCTGAAAAAAAAGAAAAATAATGAGTATTTGAGTGTTTATAATTTATAAACTGTATTTTTTAGTTAAAATAATATAATTATAAAAGAGCTAATGTATTTATAAAAAAATAAATAATATAATAAACACTGAAATAAAGGATCATTGTTCATTAGAGGTTTGTATTTTTTAAAAATATTTTACAAAGCATCAATGATTCAGAGAAATAAGTTATTTGATCATTACCTATCAATTGAATACCTGATTCAATCAATTGAATACCTTATCATATCAATTGAATACCGTTGGATTTGACGATTCAGAAGCCAACCAGTTTCTACACGCACATGTGACGTCGCTTATAGGTATCCAATTACATCTGATTTGACTCTGATTTGTACCCAGTTACATCCAATTACATATGATTTGTACCCAATTACGTCATTTTCAAAAACTGTTAACCTAACAAAATGTAAAATATTAATATAACATAATTTCAAAATACACAGATACCAAGAGAAACGTATTAATCCTTTGACGCCAGTGTCTCTTTTATATATATATTTTTTTGAAGCTCTAATTACGAGTAAAAATATATTTTGGCATTTTTTAATTATAAAAAACAGTCTAATATATACAGAGTTATTCATAATTCCCTCCGCCTGTAAACGCCTTTTTTCTTTACTACAACTGGCTTCAGTGGTACATGTAACTGCCATCTACCGGCAACTGCTTAAATTAAAACTTGAATACTTTCGAAATAATTTCATGTGTTCTTTTTTGCCATATTTGTCTTCGTTTTTTTACTATAACGCTTCGAAACCCCGGAGGGAATTATGAATAACCCTGTACTATAAATACCTGTTAGATTTTCGGGATTAAATTTGTACTAAAATATTAAATCCAAGAAAAAGGAGTTAGAATTTTTTATTTAAATTCATATCCAAAAATTTATCAATAATTGATTATATAAATTAAAGAATTTTCCATGATTAAACACTGTTTCTCTTAGATTTAAATAAGTGCAAATAAGTAAAAATTTGAAAAGACTCAGAAGAAGACACTGGCAATTATTTATGCTGTATTTTATAATCCTAAATTATTAAAATACTAAATATAATGTATTTTAATAATTTTGTTCTAAATTAATACAAAATAATGAAAAAAATATGAAAAATAAGTTTAATAAAAAATCTGAGACATAGAGTTAAACGTTAAACAAATTTTATTATAAAAAAATTGCAAAATACAAAAATATTAAAAATAATAATACTTTATTACATTTTTCAACGTTTTAAAATAACTAAACATTGAAAATTTTAAAAAATAGTAAATCTACAAACAAACCAAGTTGCTTCCAAAATTTTATTAAAATGCAGAAGCTTATATTTCTATTTCATTTTTTCAATATGTGAAACTCCATTTTGCGGATTAATTTGAAGTGGATTCATTGTAAAGGTTAACCTTGAAACTTCCCAAACAACAATGAGAGCTGAAATGTGGGTGTATTCATCTACTTCTTTTTATACAGGTGACCGGTCATTACGAAATTCTCAAGTGACCCATCCGAATTGAAAAGATACTATTATTATACACAAGAGAATCTATTTATCTCCACATACTACTGAATCAGGCTAAAACCGCTAAGAAACTGGTTTTGTTTCTCATTTGTATCTCTTGAATAAGAATTTTGGTGCGTTATGCACTTGTTCAGTAGTTTATTCTTTTTGAATGAAAATTGGGGAAATGGCCATTTAAATTCACTTTATTTTTCTAAATATCATAATAAAATGAAATAATGAAACATAAATGAAATAAAAATAATAAAAAATGTTAATGTGCTAATATCGATTTATGGGTATTTGTTTTAAGAAGAGAGTTAGGTTTCTTTCCAGATTCTTTTAGTCAAACGAAATGATTTTTTTAAGCAAATAGCTAGTTATTATTCATTTTTATAAACTAGTTATAATTCGTTATTATATATTAATTATTTTATGTTCTTATATGCTAGTTATTATTTTTTATTATATGCTAGTTATAATTCATTAATATATCCTAGTTATAATTCGTTATTACATGCTAGTTATTTTTCGTTATTATGTAATAGTTATTATATACTAGTTATAATTCGCTATTATATACTGGTTATTATTCGCTATTATATACTAGTTATTATTCAGTAATTAGAGTTATTATTCAGCCGATTCCTCGCCAAAGTCATATATGCTGGTTATGAAATGACACTACTGTCAAAATGAGAAAAACCAAAGTTTTTTTTTAAAACGAAAAGATTTTTTAATCTAATTTTGTAAACACTTGAAAAGTTGCACCTGTATTGTTTAAGCTGATAAATATGTGTAAAAAGATTAATTGATTTCAATGGGCTGCAACTAGGTGAAAAAAAATCTTAAAAAGAATCTAAGTGAAAACCTAGGCTCATTTGGAAAACAAAATCTAGGTGAAATTTTTTTTAAAAAAACATTATAATTTTTATTAAAAAAGTGTTTAACTGATTTGTTTAATTTTAGGCCACTTGTATAGTATACTATTAATAGTATATATTGTATATTATATATTATAAAGGGCTTGTTTGAGTCGACGCTTAAACAGTGGCTTTTTTATTTTCCTTGGCAGTAGCGCTTAAAAAAGTAACTAAAATCAAAATCAGAATGCGTAGAATTTACATACTCTGTAAAAAACTCTGAATCAAATTATGGTACAGGATACTAGCATTCTAAATTCATTATTCGTAAAATTCACTTTTATAGTAAAATTTTATACCACAATTTTTGCATTCATATTTATTTAATCGCAGTGATTCTGTGATTTTACATTAAATCTTATTATAAAGTACTGTAAAAAGTTCTGAGTGCCGGTACTTCTTAGATTAGTTTGATCCCGAATTTTTTTACAATGTAGACTATTTCTGAAAGCTTGAAGAAAACTCGATGCTTTTCACTTGAGCCATGATGGCTTAGGGGATAGAGCGTTCGCCTTCCAATGAGGTGAATCGGGCTCGAATCCCAGCGATGGCTAGTCGATATGAATTCCGCACCCGGCTCGCACCGACCACAGAGCTGACGTAAAATATCCTCAGTGTTAGATGGATAATGGATAAGAGTTCAATTGCTGTCAGGCTAACCGTGGTAGGATTTCGTGGTTTTCCTCTCTATGTAATGCAAATGTGGGTTAGTTCCATCAAAACGTCCTCCATGATGGCAAATTTCTCTAAATACTTATTCAAGGAGTTCCCTTATCTTCTGAATTGGATTCAAAATTACAAGGCTATACTATACTCGGCTATACTATATTAGTACTCGTAAATCCAAAATTGGGTCGGCTGTTCCATAATGGTTATAAAATAAAATACATTCACCTTGTTTTGAGTTGTTAATTTTCATATTGTAATAATAATATGAATTATTCACTCAAGTACATGAGATTGTGAACGAATTTTGCTCCGGCTTTTTCACGTAAAATATTTTACCTGAAGGCATAATTGCGAGTTAGGCAACTATTCTGCTACGGGGAAGTAACATACTCTAATTCATTTCCGGTGGGTGATATAATCATGATTCCGGTTTCATATTGTATTATTTTCAGTTGAACTTTCCTCCTCGATATGATAAGATAACAACAAGAAACTGTCCTTGGCCTTTCCTACACCCCTGTTAGCTCTGTATTTGGTTGTTTGCTTTGAACAATATCACTCATTTTTGCTCATCATATTGGCTTTCCTATTTGCACATAAACACCATATGCAAGGTAACCACTATATAATAAAGTAATTGCGAAATTAATTTCTATTTTGCTATATCTAATTTTCAGTTATATTACCCATTGGTAAAATGGGTCTTGGTTTAGATTTCATGGCGTCCGCACTTTCCAATTACAATAATCAAGAGTATTAGAAAACAGTGCGCATGCGTTGCTATGGCGACAGCTGCTGTTTGATATTTTTTTTAGAATTCTTTTTTTCACATTTAATTTTGTTATGCATTAAGTTAGTGAGTATATTTTTGAGATATGGGACCATAGAGATCCCTTAAATACTTCTTGAGTTGTGAATAAAAGAGAATTTCTTCATTTGAACGATATTTTTGTTTTTATTGTTTTAATAAAGAATCAGAAATTCTAACCTACAGTTCAAACTGGATCGTTTTCAATACTAATTCAGGTGAATATCACAAATAAAGAGGGTCTAAACTGATTGACATGGTCCCAAAAGTTAGAGTTGAAGCAAGAAAAAAATGATGCCAAGGTCTAAACTTACCAAGGCTGAAAAAACCAAAGCCAAAGAACGCAGACGGGAATACCTTGAGCACTACACACAATCGAAAAAGCGAAAGTATTCCGTTCGCAAACGCAAGCACGAAGCCCGACCCTCACTAAAGTACCAAAGTGGCTCAGAGAATTGAATCCTACAGAAGAGCGAATGGTGACTCTCCGAACCCCTTTCGTGCAAATACGAGAACTGGATGTTGATCACCAGTTAGGGATAAAAGGATCCATTGTCAACGTACCCAATAACTTACACAAGACCGTAGACTATCTTCTCCGCAATATAAATAATTCATTCACTATTCATGTAAAATTGAAAAAAAGCCTGGCTTTCAAATAATTTTTCATGTATAAACTTGCGAATTAAAAACGGGTGTATGACGCAGCTTACAATCTCCATCAAACACCATTGTACCAATCCGAAAATGTTAATATTAATCAAGATTGGCTGTTCAATGTCTATTCAGTCATCAAAGCAATTTAAAAAGAATGCGTCTGAGCTGCATTTAAATATATCTGCGAAATTGTGTACCGAGCAGTTCAGGATTAAAAGTTAAAGATGTCCAAGATGTGAAAACACAATAAAGTTTCTTTTCCAAAAAAAAAAAAGACAGTCATTTTGCCAATGGTAACATGTGATCGCCGCAAGGCTAGCATAATTTTCTTCATTTTGTAGTGAATAGTATTTTAAATTCTTATTATTTTTATATATTTTTTGAAATCTAAATTGCGAAGTTAATGAGAATTTTTTTTCTAATATTTTACTTAATTTTAGTCGAAAGACATGCAAGTTTTTACATTATTTTTTTTTTACTTTCATCTATAACTTTTTGCATCTTCAAAATATTGTCAATTTCATTTATTTTATTTTAACAAAAATTTTAGTGAAGCGTCTGTAATAATAAATTATTTTTTTTTAATATGTATCCTTTTTTAAGCTAAAAGTGTTCAAATAAATTGTAATTATTAACCTGAAGCGAATTTTAAGAAGTGAAAAAATTATGTAATTTGAATATTTACACCTTTAATAACTCTCGTTTTGTAATAGCTAATACAATATTATCTTTTACGTTGATATAAAGGGTGTACCTGATGGAATAATAATTATTTAATAGCCATCGAGCAGGCAGTAGGCGCAGTAGGCCTTTAATTGTTAATAGTTGCTACTCCGCCAAATACCATTATTATATTTACAATTAACAGAAAACACTTTTGTACCTCAGTTCATTGCCCTGGCCCATTTGTCTTATAAAAATATAACCAATATTTTGATCTATTGAAGAAAAAAATGTATATGAATTATGTGGAATCATTACTTTTGCTTTCCAAAGCACAATACAACGTGAAAAAACCTTTTAGTTATTGAAAGGCCATTAAACTTACTTCATATTCAAAATAAAATATTTCCCAAGTCAAAGGTTGTTACACTTCGAGTATTTTGTAAATGATTTCTACACGCTTTGCTGATCTAATATACATGTTGTTTAATAAAAGCAATGTTAATGTAATAGTTACTGTGTTTTTCGTTACTTCCTCAGGTGCATACCTTTTTATTTAATTGTTAGATAACTCATCTTATTCAATCTATATATAGTGCAGAATGTGTATATGTGTGTATGTATGATACAAATTTACTAATTGTTTGATATAAAATTCCCTCCGACCACGCTACACCCCTCGTTTCGCATAGGATTTGATAAATATATTATCTGAGTAATTTGCCAGCCTGAAGCTCTAACAAACCAATAAGTTTTGTTGAACGTTTTTATGAATTAGTTATGTTTAGTTTCCTATCTTATGTTATTACGAGTAACATCTATGTTAAAAATTTCGTGACTTTATGGTGATGACGTCACTGAATTTGTATTTCAAAAGGTATTTGAAACCACGAACATTTAAAAAAAAATTCCGGATCAATTTACAGTAAAAAGTGCTGAAACCTTGACTACAGCATTAGTAAAATCTTATATCGTAATTTTTACAATACTATTTACTTAATTTCAGTCATTAAGTGATTTCACAGAAAAAATTACTGTATTATCGTGTTTTTTTTTAATTAAAAAAATATGTCATTATCATTTAAGCAGATTACTAAAAGATTTTTATTGGATTAAAATTGAATGAAAGAAATGAGTCAGAACAAATATTTGCACCAATTATACAAACATTTACAATTTGTTTTACTAGAATTTACGTAACGTCACATTCACGAAAGATTCAAAAGTTTATATTGTTAATAAATATTCTTTTAAGTTTATTACATATAAAACTATTTGACAATGCAATTCTGTCTTAAAAGTCTACATATAATTTACATGTTAGAAAACAATATTACGAATTCTAAATTTTGTTTTTTATTCGAATTAACATTAGAAAAGTTTTTTTCTCGTTTTTTAAACTTTTTTTTAAAAAAAATCAACATCTAGTTTAAGCCTATTAAGGCTGTAATCTAATGTTTCTGTAATTTAGAATGTTCTCCTTTCTGAAATCGAAGCATTGGATAAATAATACCATCAATCAAATTTAAAATGTCCTTCAAATAACAAGCTTTTGAAATTGCAAATTAATTGAAAATTTTTGACATTGCTTTGAAAACAATTTTGTTAATTAATATTCAATTATATAACATTCTTAATCAGATATTGCATAGTGATGTTTTGGAGATAAAAAGGAACAGAAACAGCAGGTCAAACGGATCTATCTACAAGGAAAAGAAAACTGATTCAAAGAAAAACCGGTGTTTCTCCAATTGCGGAGAAAGTGCAACAATAGTTAAAAGTTGACTAATTTTGAAATGAGATCATATCCGTGAGAGTAGGATGATTATCAAATGATTATGGCCGCGATGTAAAAAAGAATTTTGGAGATGGCGCCAATACAAATATTTATCACAGTTTTAACTATAGTAAATGTTCAGCTGTCAAAATCACTAATAAGTAATTTAAATAAATCATTAATAAATCATTAAGAAATAATTATTTCATTTTATAATCGAATAATTCTTTAAGTTCTTTTAGAGACTAAAATAATAAAATAGTTTATATTAATTCATGAATTTTTGCAATTGTTTTATGATAGAGAAATACTTATAATTAGATTACCCAAAACATTTAATATTTGTTAATAAGTAAAATATTTGTTTAATTTATTTTAGTTCTTTTAATTAATTTTTTGTAATTTGTTTTCCCCAACACATTTTCATTTCTTTTTCTAAGAAAAGTAGTAATATAAATGGCATATTTGTTTATGATATACAATATTTCTTTTATTCAATTATGAAATGAGCGTACACTGTTGGAAATTTCTCGGAAAAATAGTTAAATAGCAATTTATTTAAATGTTATTTTACCTGTATTTGAACAAAACAGTCAAATAACTTTAAATAGGATAGTATTCAAACTGTTAACTGTAAGAGCAATCGCTTACTGCTTTTACCTAATACGGTTAAGCAACCAGAATTTTATCTATGGGTATAGCCGAGAGGGCTAATCTATCAATCTCATGACAGACAGAGCCACTGTTTAAGTGTCAGCGTTGACGCTACAATATTTCATTCATTCCCTCTTCCCCATATTATATATATATATATATATATATATATATATATATATATATATATATATATATATATATATATATATATATATATATATATATATATTAAAAATATATAAATATATATGGGAATATTTAAAAATTATGTATGCCTTTTTAATTGTTAGAATTTTGATTCTGAAACTACGGTAAAATTACCGGCAGCCGTATTAATTATAAAGTTTACGGTAAAGAACATTTTTTAGATTTGCGATTTTGAAACCATCTACTATTAAAATGGTAAAAAAATCATGATTACAAAGCTATACGGTTTTTTTAACCATTTGCATCTAGCAGGGCTCAAATTTTTTTTTTGCTGGAGATTGGAGCTAGATATTTCGTTAGGTAATGGTCATTGAAGTTAGGTAGTGGTTTAATTGTGCTTTATCAAATGAACAATGGAATGCGGTTTTACTAGTTTATCTGGTTGTTTCACCTCTCATAGGAATTCAGAAATACCAAACTTTTTTGTGTAAAGCCGCTTTACTTATGCTGCACTCTGTGCACGAACGAGAGTGTCGCATTCTAATAGTCCAGGATCATAAATTGAGGAGCGCAGTATACTAGAAACTCTTCATGTGTTGAGGGGAATAAAGAAAATATTATGGCATCGAGTCGAGACTTGAACCCGTATTCTGTCGGTCATAAGATAGACAGATAATCTCTCTCGGCTACGTTAGGTACCCAGCTGCAAGGAACTAAGTGGTTTCATCCAATAGGTCTAGTTAATGCGATAAAATTCTCTTGTATCGCAATAGGTGAAAGCAGCAGTTATTAAAAGATTTTTTTCACAGTTAATAGTTTGAATATAATCTCAATTATGGTTAGCTGATTGTTTGGTTTGAATATGGTTTAATAACAATTAAATAAATTGTTATTTAACGGTTTTTACTGAGAAATTTCTAACAATGTTTAGATTAGAAAAATATTTATTTGAGTTTATTACTATATTTTAGAATCATTCAGAAAAAAATAGTTGTTATGCGCTTAGAAGTTAAATTATAGAAAATATATGGCTTTTGTAACCTACTTAGTTTATCCTTAAATTGATGAATCTAGTCACACAACCTTTTCACGCCCTTCCATACAATTGCGTTCTGATTGCAGCATATCATGAATTTTCTATACAAAATCAAGGAGTGTATCTAATTAAAATAATAGAACCTTTTTAATCCATTAAACACCGCACCTGAAAAGCTTATTTATTTAGTTTAATTATATCAATTATTAATTTCATGCCTCTCAAATTGTTTCCATCAATTATTTTAATAAAAGCTATTGTTCTATTTAATCTAATCGTAACTTTTATCTGTGATAGATGTATGCGAAAGTCACGATATTTTCTATCTATAATTCTACCTCTCAAATAGTTCATGTTTAAGGTCGGCTGGATCTTAAAAATCAGCAAATTTCAGGAAGAAAAAATAATAATTGTTTACAGAAAGTGAAAAGAAAATATCGGTGTCATTTGGTATTGAGAATTGTGTACATAAAATAGTTTTTAAAGACATAATAATAATTACTTGAAATATTACTTTGTTTTTACACAAGTTAGACTATTGTTGTCATTAATGTTTTTTTTTTTGACTTCTTACTTTTCATTTACTCTTCGCTTTTCAATTTTGTTCTGAAATTTTAACATATACTTTTAATAATGATTTAAATTATGGATAAAGATTGATTTGTTTAAATAATTATTAAAAAGCTTTTTTTTCCGGTTACACATAATTTTGACGGAAATAAAATGAAGCAAAAGTAATTTTTTAGTAACTCAAAAACTTCAACAGTCAAGCAAAAACTGATCCTTTTGTCTACCCTTCTTTAAATATTTCAGAAAAATTATGCTTACTATGAAGAAAAAGAGTGCGAAGATCTAAGTAAATCGATAACGATATTGCAAGAAAATTGTAAAAAAAAAAACTTTAAAAATTGTAGAATAATTAAAATAATAAAAAAAAACTGATTTAAAGCATAAATGAAGAAAATGGTTTTGAAAGAGGAATTTGTTGTAGAAATAAAAGAACTTTTAAAATTGATTTTACTTTAAGATTGGATATTGCTTTTAAATCTTAAAATAATACAATTTTCATACCCAATGAAATGATATTTCATTAAAATATTCAATTTTAAATTTGGATATTTAACTAAAAAATATTCAAATTATTCATTCCAAAAAAGGTATTCAAATATAAGAAAATTGAAAGAAAAGGTTTCTTTCTCAGAATCAATAATTTCATTCTCAGAAATTCTTATTTAAGGAATTTTAACTTGATAAAAGAAAACATTGAAATGTTTTCTGTTATCCTTTATTTCTTAAATTTTTTTTTAAAAAACTGGAAAAAATTAATGCATTGAAATAATTGAAACAAAGTTTATGTTCACAAAAAAATCTGCTATATTGAAACATATTATCGGTATCTAAAACCATAATAAGGTGCATATTTGTTTAAGCACAATTAAGAACGAAATTTAACTTTTTTTGAAGTTAATCCACAGTAATAAAGTTTAAGAAGTTTTTTAATAAGATCCAAGTGACATCATACGAAGGTTGCAGAAAATTTGTGTGATAGTATGGTTCAACACAACGATTATCTTACAATGCAAATTTAAACATGGTAGACCTTTTAATGACCATTCGCCTCGTGGTAAGTAAACAAAAAAAGGCAAATTAATTAAATAAACAACCAGCAATTTTTTCTTAACGTTATTTTTTTTTAAAATTGCGCAACTAATTTTTCTTGCACGAGGAAGTCAAATCATTATGTTTAGCTAAATTCTATTACATATTTATATTATTTTTACATTATGTTGAATTAACTTTTATAACCGTAAATTATTTCTAACATTATTTGCTTCTTTTAAAATACAATAAGCCATACATAGAGTGGCCAATAAATAGACCCTTCAAAAGCTTGTTTGACGAAAGGTTATTCTCCAAGTGGGCATTGAGAAAAAAAAACTTTATTTAATCCTAGCAAAAAGTGGCTGTTAAACAAAAAAGATCTATCGGTATAGATCACCGGACTTATTCATTTTCAGGAAAAAAATGGCTACCGGTCATTGTCTACTAACTGAAAATTTAAATTTTCAGGTCTAAAACATAGTATCCTTATTATGATAAAATTTATGAATGATGGCTCACAGGCCTTTCTTCAAAATACCTACCTTTCCCTACCTCAAAGCTCTACCACCTAATTATAATATTTTATACATGCATCATTATATCACTTCCTCTTATAATTCTTAATTTAAGCAAAAACTAGGGAGAGTATTTATTTTTATAGGTCTACAGGTCAGCGGCATGAGTGGGGGAATCACTGACCTACATATACGCTGCTATGGACCTACATATATAAAAAAAAAGTAGTCAAGCTATAAAATCTTCTTGTATTAGGGTGACATATCTCGCGTTCCTATCACAATGTAAACAATAAAAGAAGAGAAACTTTTACCTCCGATACGGTTTCCGCCCGATGGTTATCCTCCTCTTTTTTATCTTCGAAGGTGGCTGAACCATTCGTGGTCAGAAAAGTGCATACGAATTTCTTCACGCGCTTCAGTTTTATTGTTAGTTTTATGGTCTGCTTGCTTTAATCCACAATAGTTGTTTGGAAAGTAATTTAATGTTAATTATACTCATTAGAAACATCTTAAATCACACTGGGGAAAAAAGTATGGTCAAAGCTACTAGGATGTGGCAAAATTTACTGTGTCTGGTTCTATGGGAACACCAAAAAGCTCGGTCATTTCTGACGAAGTGCTTGGTGAAAGATTATTGCAAAATTAACAATAAACTATAGTTTCGTGATGTGTGATTAAATTTAGCAAATGTGGTAAAGTTTGGTAATTTGATCATTATATTCTAGAGCAGGACATAAAAACTATTTATTCGATTGAATTTACTTTTCAGATCTGTATTTTAGACTAATTGTGTTTCAAGAAGAACTAGAATTTTGAAAACCAAAATTTATGGTGAACTGTTATCATATAAACGGAAAAACTATCAAATGATTACTTTAAATCCACATATTTTCTTTTTATTAGCAGAATTATAGTTCTCTTACAAAGAAATTTGACTACCATACATTACTGTAATTATTATCACATTTATTTTTCTGTGCGCAATACGGTATAAATTGGCTACGCCTTAAACTGAATATTTTTTCCATCTTAGTTGCATAATTGCGTTATGTAATTAAGTTAAGGAGGTGCGATAATATGTTTTTTACCTAGCACCATATTGAGGTTGTAAGCAATAAGGACGATATTATGGTTCAGTTGGGTGCAAAGCCTTGTACACTGTTACAAATTATCTTTTTAGCACGTAAGATATTAATTTAAAAAAGTGAATATTTTTTAGAAAGCTGTAAGCTTATTTAATAAATTTAATTAAAAGTTTAAATAAATTTTGTAGAAAAAAAACATATCTATGTTATAAATACTAAGAAAAACTTTCTGGTAGATTTTGTAGTTTTCAAAATGTATAAACTTTTTTAAAGCTTTGAAATGTTTTAAATGTATTAAAGAAATTTATTTGTTAAACATTTTCAGTATGTGGATGGTTGAATTTAATTTGTTTTTACCTAAATATGAAAGAAATTTGCCTCACTGAGGAAACAAGTATGGTTAAAACTGCTAGAATATTGTAAAATTTACCAGTTTCTGGCTCTATGAGAACACCAAAGAGCTCCTTGTACCGAAGCACTTTGGTATTGATTTCGGTATAATATAATAGTAAAATAAAGCTTTTATAATACGTGATTAAATTTGGTAAAATTCGCATAAAAACCATATCTTCGGTTAAAACTAACTTTACTAAATGTGTGGTAATAAAAAGCATAATTTTTAAAAAAGGAATTTACGGTAAATCGTTACCATATGAACAGAAAAACTACCAAAAAAAAAATGGTTTAAATACGTAAATTTTAGTTTTTATTGCTAAAAATTCTGTTTTTTTTTTCTTCCCAGAAATGTCATTACTTGGTGAAATAATTTTACCAAATATTTTTCTCCTTGCATCCATGACTAAATTCAAATTAATATTTCACCATTTAAGCTGAAAATATTATTTTTTCTAGGTTTATGTGAAATTTATTTGATAGTATGTAATAGACATTCAAAGAGATATTTTTATTTACCTGTAAGACAATGGTTGAACTTTTCAGGAAATTAAATCGAAAGTTTTTGTTTGCCAGTCAAAATTCTTTGAAATTAATGATAAGGAAACCAAAAAAAAAACGTATCAGAATCGACTGAAATAGCATAAAATGGAAAAGAAAAACTTTTTTTTATCTGTATCTAACATGACAAGTTACATGAATTAATTTTTATTTCATCAATTTTATCTCATTTAAAAATAAGGTCTCAAATACAAAAATATATAATAATTTTATTTTTCACATCAGAAATTACTTTATTTTACTCATAATCTATTTTTAAATTTTACTTGTTAAACATTTTGAAATAAGTAAAATAAAAAAAATATTTCGAAAAAGAAAATAAATAACTTTATTCAGTTTCTTACGATAACAATTGCTTAAATGAAACAAATCTCATCGACAGAATAACATTTGTTCTATCGTTTTATTGTTCAAAATCACGCCTACAGATGTGATTACTAGAAAAATTAAACAACTTATAAAATCAAACAGCTTTCCACATTTTTTTGCTTGTGTTCTGCAAAAATACAACTATTTTCTCCTTTCTAATCACTTTGAAGAAAGGGATTTTTAATTATTAAAATTTTTTTATTGTTATTTTATTGCTCCATTGTTAACTCTATAATAAATATTTTTAATCACAATTGCTAAATAAGATATTTTAGCTCTTATACAACTAACAAGTTAAGATGATTGTGTTTGTGGGAACTTCATGTTCTATTTGTCTCAAACTATTTTCTTTAAGGCAAGGAACAAGAATTCACACCTTTCTATCTTTCAAATATCAAATAAACTGGTAATTGTTATCTCACAACTTAAATCAAAGGTTCTACATAACTTAGAAGCACCTTATTCATTAGAAAAGATTAGAATAATCCTTTTCTTTTTATGTATCCTTGAACCTTACTTTGTAAAATGAATAAGTTTCAAATCCTTTTTACGTTGTTTTATTCTTCAAAAGGTGCAAATTTCAAATTAAATCCAGCATTTGAAAATAATTTATGACCTATTTTGTAACAAATGTATCGTTGTTACTTTTCTACTTAAAATAAAATCCGTGATATTTTAACAACAAAATAAATAAAACTTATCGATGCTAAATGGGTAGTTTGGGGACGAGATTATTATTATTATTTTATATTTAGGAAGAATAAAAACTGTAACAATCGACACTTTATGGTTTTTCTTGGATGTTTTTTTCACGCCTCATTGACTGTATATCAGAGTATTCTTTTCTGATATTTATTATTTTATTTATGAGTTTTCTTGGAGTCAACGATGCATTTGCATTTTATTTCTTTTTCTTCCCACATTCAACTGTTTAAATGATAGTGACCTTGAACTACTCTAACAATCGTGAAGTTTTGTTCAGCAAAATATGAATTCATTAAAAATTGAATCGTAGCCGCAATTTAAAACGAAGATCACTTAATTTTATAAAATTTTGAAACTTATTTTCGGCATTTTGAACAACTAATTAAACAAATAAAAGTCACATTATGAAATATTTCTTTTTCTTCCCACATTCAACTATTTAAATTATAGTGACCTTGAACTACTCTAACAATCGTGAAGTTTTGTTCAGCAAAATATGAATTGATTAAAAATTGAATCGTAGCCGCAATTTAAATTACGAAAATTCACTTAATTTTATAAAATTTTGAAACTTATTTTCGGCATTTTAAACAACTAATATAAACAAATAAAAGTCACAATTTAAAATATTTCTTATTTCTTTTTCTTCCCACATTCAACTATTTAAATTATAGTGACCTTGAACTACTCTAACAATCGTGAAGTTTTGTTCTGCAAAATATTAATTAATTAAAAATTGAATCGTAGCCGCAATTTAAAACGAAGATTCACTTAATTTTATAAAATTTTGAAACTTATTTTCGGCATTTTGAACAACTAATTAAACAAATAAAAGTCACATTATGAAATATTTCTTTTTCTTCACACATTCAACTATTTAAATTATAGTGACCTTGAACTACTCTAACAATCGTGAAGTTTTGTTCAGCAAAATATGAATTGATTAAAAATTGAATCGTAGCCGCAATTTAAATTACGAAAATTCACTTAATTTTATAAAATTTTGAAACTTATTTTCGGCATTTTAAACAACTAATATAAACAAATAAAAGTCACAATTTAAAATATTTCTTATTTCTTTTTCTTCCCACATTCAACTATTTAAATTATAGTGACCTTGAACTACTCTAACAATCGTGAAGTTTTGTTCAGCAAAATATAAATTGATTAAAAATTGAATCGTAGCGCAATTTAAAACGAAGATTCACTTAATTTTATAAAATTTTGAAACTTATTTTCGGCATTTTGAACAACTAATTAAACAAATAAAAGTCACATTATGAAATATTTCTTTTTCTTCACACATTCAACTATTTAAATTATAGTGACCTTGAACTACTCTAACAATCGTGAAGTTTTGTTCAGCAAGATAGGAATTGATTAAAAATTGAATCGTAGCCGCAATTTAAATTACGAAAATTCACTTAATTTTATAAAATTTTGAAACTTATTTTCGGCATTTTAAACAACTAATATAAACAAATAAAAGTCACAATTTAAAATATTTCTTATTTCTTTTTCTTCCCACATTCAACTATTTAAATTATAGTGACCTTGAACTACTCTAACAATCGTGAAGTTTTGTTCAGCAAAATATTAATTAATTAAAAATTGAATCGTAGCCGCAATTTAAATTACGAAAATTCACTTAATTTTATAAAATTTTGAAACTTATTTTTTGCATTTTAAACAACTAATTAAACAAATAAAAGTCACATTATAAAATAGTGTTTCTTACTTTATAAAAGTAGGATTTTCTAAAAAAATATGTTTTTTGAAATTTAAACAATGTCCATTTTGAAGAGTTATTACAGATAAAAATATTCAAAAGAAAATTATTGGCTAAGTAGAGGAAGATTTCATAACTTCCGGATATAATGGATTTATAATGCACTCTGATTAGCATTCACACCGACAGCATTTTTTACCCTGATGAGCTCATACTAATCGATCTAAAGCTGGGTAGGCCTTAAATCACCCTTGGTAATAAAACCCTGGTCCTTTACAATAACAATTCATTACCTTAAAACTGTGCCATCACGGTTCTTAACTTCAAATGACCCTTGGTCGGTTAAAATAATTCATTACCTTTACCACTGTGCTATCACGGTTTTTAACTTCAAGAATAGGATAGAACCTTTACAGTGAAAATTTATCTTTACAGTGAAAATTAAGTGTTTGAATGTGCAGAAATATTGCACAAAATTACCAAATGTTTACGTAAACATTTTATTATTCTCAAAAAGCTAATTAAAATAACTATATTTTAGAAAAAGTTTCAGAATCCCTTAACAAACGATTCTGGAGACACGCAGGCAGAAAAACTCATTTTGGTTATTTTAGATTTCGAACAATAACCGAACTGGTATCGATTACTAACTTGTGTGGTTTTGCAAAGGAAGGTATTTTATTAACAATCCAGTTTCATTCATGTATTTATTTGCATGTTAATGCTTCGGTATTTCAAAAATAACGAACAAAAACTGAGAAATTTGAATATGTGTTGTATTTTAGACTAACTCTGCATTGTTTTCCCACCACACCATTTTAACGTTTTAAAAATTTTTCAAAAGGCCACCTTCCATCAGTGAAGCATGGCAGTTTTTATAGGTATAGTTTATATTTCTATTTGCCTAGTATAAAAGTGACCGGATATTCAGGAAACTAGATTATCTTTTTATATCGACACTCTTAAAATAAAACATCTCTTATCCTTTCGCTAGGGAACTAAAAATAAGAGATTTCAGGGTAAGTTTTTTTGTTACTGATTCCCCTAACAAAAGCGAGATTGAATTCAAACAATGAAAAATTTTGAATTACATCTTTTTTTCTTCCAAACGTAAGCGGGTCATTCAGTTTCAAAACACCTAATCTCGCCAAGCAATGCTTCACTCAATTTTTCTCAACGAAAACCTACAGATGCGTGACAACAAAATAGAAGAAACAAAATCAATAAGTCCAAAATCGTGAAAAGAAGAGATTTTTGACGGAACGTTTTGATCAATGATTTTCAACCACTTGCAATATAATTTCTCACGCTTTGCAATGTATTTCTTTAATGTAGAACAAGAAAAATGTTTTAAAAATTATACTTACTTAACCATTACTTTTATGCCATAATCTAAAAATATAAATTAGACAAATTTTGTAAATGCCAGTGAGTTTACTGATTATGTTCATTGCATTTATGTTAATGTAATGCACCGGATTACGCATTAACTATTATTGATAATGAGATTTTACATTGGATTGTAATGGATTTGGAAAATGTAAACAAAGTAATTATATTTATTTTTAGATTTTCAGTTTAAATAATAATGCTCATTACTTTTCTTGCATTGTCTTTAACGAAAATTTTGGGAAGTCTCATAATTATGAGATACAGATGTAGATAACAATTGTTGATTATGATCCATAAATTGTATTTCGTAATTGTGGTCACAATTTTGAAGAATTATCTATTCAAATTTGTTTTTATGTACAAACATGAAGAGGCACTTTGGCACACTTTTGAAAATAAAATTGTTCAGTAATTTCACTCTAATTATTTTCGCAAAAGATTAAAGCTTATTTTTATATTTTCCTGAGTTCCTTTAAATGTACAATGTTTATATTAGCTTTAGTCGAAAGAATACTTCTCGAATTTAAGGCAAATTTTTGTTGCGAAGTAGAACGATTTGAAAAGCCCATTAATTTTATCACATAACTCTATTCTTATATAGGTCATAAATGCCATGAAGATTGAAAGTAATTCTTAACTTTAAGCATTTTAACCATATTGTATAGGAGCATAATTATCTGAACTGTTTAAGTCACGAAATTTGTATAATAGGTCTCTTATACCTACGTAACTGCATGTAAATTATGTGGAATTACCATTTATTGTTTGAGTGCACAACAACTAATTGTAATTTTTGTAAATGAAGCAAGTGCATGATTTAAAAGTCTGTGCTGTAGTTCAGGCGTGCTTTTTTCTTAAGAACTGAATCTTATTAAATCAGTAATTAAATGCAACATTCAAGTTTTATTGTAAGAAATTAAGTTTATATTCGAGTACAAAAAGTATATTTATAGCGGTATTAAATAGGATAGTGATTCCTTAATTGTCATTTTCTATTTAAAAGAGAAAGCTAAATAATAGAAATATTACTGTGGTCTACTTTTATTAATGTTTCTCGTTTTGTATATTTAAGGAATAAATTGCCAAAAAACCATATAGATCGCGTTTTAAAGCATTTAACACATAAATAATATGAAATTTGAATATCTAAAATATAATCTATTCAATTTTATACAATGTAAAATTATGAATTTTTAAATTGTAGGTATTATTTTTTTTGTCGTAAAAATGAATTAATACAAAAATGTCGGAGTGTTATTTAGTTTTACAAATTGTTTTTATATGATTTAAAACTGATATTCTTTTCCATTTGTTTAATAATATTTAATTTACTTTAATGCTATTACAAATTGAGCTGATGCGTTCTATTCGCCTGTGATTAAACCATGCTAGTAAGTTTTCTTTCTAATATACAGTGCGCAAAATGAAAAGGGATCACCCTGAATAACTTATGAAATTACAACTGAGTTTCACGTCCTGGGACTCAACGGTTCAAAAGTCGAACCTTAAATATGCTAATTTATTATTGTAGACGATATTTTAAGTTATTAATGCAGATGATATTTTAAGTAATTAGTTCTTACGATATTTAAGTACAGAGGGTAATTAATTAGCACAGATGATATTTTTTTAGTTATAAGTGCAGACGATATCTAAGCGCAAAAGATTGCTCTCAAATTTTGTATTTTTCCATTGAAAATAACACTCTTTAAAATGAAGTAAAAATTTTTTTGCCTTCTAAATCAAAATTTTTTCGACTTTTAAATAAAATAGTAAAAAATAATAAGTGAATGTTCAAAATATTATTTTAGAATAAGTATTACTACTTGCAATTACTGTGCATGAATACGTTTTGATAAATTATTGGTATAGAATTTTACTCTGCAGTAGAGTTTATCAAATTATAGAATTAAATGGCAACAACAACAGCATGACTGAGAGATTAAACTGTTGTATATTAAACCTTTTACGAATTTTAGAAACTATTAAAAACCTGATGACGACAACAATTAAATCATAATTATCACACACCATAAATATTTATTATTCAAACTCAGTCAAACATTATTTCGATTCTTTATAATTTCATTTCCTGATAACAAAAGTCGATCACCCGTAAAACTTTTTTAAACATTTTTAACTGTCTAACGGATATTGACCTTGAAAATATTATTGCCATGATGTTCTTAAAACTGAATACTTTCAAAAGAAATTCTTTTTTCAAAAGAAACAGAAAAACTTATTACCGTTCAGATGTAAGAAATGAATTACAAAGAAATCTCAACTTTCTTTTAAAGTAACATAATTATCTATAATTTGACTGAAAGCCAGTTGGGGGTCTGAGTCATTGTCCTAAGTACCGCAAAGGGGAGTCCGATCAACTATTTGTTTTGGATGTAGGAAGAAATGCTTGAGGAGTTTATTGATTCTAATGTAAAGTCTTGGAGGAAGTACAGAGGAAAGTATGTATCCATCAATCTTATTGTAATAGTTAATCCTTACCTTTGACCTCTGAAATGATAACAAGTTTGAATGCAAGAGCACTCTCATAATGTGTTGTACTTTATTTAATTTTTTGAAAGTAAATCCAATGAAGAACTCTCCTTTGTTTACCAACCCCTTCAAGATATTCCGGTTCAAATTATTGCATAAAGTACCGGCACTTTGGGTGCATCATCCGTAAAATCCGTTTTACCGTAAGATCCATTTTTAGCCTAAAATATTCCACCGCAATTTTTTACAGTAATATTTATTTAATTTAAGTGATTCAATGATTTTACGGTAGTTTTAACTGTAAAAATTATGGCTTCTCGGATTTTTTGTTCCGTAATATGTTTTGGTAAAAATGTATTTTACAGTTATAAGTTCCAGAACCCTGAGTTTCCAGTACTTTTTTTACTGTAATTATTTACGTTGTGCTGCAACCAGGCGTCAAGTTGTTCCTTTCGATTTAAGCTATAGTATATCGTTTAAAGCTTTATAAGGATTAAATTACTCGTTAATATGGTTTAAATTTATACCTTCTGTGTTTGCATTATATGATAGTTTAATATGTATAATTTTTAGTTTTCCAACTTTGTTTAAATTTGTGCTATAAGAATTATTTTGACGCATATAACGCCATCATGCAGATATAGTTCTTCAGAGTATAAATTTTTTTGCAGAGAGAAAAATCAAGCTACTAAAACTTAAAATATAACACGATATGTTCGTCCTCAAGAATTCGATAAATTATCTGTTGTCGCACATTATTGAAATTTCGGGTAGAGATTTATCTACGAAAAGGCCAACAATCTTTCGTAAATTTCGTAACTTAAAAAAAACATGATATGCTCGTCATCAAGACTTGAATAAATGATTTATAGCCGCATATTATTGAAACCTTGGGTAGAAATTAATATTTTATAGAGCTAACGTGTTTCTGTCTCTGAAAATTTTTTTATTTTGTTTTTAACTTGTAATTTCTTTTCGGTTTATAGCTACCACCATTGTAATTCTTTTATAAATTTTGTTTTGATTTTTCGGCTTATAGGATCTTGATAATAGGTGCTTCGTTTTGAGGGCTTGAAACACTGATTTTTCCACCTTAAGTTTTGTTGCTTATGAAGTTTTTCCATATACAAGCAAAGCCATATATTTCAAACTTTTCGAATTACCCTCTTATCGTTCTAACAGTTTTCCTTTTAACGTTCTAAAAAGTATGGAATTCTTTTCAAAAAAAGAAATTGTGTTTCAGCACGCAGCAAAGGTTTACAAAAGAAAAATGGCACAGAGGTAAAATCTCGTGCTAGTTAACAAGATTCTCTCTTCTTTCTTGTAAGCACTTCAGTTCTGTTTAATTTATTCAGAATTTCACACTTGTTATTGTCAGTTTGAAACATTTTTAAAATGCAATTATTTCTTTTTAAAAAAAGAGTAGTAACAATGGGATTTTCTCAATTAAAACAGCTTTTTTGCTCAACGGGAAAGATTAATTGCTCTGATAAGGAAGGAAAAGAATGAAATGAACTTTTTCAACCAAATGTGACAGTTTTTGTTTAGGTTATATAATCAATCAGAAATGTCAATCAGCAACCGAATGACCTGATTGAACAGGTATCGGTCAGTGGAAATATGGAAGAATTCATGGCCAAGTTCAACTTATCAATCAACGCCGAAAAATGAAATGTTGAACTTTTTCTTAGTTCATGAACCCTCTTAGTTATCCACTTTGTTGAGCATATAATAAATGGACAATCCTTGACAGAGTGAATTAACAGAGTTCGTTATTTATGGTTTTGTCTTTCACGCTCTGATATGAGCTGTAAACAGGCTTGTGAATGTCGTGCTCGTGCAGTAAACGAATTACCAATAAATGCCGATGTTTTGAATGTTTTTGAAAACTAAATACAGCATTTTCTTGAAGAGCTTGGAATGCAAAAAAGTTTAATTTTTAATATTTTTAGTTTTTTTTCTAAGTTTAAGCAGGAGAGTTTGAGCTGCATAATATTTATTTAAATTATAGTAAGTTAAATCAATATTAATTAATTTAATATTAATTAATTTACTATGAATTAATTTAATACTAATTAATTTAATATTATTTGATAATATTAATTTATTTAATATTATTTTAGTAATATTAATTAATTTAATTTATTAACTGAAGCAGTTTAAAAGAATTAAAAAGTTTTTACACGTAATTTTAAAATTTGCTTTTACATTGATAATTTTAAGAATTTTTTTTTTGTTATTCATTACATTGAGAAAAAAGTATGGTTAAAACTTACCTAATATGGTAAAATTTACTGTGTTCCTGAATTTATTGAAACTCTTAAAATCACGGCAATTTTTATCGAAGCACTTAAGTAATGATTTTGTTGAAATTAACAATAAACTATAGTTTTATAATATGTGTTAAAATCAAATGAGTGAGGTAAAATTTAGTAATTTTATGGTGATACTTTAGATTCTGGCACGAAAACTATATATTCGGTTAAATTCAGTTTTCAATTTTGTATTTTTTACTAAATGTATGGTAAAAAGAGCTGTAATTTTGAAAATCAGAATTTCCGGAAAAACCGTTAAAGTATGAATAAAAAAACTACCAAATGAATTCAAAAATTAGCAAATGAATGGAAAAATTACCCAATCAATGGTTTAAATACCATATATTTTGTTTCCATAGCCAAAACTCTGTTTTTTTTTTTTTTTTTTTTTTTTTTTTTTTTTTTTTTGTAATGTCTTTGCCATGTAGTACGGTAATTTTACCAGAATTTTTCTCTCCGTGTACATTTTTAAAATTTTAATATTCAAAATCTTTTGATTTATTGAGTTTTTGTAAATTTTTATAAATTGATTTAACGCAAAATAATGATTTTTTTGTTCACTCTATCAAATCGGTGCGGGACAGTTGAACATA
The DNA here is from genome assembly GCF_982258835.1 of Parasteatoda tepidariorum. Classification (NCBI taxonomy): domain Eukaryota; kingdom Metazoa; phylum Arthropoda; class Arachnida; order Araneae; family Theridiidae; genus Parasteatoda; species Parasteatoda tepidariorum. The sequence goes on along the minus strand of NC_141762.1, from coordinate 68,410,249 downwards.
CAAAATTTCTGGTTAAATATAACTTCCAAATGAATGCAAGGCTTTTTAAATTTTAAGCAGTTTTGTTATGTATTATTTATAATTTGAAGAATTACTAATTCCTAACAATGAGTATTTAATAGTTAATTATTTTATAAGAGTTACTTTTTATTAAATAGTACATACCTTTAACACTTTGATGACAGTTTAAAATACGATCATTATTGTAGCATGCCTGTAATAAACAATGAAATAAATGTTTGTTTCAAAGTCTTTTGCAACTAAATTGGAGAAGAAACTTTACTTTGAAGTTAGAAACTTGAAATATCTCACGGCAATAAGAAACTAAACAAACAAATTGCTCTAATTATACAGACTTAGTTTAATTTTTGCACATTGTTTTACGATGGCTAAAAGCAAAACAAAGCAATAAGAGAAATAGCAGATATTAACTTTACATAAAATTTTGAATGATATAAATGAACAAATTATAAACAATGTGTTGTGAGTGTCATTGCCCTTAGGTTAACCGTGGGAAGGTTTCGTGGTTTTCCTCTCTATGTAACTGAAATGCGGGTTAGTTCCATCAAAAAGTCCTCCACGAAGGCAAATATCTCCTAATACTTGATCCAGGAGTTCCTTTGTCTTCTGGATTGGGTTTAAAGTTACAAGGCAACAGAGAGGAACATAGTAGTGGTAAACTCAAAATTGGGTCGGCTGTCCAACGATGGTTATAAAATAAAATAAAATGCGTCGTGTAACACTTCATAATGGCTAAAAGCTAAAAAAACATGGTATATTTTTAATATAACATGTTGAATTTAATTAACAAGTTTTAGATTGCGAGCAAAAAGTTCTAACTACTAAGTTCATGCTCTAAGTTTACGCAGTTTTTACATAAATTATTTTAAAATCTTAGCATTTTTTTTTTCTTCTTTTACTAACTCAACAACTAGTAATTGACAACATTAATTTAATTCATAATGACTTATAACAGAGTAATTTGTAACTTAGCTGAACATTTTTAATCAGATATTAAATAAACTTAGCACGTTTTTTTTAATTTAATTTAATTAGACCTTCTTTCATACAACTCCCTATTAAATGTGTTTCTGAAAAATCTTTAAAAATTATGTAAAAAGGAAATTTGAAACTTTTGAATTCAAAAGAAATTCATAAAAGATTAAATTAACTAAAATAATGATGCCTATTAAGCTATTAACTAAATAAATGTTTAATATAAATAACATTTATTTAATAAAATTATTAAATAAATATTTAACAAAAGTATAATTAAGCAAATTATGTTTAGAATTTTGTACTTATTTGCAAGGTGATTAAAAGCAAAATAAAACAATTTTGCTTCGTGTACAACTTTAAATAATAAGTGTTTGTATTCGTTAAACATTCACCAGAAAAACAAAAAACAAACATTTTAATGGCTTAGTGAAGTATGTATCGGCTAATGGGTAGTAATTTTAAATACCGGTAAGCAGAACAATTCGGTGTCAAGTTCAGCAATAAACGATGTACCGAAATTCTAAAAAAGAAATTTCGCACTTCACGAACTCAAAAACTAACAATTCACGACTTTACACTGTTAAATCATGAACGACCTTTGACAGAGTTGATTAACTGAGTTTTTTTATTATTTATTTGTATGCTGTTTTTCCTTTTTTTTCGTGAGTTATAAACAAGGTCATTGAAGTCAGGCTTTTATAATACACAATTCATTAAATACATTAAATGTTTTAAACGTTTTTGAAAGAACTTAGTTAACTAAGTTTAGAAGATCTAAAATAAGCTTGCTTTGCAAAATGTAAACAAAATAATTAGTTTTTCCTTAATATTATATCACTGAATAAGCTTAACAACTTATGAGCCTTTTTCGAATTCTTGTAAACACTAATGTATTTCATAAAATAAAATAAGTAATGAATATATAATAATTGAAATGTTATAATTTTAATGTTATATTAATCTACTAGTTTTGTCCTATTTGATAATTTATTTAGGTTTTATTTTAAATATGTTCTTAGAAATATAGCAATGCGGTAGGAAGAATAAAAGTTTTTCAAGATCTTTAAAAAAAATTTGTAGAGATTTTAATTATAAATTAAAATTCTTAAAACGAGTAGATACGGTTAAAAAAATAACATCCCTTCATCTCTTGTACAAAATAAAGAGTTTGTAAGTTTTTTTAGCTGTTTCAATAAGCAAAAAATGTAGTATTAGTGTTATGCATTTTGAAACCATTTATGTTCTCGCTTATTCTCATTGTGTGGACACTTAGCAAACATAAAACTTTTGTAATTTTTTAATTTCCCAAATAATTCCGAAAATACTTTTTAAAATTAAGATAAGCAGCAATAGGCAATATTTTGCAAATTTAATGTTAAGAATGTTTCTTTAAAACTTATTAAAAATAAATTTTGATCATTTTTAAAGCAAATAAATTTATTTTGCAATGATTAAGTCTGTCCATGAATATCTACTTATTACCTTTATTCTAGCGGTTCTAAAGGTTTTTTTAAAAAAGGAACATAGTTTTGATTTTTGGATGAAATAAAAACGTTTCTAAATTCATGGTATGTTCTCAAAGTTTCAAAAATTAACAATTATACATTCTTTCAATTAAGCTTTTGCAAATATTTTTACAGCGTTTGTTATTAATATTTTCTGTGCTAGCCATTTTCTGCTAGCCATTTTCTGCTAGACATTTCATAATTATGTCTCAATATTTATATCAATAAATACACGGTAAAAAATTCCTTATCAAAATATGGTAAAAATCCAGCACTCAGTGTACCGGTACTCTTGATCGTAAAATTCATTTTTACCGGAATATGCTACAGGGACAAAAAATCTGATGTACCGTAATTTTTTCAGTAATAATTGACCCAAAATCACTGAATCAGTTTCATTCAATAAAGTAAAAATTATGATGGAATACTTTATGGTAACATGGACTTTACACTAAAATGGATTTTACGGTAAAAGGAGTTTTAGGAATGGTCCCAAAGAACCGGTAAATTGTATCTCAATTTGATCCGGAATTTTTTACAGTGTAATTCAATAATTATGTCTCAATATTTAATTCTAATTTCAGTTAAGTTTTTGCAATTGCCAAGTATACAGAAACGTTTCGTTTAAGTTACACTTTTGCAAATACTTTTGCTGAATTGTCACTAATATTTTCTGTGCTAGCCATTTTCAGCGTCTATTTGAGTTTCATAATTATGTCAATATTTATGCTAATGATTAGTTCAATAATTATGTATCAGTACTTCATTCTCATTCCAGATAAGTAATAGACACGAATTACGCTTTTGAAATTATTTATTCTGTGTTTGTTCCGAACGGTTTATGTACCATTATATTAAGCTTCAATTTCAATCATTCAGTCTTAATCATTTCAGTATCAAGGCGAAGAGAATGTTATTATATTGTATGGGAATAAATTCACTCTAAAAAATTCCGGATGAAAGCAAAATTACTGAATCACTAAAAGTAAAAAGCACAGGTAAAATGTACCGGTACTCAAGGTACCAGTAGTTTTTACTGCCAAATCTGTTTTTATTTTAAAATTTTAAGGGAGAAAAAAGTTTGATGTACTGGTAATTTTTACTAGAATATTTACTACAAATACACTGAACAACTGCAATTATATAAATGTATTGAATTTATCTAAAGTTTTCAGAAATAGCCAACACTGTAAGAAATTCGTGACAAATTATGGCAAAAAAGTATTGGCATTCAGGGATCCGTTATCCGTTATGAAGTTTTACAGCATAAAAATCTCTATAAACCGTGATTTTTACCGTAATATTTATTTAATTACAGTTTTTCAGTGGTATTACAGTAAATATTACTGTAAAGTTTACGGTACATGATATTTCATGTTCCATGAAATTTTAAGGTAAAAAGTACTGGCATTCTGAGCGCCGGTACATTTTACAGAACTTTTAGCCGTAAATTTTACAGTAATATTTACTGTAGAATCACTGTAATTAAAAAAATATTATTGCAAAAAATTACAGTATAAAATTTTATGTTGAAAATGGATTTTACGGATGATGCACCCAGAGTGCCAGTACTTTCTACTGTAATTAGATCCGAAATTTCTTGTATTTTACTAGTAAATTGTTTGAAAAATATTTTCCATTATTTATCTGCCTTATTATTTATTTCGATTAAACGTAGTTCTCATCATGTTCGTTTTAAGCAGTAAATTATTAATGTTACGAAATAGCTGTCATTGTTAAGTTTCTAAAACATTAAAATTAACCAAAATATTAGTTTATATTTTATAATTATAAAACTAAAACTTATAAAAAAGTTTTAAACCTGGTTTAAATATCAAAGTTATATGAATAAAAAATACATAGTTTAGTTCCCGTAAATTAGTTGTAAATTAATATAGTACTTGTCAACTGATTATAAATGGTCATAAATGATAGCAGCAATTTAGCAAAAAAAAATTTCAGTTCAAAACTTTGCATGTAAAGGCAATCAATTTTCGTTAATAATCAGAAAAAAGATACAAAAACACAATATTGTAAGAAAATAAAAAGCAACGTTTGGAACTTAGAACATTTCCAAAATTTACATTGCATAATTATTCAGCAAATAAGCAATTTCACTACTATAAGCAAGCATAATACTATTATAAATACTTTTTGTATACATGTAAAGGAAATACTAAGTATTTGCTTCATATTTATCGAAATAATAAAATACAGAGTTTTGTTTTATTTGAAAATACAAAAGTATTTTTACAGAGTCAATTGTTACAATTTCTAGTACTATTAGAAATAAATGCCAAATATTAAGTCAAAAACAATTATAATATCCAAAAAATTTACATAAAATACTATAATTAGAACAGAAAATTTTCTAAAAAATGCTAGAATTCTTTAAAAAAATAAACTATTTTCTTTTCTAAAGTTTGAAGCATTTACAAAGAAGAATAAGAATCAAACAATAAAAAGTAATAAAAAAGGTGACCTTCCTCAAAAATAAATGAACCCTTTGTTTTGAGTCTTATTCTAAATTACCGTTAAATTTAATAATTCTAGAATCATGGTATTTTTCCAAATGGCAATCAAATTAAAGAAAGATGCCTTGCATATAAATTATGTAAAGAAATGGGACGAGCGCGGTGCATTCACAAGAAATGAGGTTAGTAAACAAATGTGGGAAGAAATCTTCCCTGCAATAAAATCACAATGGAATTTTCGAATTATCGAATTTTACCGTCATTCACTTCGTTATAGCGCTCATTCTTTATTAGAATTTTGGGATTAACGGATAATTGGTGTTGGAAATACTCCTACATAATGTGAAATATAGGAACCTTATTTAAGATAATGCATATTTTGGTATAGAATAAAACTTTTATTGTTCCTTTGGAAATGCGGTAAAATGAGTAAATGTATTTAACCCTAAATTTTATTATTTTTATTTGAAGCATTAAAAGAAAATTCAAACATCGTTTCCATAAGAAGGTGATGGCTCAGGGGATAGAGCGTTCGCCTACCTATGAATTGAACCGGATTCGATTCTCAGTGATGGCTGGTCGATACGAGTTCCGCATCCGGCTTGCACCACCAAAAGTGCTGACGTAAAATATCCTCAATAGTAGACGGATTCTGGGTTAGAGTCTCTTCGCCGTTAGGCTAACCGTGGAAGGTTTTTGTGGCTTTCCTTACCATATAACGCAAATGCGTGTTACTTGCTCCAAATTTCTGCCATTACATGATCCAGGAGTTCCCTTGTCTTCTAGACTGCGTTCAAAATTACAAGGCTACGGAGTTTAAAATTAGTAGCCGTGAACCCAAAATTGGGTTGGCTGTTCAACGACGGTTATGAAATAAAATATAAACAATATTAAATACTATGTTAACCGTAATTTTGGTTAATATAGCATTTAAACTATTTATTTGACAATTTTTCTCTTCATGTGATAATGGTCGACCAAAAAATCTAGTTTTCAAAATTATAGTTCTTATTGCCACACATTTAGTAATACAAAATTGAAAACTAAAAGCTATTAAATAAATGGTTTTTATGCTATTGTCAAAGGTATAATTATAAAATTAACAAACTTTACCTCGTTTATCAAATTTTATCACACGTTACAAGAGTAAATTTTTATGTTAATTTTACCAAAATCAATACCTAAAGTCTGTTGTGAAAATTACCGCGTTTTTTGGTGTTCCCATAGAACCAGAAATAATGTACATTTTACCATATTTGAGTAATTTTGGCCATATTTTCTTTCTCAGGGCATTTACATAGTTTCTGTACATTTAATTTCCTCACAAGCTTGCATAAACATTTAGTTAAAAAATACAATTAAAAAATTTAAAGTATTAGCTCAAAACTTGTATGTTGGTTTACATGATAACAGATTTGTTTTTTATTTAGATTTATGCTCAAGGGTGTTTATTTTTGCTTAATTTTTGGACTAAATGCTAGAATTAGTCGTATGGTTTCTAATTTGACTTTTTGTCAAAATATAATTGTTTGCTTATGTCATAGATCGTTTTATATTACTTTTTCAGCTTTCAGACGAAAGACATGTTTTCAGATTGTCAAAAGGATGTTTGATTTATTTATTTATTTATTTTTTGTCCTTGAAGCAAGTTTTTATTGTATTATTCCAATTTGGGCTATAAATCATAGTAGGAACCTTTTGATTCTAGATAATAATGATTTAATTTATTAGTTATAAGTGGAAAGGCTATTGTATTGATGCGAAATTGCAAGATAACTAACAAATTATTTCTCTTTGTGTCGAAAGGTTAATTTTACAGAGGTGTAAATTAGTTTAAGTTACCAGCAAGTTAGTTTTAACTTAGTTTTTCTTATTTTCACTTAAAGTGTAAAAAAAACAATAAACAACTCATTTAGGAGAATACCAAAACAACTTATTTATACTTCGTGAAAATAAATGTGTAGAATTTAAAAATAAATTATACTAAGGAAACACAGACTTTACATGAAACTGCAATTTATGTTGCTTTGATACAATTAATAATAGAAATATAAATTCTTAGTTTTGTAGGTTTATAGGTAGAAACACTCGCCAAAAAATTAAGGTAAATTTGAAGAAAAAAATTTACTTTTCAATTAGTTACATGAAGAAAAAAGACCTATAAAAAGATTTATTATCTGAATTGATTTAATGATATTTTGGTAAAATCAATAAAAAAATTAATAAACATTCTGTTTTTACCGTAATTTTATCTGGAATTTTTGCTGTTTGACGTCGATGGTTTGTCCACAAGGAAAATAATATGGTCAGAACTGCTAGAACATGATAAAATGTACTCTACTTTTGGCAGTATGAAAACACCAAATAGATAGGCAGCTTTTAACAAAGCACTTTGGCAATGATTCATGCAAAGATAATAATAAACATTTGGTTTTATAATAAGTGATAAAATTTGGTAATTTTATTATGATATCCTGGAATACGGCATAAAAGTAATTTATTCAGGTAAAATTTACTTTTCAGTTTTGTATTTTTTACTAAATGTCTGGTAATAAGAATTATAATTTAAAGAACCAGAATTTCCGTTAAACCGTTACCATATGAATGAAAGAATTACCAGATGAACGGTTTAAATATAGTGTATTTTGGATTTATTTATCCGGAATTATAGTTTTTGTTACCAAAAATATCTTAACCATAAAGTATGGTAATTTCATCAAAATTTTTTCTCTTTATACTGACACACCTTATTCGTAATGAGGAGGATCTTTATTTAAATAAAATTTAAAAATAACAGACCGATAAAGTGTTCATTAAGTAGCTTTAGTTAAAACTATAAAAAACTTCTAGATTTTTTTGTTATTTATTTAATTCTCCGTTTGTTTATTTATTTTTAAAAATATATGGGTGGAGTACTTAATAAAATTTAAAATAAATAAGTCGTGGAATTTTGCCTTTTTACGAGGCATTACATTGATGCGTAATAAAAAGAATATTTATTATCTAAGTTGACTTAACGATATTTTAATCCAATGAAGAAAACACTTATGCATTCTTGTTTTAACACGCTTATGGGTGGAGTAGCTCGCCAAAATAAATGTAAAGCAAATATGTCAGGAAATGCTAACTTTTTGACGGACAGCTAAATACTCATCCATCAGGCGGTTACAAATCGACCTAGAATCATAAAAGCTGTTCGTTCTGTCTGCTCAAGTTATATAAAAGAAAATCATCTGGCTACTTTCAAGGAAACGAGAAGAAAAAAAAAGCATAATCAACTTGTAGTTTCTGTTCCACAATCACTCAAAATGAAGGGTTAAAGATTCTCCTTTTTTATACCGTTAGGGATGATTAGATTTTCAAAAAGATGAAGAAAAAAATGCCCAATAATTAGCCCATTAGCCTAGATTGTTTTGTGCTAGGAGGGTTGTAATATTATTTTTATCTTTTCTTTTGGCTACGCGAGTTTCTTATCAATTGTGAACGTAAAATGACCAGCTGCCAGATGGTCTTAAAATCAAATTCTTTGAATGCGGTGCCATTTTTTAGATTGAAATATTATTTTTAGCGACAGTTCGGAAGGTAATTTTGATCTATTTGAAAGATTATTTTTTTGATGAAGTTATGTAAACAGTTATATTATTTATTTCCGACAATTTCATGTCTTATCTTAATTTGAAAGAGGAAAAAAAGTGTGTCAGGTTTGGAAAAAAAAAGGATTTTGAATGTGAGATAAATTAAATTATTTCAACGACGAGCATATTTCAAATCCTAAAAATGTGTCATTGTTATGTGGGAAAAAAGGAATTTCAAGACGATGATAAATGAATTAATTTTTGCAATATTAAATGATTAAAATATGTATTAGTTAAGCAAAAGAAAGGAAAATTTTAAATGCGTAGTAAAATGCATTACTTAAGTGAAGAATATATATATTATAAATCAATGAATATATGTAAGTAAAGTAAAAAAAGGAGCTTTAAAACCAAGATAATTTGAATTATTCTAGAGACGAACATATTTTTGTTCATTAAATCAGTATTACTATTTATCACGTTAAAAATTCTTATTATTTAATTTTAAAAAATGTTAACTAATTAAAACATATTAGAATTAACGTTATAAGAGTAAAATATATTTAATCGATATTGTATTAAACGTAATGAATTGATGTTAAATTTAATTTAATTCCATTATTAGAGAATTACGATAAGTCTTAGTTTCAAACAGGAATTGACTCATCTCGCTCACTCATTTACACAATAGCGAAAAAGTCTTTAATAAAGAAAGTAAAATGTCCAAAAATATTACACTTGTATATTTTGAATGTTAAAGCATTCTTTTGCAACATATTTTATTAAAAAAATATTATTTTCTAATTTATTATAGTTTAAATTTTTATTGTTTTTGAAATAATTATAATTTTGTTTCACATTTACAATATTTTTTTTAAAAAATGCAAGAAATAAATTCATTTAATGTGGATTACTTATTAAGAATGTTTAATAACAACAGAATAAAAGTAAAGAGATTTATCTAGACTGTTAAAAATATTGTTCATAATTAAATAGAAAAATGCTAAATTTATGACAAAGTATTTTTTCATTTAAACTTTTGAGCTGGATTTCACCCTTTTTTCTGTTTATTTCTTTATTTATATTTTACAAAATCCTTTTTTACGTTTTTTTAGCATTTCAAACATCCAAGTTTTCTATATTTAATATTTTGATGTCTAACTTTCTTCTTTCTTTCAATAGTTTTTAAATTAAATAGCTAAAAAAATATTTTTAAGCTTTAACAAAATTTTTTTACTTCTTTTTATAATCGTTACTTAATTGAATTTTTAAATTTTATTTTATATATATATAAATAAAAAAGGAATTTTACAATATTGAAACTATAACATGGGTATAGGTATGTATATTACAACAAGAGTATTTTACGATTTTTAATACTATTTACCTTAAATAATACTGACGAAAAAAACAAATACAACACTTGAGAAAGTTATTCTTGTACCATTAAAATTCTTTTTGAAAAAAAACATGAACTTTAAAAATATAAATTTAAAAATATTATTTTTGGTAAATAATTTAAAATGTCATAATACAAAATTTAGGTGAAAACTGTTCAATAATTCTCGATACATAAATTATCGCCAATACATCTTTTATTAATTTTCGCTAAAACCAATCCAATTCGCTAAAAATATGGAAATGTCTTACATAAAAATACGTTAAGAAAATTGTAAAAAAATAAACATAATGTTCAAAATATTTACAATTTTTATTAAATTTATTTATAAAAAATTACTTAGGTGACTGATTAAACAACTGAAATAGGCATTTGCACGAAAGTACACGGAGAAAAAAAAAATCTGGTAAAATTACTACACTATATGGTAATAAAATTTCTAGTTAAAAAAAAGTAATAAAATTTTCTAAAAAGAATCATAATTTTGTTAAACAAAATATACAGTATTTAAACCATGAATTATGTAATTTTTATATTCAAATTGAAGCAGTTTTCCAGAAATTCTGGTTTTCAACATTATAGCTTTTATTATCATATATTTAGTTAAAAATTAGAAAAATAAAAACTGAAAAGCTAATTTGACTTCATAAATGGTTTTAATGCCATGCTCTAAGGTATCATGATAAAATTCCCAAACTTTAACACATTTACAAAATTTTGTCACTTATTATAAAACTGTTTTTTATTGTTTTATAAAAACAAGTTACCAAAGCGCTTCGGTAAAAATTACCGAGTTTTTTTGGTGCTTCCATAGAGCCCGATGAATTTCAATTTTTACCCTAACCTGGTAGTTTTGACCATACTTTTGTCTCAGTGTACTTTTGATGCACTCCTTTATCGGTTAAAATTACTTCTTACTGCATGAAGTTCTGTTTAAAGTTAATCAAGCAAGCTTTATTCAAACTTTTCAAGTATAGTGTGGGAAGGAAAATAATAATTTTTCATCTAATGATCGTTTTTTTCCTATACTACTATAAAACATATTTATTTATGATTTTTAATTGCGACCTTAATTTGCTAATTAATTCGTGTAAGCAATATTTAAATTTACGAAAGCAGATTCAATGGCTCATACTCCTTTAATAATCGTTCTTAATGGTGAATTTAAATTTGCTAATTAAGCAATAGAAACAATATTTATAAGACTCAAAAACGTACTTTCATTGAATTAACTTTAAAAAAAAAGTTTTTTTAAAAAAAAGTTTAATTTTTAAGCCTAAAAAAACAGCTAGTTGCAATCCGAAAAATATGTTCTCATTAGTTATGACGGTAGAACAACCGAAATTTGGAGATCCTTAATATTTATTTCACATGTCGCATATTATATCATAACTTTTAAAGCAAATAAACATTTGTGCACACAATTATTAAATCCTGTTATTCAAAAATATTCATACGTAAAAAATGATTTATAATAATTTGTTATCATTTTTATTACTTTATTTAATAACTGTCGAAATTTTTTTAAATTGCAAGGTATACAAGATTTTATTGCTATTTAATCTGCATAATTTTGAATGATAAATTCCAACTTTCAAACTACTATTTCTTTGCAATAGCAAAAAATGCAAAAAGGGAAATATTAAAGAGCTCAAATTCTGTCCGCTGTTCTGCCTAAGCAATTAAGATAACATATTCCAGATTAAGACTACCTCCAATAATTTGAGAGTCAAAAACCCAATTCTGTCGTAAAAAAGTAGATTTTTACGAGATTTTAAAATTGGATTTAGTTATTAGATCTTAAAATTAGATTTAGTTTATTCAGAGAAAGAACATTTAGTATCGAAATTAAAAAATCCTCTGCACTAATTAATAAGCATATTTAAGGTTAAGCCTTTGAACCATTAAGAGTGTGAAAGAATTCGTATCAAAACCCGATCATTGGATCAAAAGTTATCAAGGTATACACTCTTTTTGCACACTGTATATAGGATATTTTATGTGAAATAAAACTTTCACACTTATCGTTTTTTTTATTACCATACTAAGCTTTAAGAATGACATATAAGAATAGAATATGTCTAATAATAATAATGGAAAACTAAGTAGGTTACGACGATAAATATCAGCAAACGTGATTTAGCATGCATGTACGAAGAACCTATCCTCTCTTATGAGCTTCTCACTTATCTTACTAAGCATAATCTAGTGTTCTTCCGTCCGTGAAATCAGAAGAACTGTTACCATACTTCCGTTGAAGTAAAATATAGCGAAATAGGGCATTTATATCTTTTTTTATGCACTATATGATGTAGCACTAAAATTATCACAACTATTATGAGCGTTATGTCATGAATTATTTAAACGTGTAGATTTTTTGTTTGTTTTTTGTTTAAGGCATTCGAAATGGCCGTTTTTAGACGCGAAGCAGTAACAGTTATTTTACAACTGACAATTTTACAGTTAAAATTATGTTTTAGAGAGACATAGAAATTGGCATGTAAAGATAAATTATGATATTTTTTTTTTATTTTTTTTTTATTTTTTAACAGTTTTATACATTTCAGTAAAATTAATTTTTCTAGAAGCAAAATTTGCTCTTAAATTCAATAAAGTTTCGAAGAGCAATTACGTAGCCATATTTTTTGTGTGTGAGTTTTTTAAATATTTTCTATTTTTTTTTAAAAACAAAAAAATTAATTAGGATAATATTTATAAATTTTCATAGAACTATTTTATATTGTTTTATCCTTATTTAATACATCTATTTTTAAAAATTTGTTGTTTCGACTAATTCTTAATGTTACGTGCTCACTGTCCGTATCAAATTACAGTGTAAAGTACCGTAAAATCCATTTTTACCGAAAATATTGTATCGTAATTTTGCTATAATATTTGTTTAATTACAGTGATTTTACGATAATTATTGTTATAAAAGTTAAGATCAGATTCTTTTATTCCGTAACATATTTAAGTAAAAGCGGATTTTATGGTAAAAGTACCGGCACCCTCCCTGAATGCCAGTACTTTTTACAGTAATTTTATTAAAAAATTTTTACAGTACATCATGATTTGTAATAATTTTTATACTATTTGTATATTTTTACTCGTAACTCGGAATTTATGTAAAATAAAATTTTTTATTTTATTTTGTGCATTTGGATGTTTCTGCAGTAATTTTGATATTAATGATAAAAGAACTTTGTATTACTCGATTGAGAGAGATAATACTTTCTGTAGATTCGAGACTATAATTTATTCACTTTGCTTGAAAATTGTTTTCGGTGTCTTAAAAATTATTAGCGTATTTCAGACAAACTTAATTGGCAAACTTTAACATTTTACCGATAGCATTTAAGCAGTATAATTCGAATTTGCATATTGTTATTGTTATTTTATTTTTTTTTCTTCTAATTTTCTGTTGCATTAATTCTTGGTAATACTAGAGAGTTTTCTAAACAATGAAATTTTTAAAAAAATTATACTCATTGTTAATATAGGGCTTACACATGCCCTACATTAACAAAATATTTGATCGAAATATTATTCTATATGTGACACTACTATATGGACCCAAAAATTGGGTGCCTGTTCAACGTTGGTTATTAAATAATATATGTGTCTTCACTTCCGGTGAACATGACGCCCCACGGTGACTGAGTGGTAGAGCTTCGCGTTCTCGTGCCACAGGTCCTTGGTTCGATTCTTAAGCCGGGGATGGTTGACTCAACCTTTCATCCCTTCAGTGAGTTGATAAAATGAGTTCCAAACATGTTTGAGAACTAAACGCTCAGTGTTCCGCGTTCGGCTGCCCATCCAACTGAAACCTGCTCTTACACCCCTGAGTCCAAGCTCAAGAAAACTGAGATGGGCACAGTTGGCCTTGGCTCACAATGAGCTGTCACGCCACTGAGTCGAGTAACTAGTAGTAGTACGTGTCTTAACATACAAGTAGGTTTATTATATTTGATCTGTTTGGAATGTTATAAATATAGTATTCCTTAATGGGTTTAACCAGTGCTACTAATTTATGAAAGCGTTTGAAGCTGCTTGACATGGACTAGATCTAGGGAGCATATGAAGTTTTTTTTCCATCCTCTTTTACAAGAAGCAAACACTCTGCTTCAGATGGTCAGAAAACGCTGCAAACTCATATTGTTACGCAACTTTTAAAATTTAAACATTCTAATTCCATGAAGGATATGGACGAAACTTTCATTCTAAAATCCGTTTTTTCTCACAAACAGACTCGAAAACTGTTTTGCTTACTTCATTTTCCTTCTTACAACGTATCACCTTTCTCTTTCAGTTGGCGCAGGATCAGCTGGGGCCGTAATGGCCAACCGACTGTCCGAAGATCCCAATGTCAAGGTCCTGGTCATCGAGGCTGGTGGCAAGGAGAATTTGGTGACAGATATTCCACTGGCAGCCGCTATGCTTCAGCAAACACCCGTTGACTGGGCCTACCAGACCGAACCACAAGAGGCGGCGTGTTTTGGTCTCATCAACAGGGTGAGTAGTTTTTTCTTTGTCGTATCTCACGCAAGCCAAGCGGAAAATGTGTATCACCGAGTTTTGTTTGTATGGATTCCTTGAGTGGAGTATTATTGTGTAATGGATTTTGATGCTCTGTTTTAATTGAAAGCTCACAGAAACGATATCGAAAGGAGATAAACAGGCAATTGAGGTTACTCTGTCAGTAGGCTTTTATTATCTTTTAATCGCTGGAAGGCTATTTAATAACATAAGATTTAAAAAGAATATGGGAATCGAACTCATTTGAAAGTGAATTTAGGTGATTATGATCTTCGCTTTAAAGGCTAATGTAGAAATGTACTTTTTTTTTTAAAGATTCGATAATGAGGACTTTTCAAAATCTTTTTTTTATAAGCTTGTTAAGACTTTGAATGCAATTAGATAAAAACTTCTATCGATTTCTTTATTGTCTTTAATTCGAGTATTGTTTGGAAAAGAGAAAACAGATGCTACGAGAAACTGTTGTCTCGACTCCAACTACCGGAGAAACCAAAACTTCCAAATCCGAGACCATAATTGGTTTTTACAGTTACATATATTTTTTAATTTTTTTTAGACAAAAATGTCTGTTAGTTCTCTCTGTGTCTAGACATTTTTCTACTTTTCCTTACGAGAAAATCATAAACTTTTTTTTCACCTTTTCCCTCCTGTTTGTTTCTGGAGTTCGTTTCATTTTTCACTTATTATTGATTCATTTGTTCATTAGTTTCATTTAGATAGTTAAATTTGTTCTACTGAACACGCAGCCTGTTTATGAGCTTAATATTAAAATTAATTTAAAATCAATTTTAAATTAAGCGTTTTTTTTTAATTTTATGATTCATTTTACTTATTTTCTTCCATTTATTTATTTTGATTAATTTTTCATGTATTTATTTTATATAATTTTTATTTCATATATTTACTTTATTTAATTTGTATTTATTTATTTATTTTGCGCAGGGAGATTATGAACATTCAAACAGGATTTGTACTCGTATGTTATAACTATATATTTTGGAACAAGTTTACGTATTTGTTTGTCAAAATTATTTTAAAATTTTGGATATCAAGCACACGTAAAAAATTACGTCGTCTCGTTTACCTTTTTTAGTCAAGGTTCTGAAAGACGCATAAACCTACTTACAGATCCAATGATAAGTTATTCAACAATTATTAAATTTAAAATATTATCTTCAAAGAGGTTTGAAAGCTAAATAAATTTAACTTAAGCCATTATAAGTTGCTAAATAATTATTAAACTTAAAATATGACGACTTGACTTAAAATTTTTAATCAAGGTTCTGAAAGACGCATAAACCTACTTACAGATCCAATGATAAGTTATTCAACTATTATTAAATTTAAAATATTATCTTCAAAGAGGTTTGAAAGCTAAATAAATTTGACTTAAGCCACTATAAGTTGCTCAATAATTATTAAACTTAAAATATGACGACTTGACTTAAAATTTTTAGTCAAGGTTCTGAAAGACGCATAAACCTACTTACAGATCCAATGATAAGTTATTCAACTATTATTAAATTTAAAATATATTCTTCCTAGAGGTTTGAAAGCTAAATAAATTTAACTTAAGCCAGTATAAGTTGTTGAATAATTATTAATCTTGAAATATGACATAAATAAGGCATCAAGATAATGTTGCAATAATATAAATAAATAATATTAGAATTTTAAAAGAAACCGAAATAATTATTATTTCATTGTTCAACAGTTTTTTACAACTGTATAACATTGAAATTAAGTTCAATACACTTAATATTTGCATTTAACAAACCGGCAATTTTCGTTCACTGTATATTAATAAGTTGCTGCCCTTAATTCTTACCACACATTCCTGTTGCCTCCTTCTGCAAAAGTTCATAAGGTGTGGCATCAATAATAAATGTAGCCTACTATCATTTTCAACTATCCTACCTTCCTACTATCATTGCAGCTATTATCATTTTCAAAAATAAATCATTCCTTATTTAAATAATATTCAATTACTAAGGAAATTTGAATTACACGTATTTTGTAATTGAAAACCAATTATGGTATACATATTTCCCTTAAACTTAGGGTCCAATATATTGAACTATATTTGGTACAATTTTATCTTTTATAAAATAAGATTTTTCTGTTTAAATAATTAGTTTTTATTGTTTGCCTGACTTTAGAAAGGGATTGGTATCTATGTTACAGTATAATTGGATTTAAGGTCATTTTTCGAAGATTTCAATTGCAATAAAAAATTACCGGAAAGGTTAAGAAATTAGATTCAAGTATACTTTTGGGCAGTTTTAAGCCATATAAATATTTTTTATTAGAGTCAACACTGTAAAAAATTTTGGTGTATAATTGACACAACGTTTAGTGCTGAGGTATATTAAAATTTTTTACAATCCATGCATTCGCATTTTTTATTTAATTTTTAAATGATATAGTTATGCGTAATTTTTTTTTTGTTTATTTATTTATTTTTATTATTAATTTATTTTATATTATTTTTTTATTACTAATAAAAAATATTTTTATGCACATTAGAATCAATTTATGGCTTCATTGCGAAAACAATCAATTTAAAAAACAAGCACATTTTTAGTAATAATTTCGCGCTAAATATTTTAAACAAATGATTTTTTTGTCAATTTTACATAATTTTTAACATGATAGCTGCAATTCAGTGCTTAAATTTTTTTTTTATTTACTTCAAAACCAAAAATAGTTGCAACTATTCATTAACATTTTTATGCGAAAAAAATTTTTAAAATTATCTATAAAAATATCCTTTAATCCACAGAAAATGTCAATAATTAAAACTAATCATTTTTTAGGTTAAAACGAAAGGTTTTAAATATTTTTTTCACCTTTTTGAGTTTAAAATTTTCAGGTTTTGGTTCTAAACTATGCACTTTGAAGTAAAAATTGCATTTTCTGCAAATATCATTAGCTAGAGAGAGTCTCGAGAAGTTCGGCAAAATTTGTTTGAGACAGAAATGACGAACGTAAAACTTAGTACCTTTCACCATATCATAACTGCTATAAATATATTGAATTCATTTTAAGTCATCCGATACTTTATGAATTTCAATTACTTGTTGTTTATTACATTTATAGCAAATTTCAATATACTATGAGATTTTGTTTTCATATTATGTATCTTTAACTACCGAGAATGACGCATTGGTATATTTTTATATCATGTAGTTTTCTTTCAGGAAATTTCCATCATGATGGTTGTTAATTTATTGAAGAATATTGATAAAGCTAAAATAATGCATTAATTTAAGCATCTAATATTTATAAATCTGCATATTAATAAAAAATTTCTTTTTGAAGTTCTATTTCCTAATTTCTTTGTTTTCCACGACATTCTAAAAAACCATGAATTGGATGATTCCTCTTCGAAATGTAGCCGTTCAAATTATTTGCCCAAAAACTTATCTATTAGCCTAATGAAATATAAAAAGATAATGGTCAAAAATCATCTCACATTGTTATCGGCCGTTGTCATGTGGCAGGATCAAATTTTAAATTAAGAAAACTTAGAATTCTTCGATTTTCAACAAAATAAAATTAATTTTCACCTAATTATTGAAATCATAAAATTAATTTTTAATATTTCTTTATACCTAACTTAAGCTTTTGATGCAGATGGGAGAACGACTTTTCTTTTTTTCAGACGCTTTAATTACAAGCTATATCCCTCAGACCAGTGTTTCCCAAAGTGTGGTACGTGTACCCCCAAGGGTACGGGAACAGTTTAGAAGGGGTACGCGTTCTTATGCGATATATATTGCAACAAATGAAAATTCATAAATATTGTTTAAAAACAAAGCTAGCCATGCAAATTTACTATTGCGTATTTTTCTATTGACTATTTTTTGCAGAGTTAACAGTTAATAATTAGTGGTGTCAACAGCCAGCTGTGATTTTTAACTTTTGTGCAATTTTTTTATTGTAAAAAATGCATCCATTTTTTTATTAATGGTACACAGCGTTACGAAAAATTTAGAAAGGGTACACAAAAGTCATAAGTTTGGGAAACACTGCGTTAAACTATCGGCATCCATTAGACTTAGACTGTTGGATCTATATTTGTAGTAAAATATGATAATCCAAATTAGTAGAAATATTTTTACATTCATATTGTAATATTTGTCAATTAACTGATTTTGTAAAAGGGAAAAATTTCAATAATGAATAACTGTTCAGCTTGGATCTAAATAATTGCAAACAAGTGCAAATGTAAAATTTTTTTTTTGTACAGTGAACCGGGTTTGGAAGATTTAACCTTTATCGCAGAAAAAAGACACCGGTCTTTCATGTTGTATTTCATAACCATAAATTACTAAAATACTAAGTATAATACTTTACGTTTATTTTGACCTAAATTAATACAAAATTAGGAAAAAGAAATGTGTTTAATAAAAAATTCCGCGTTAAAGGGTAAATGGTATTTATTTATCATTCTTTCTTAGTATTTTCCTTTGTTATTATTAGATTTTTAAAATTGATTGTTATTTAAAATTTAAATAACCATTAAGAAATATATAAAAAGTTTCCACACTTAATAGGCCTTTTTATTTTCAAATTCCGAAGAGAAGCACCTTTCTCACTTAAATAATTTCAGCCTTACGCCTCGGTAAATGATAAGTTTATTGTTCTCTGTCATTATTTTTAATTGAAATTATAAATTCACTAAAACATTTATTTAGTTGGTTTATTTTAGATCTATTGTTTTGCTTTAGCTCTCTGTAAGCTCTTCAAAGATGGCGTGTGTAAATGAAAACAAAAGTACATTTAAAAAAATAAATTATGATTTATTTTATTTTATTCAATTTCTCACCCTTTTTCTTTATTTTAAATTTATTTCTACGTTGAATAAAATATATATTTAGGTGAATCACATGGGCCATTAATCTTATTAAAACAATGGAAGAATAGTTGCGAAAAAACGTTATTAATGTAGATTTTTGTTCTTTCCTTTGTTGATATTAGAAATTATACGACAGAATGAAATAAACAGAAGAATAATTAACAAAAATAAGACTTATTTTTTAAAGCTTTAATCAGGTTTGATGATTTTTGCTTAATTTGACTCTCCATTGTTTCTTTAATTACAGAGAAGTCGGTGGCCGAGAGGACGAGTTTTGGGTGGATCCAGCGTCATCAATTACATGCTGTATGTGAGAGGCAACAAGAAAGATTACGATTTGTGGGCCCTGGGAGGGGCACATGGTTGGAGCTGGAATGAAGTTTTTCCTTATTTTTTGAAATCCGAAGATAATCGAGATCCTGCAATAGCTAAAAATGGTAGGTGTTCGTGCAAGAAGAAAAAAAATCTGGTAAAATTACTACCGTACCGTATGGTAATAACATTTCTTGTATTAAAAAAAACATTATTCTGGTGACAAAAACCAAAATAAACGGTTTTTAAACCATTCATTTAGTAATTTTCACAATCATATGATGACGGTTATCCGAAATTCCGGTTTTTAAAACCATAATTCTTATTACCTCACATTTAATAAAAAATACAAAACTGAAAATTAAATTTAACCGAATAAATGGCTTTGATGCCACGCTCTAAGGAATAGTGATAAAATTACCAAATTTTAACCTATATTATAAAACCATATTTCACTGTATTAATGTTACCGAAGTCATTGCCGAAGAACTTCGGTAAAAATTACCAACCCTTTTGGTGTTTCTATAGTGCCAGAAAAATGGTAAATTTTACCACATTCTAGTAGCTTTTGTATTTATTGTATAACTTGTGCATTTTATTGTATAATTTGTAAATGACTTAAGACGTAAGTTTAAAAACTGAAATCAAAGACAATTTTACAAGTGCGCCTAAAACCCATTATCACGCTATAAAAAGTAAATATATGAAACAATCATGCTAACATTTAGTTTTTAGAAATTTCCTTAAACTCCTTCCACTAAACTCATTAAATTAATACATTGATTAAAGCGAATATTTTTCAAACTTTTTTTATTAATATTTCTTAAATACTTACTCTAAGTTTTTTTACTGATACATTTGTACTGAAAACAAACATTTTAAACACTTCCATGCAATCATAATATAAAAATTTTAATAAAACAACTTATACATTTTCAGCAGTCGTCCTATTACATATAAAGATATATTAATAAATTTGTGTCAAAAACTAGATAAAATGCATTATATTTTAAATACTTTCCTTTTTAGAGAGCTTTAAATTTTTACCTGGATCAATGTATTTGTTATATCCTAATTGCTCCAGACTATACACTGTAAAAAATAACAGTAAAACAGTATCAGCAATCAGGGTGTCGGTATTTTTTTTACCGATTTTTATAGTAACATGTTACGGAACAAAAAAATCTGATATTCTGTAGTTTTTACAGGAATAATTACCGTAAAATCACTGAATCACTCGAATTAAAAAATATTGCTCTACAATTTGCTGCATAATATTTTGCAGCAAAAGTGGATTTTACGGAAAAATGGACTTGACTGATGATGCACTCAAATTGTCGGTACTTTGTACCGACATTTTAAGTTATTTGATCCAGAATATTTTACAGTGTATGTAGTTCTTCATTATTTGAAACTACAGTGAACTCTCATTATGCACCGGTGTAAGGGGCCAAGAGAAAAAAGCGCATAAGTAAAAGAGGCGCATAAGTGAAAAACTTCAAAATTCTAAGACGCAACGTAAATTGCAGTGTCAATATGAATACATATGTTTCTAAAGATAAAATGTTAATATTTATACTGTTTTGGTATTTACTATAATTTTACAAAGAAAAATTTAACATACCTTAAGACAATTTATTTTCTTACAAAATAATCTTAATACATGTTTGTATTTGTTTTTGCCGATGTTATTCAAAAACAGTTTTTTTTCAGCTCGTATAAATGGGATAAGGGGGAGTTTCAGAAGCAAAATTAAATTGTAAGTAGTCAGGAATAGTGTCTAAAGCTTTCAATACTGCTATGTGAATTGGAGGAACTTTATCATCTCGTCAGTATCATCCACCACGTTCCCATCGTTCACAAGTTTTAGTTAGATATAAATGAACAGTTCTTCACAAAAAATTTGAGTTTCATGGAAGGGGGTGAAACATCATATGATAAATTTCTAAGAAAAGTACTTGACGTCATAATATGCTGCACAATAAGTTGTTCAAGTACTTCTGTCACTAAACAGATCACCTCCCTTTTTTTATTCATAATGTCCATGTGACTGCAAGTAAGTGATCGCGGTCTCTTTCATCTTTCGTATTCCAGGTGTCTTTTTTTTTTCTAGAAAACAGCATGGGAGTAAAACTAACCTCTGGACAAGAGGAATGGTAAGTTTCTAAAAGATGAATGGGCTTTCACTGTTGTTGGTGTAGCAGATAAGACACCCTATTCAAAATTCTAGAAAGAATGTCTTTCCAGAAACAGCAAAAAGGAAAAGGTCACAGGGGGAAGCAAATTCAATAGGATCTAACATTATATATTCTTTTTATCTGTAACAAGGATTGCTTATTTGCTTCATTTTTAATTTAAAATATCTTTTTTTTAAAAAGAAAAAATATTTAGAGGATTAAAAAATTAAAATGTTAGCCTAAAATTTCGGTGCATAATTGAAAAATTTATTTTTAGAGCGACGCATAAACGAAGGATGTTTATCATTATTTTCCTATCTAATGTATTAGGACCTATAAAAATCGTCGTATAAATGAAAAAGGTGCATAAAAGAGGTGGTGCATAAGTGAGAGGTCACTGTATATAAAATTTAAATAAGTCGAAAGTGTGCTCGTTATCAAAACTCACTGCGATATATTTATTAAGTTTATCTAGTTGAATTCGTAAACTAAACCTTTCCAAAGTCCACTGACTGTGCATTTCACTCAAGTAATATAAAAGTAGTGTCTCTGTTTAAGCTTTAGCTGTTGACAATCAAACACAATCAACGCCTGAAGTCAAATATAAAAAGTGAGTAGATGTGAATGATATTACTTCTGTCACCTCAAACAAGTCATAAAAAGTTAACAGCTTATTGTTGTTTAACAATGTAACTCGTGCTTAGACCCTATAGTTACATGTCGACTTATTTCATCCATCATGTAAGATTATGTTGTTTTGGACTTAACTTAATTTTGCATCACACGTATTAGATTTTGGAGAGTATTGTTAAAAAGAGAAGCCTTTAATTCTGAACCCCAATTGATTTGTTAAACGTAATTAAAACACGAAATGCTTGTCATGATAATGATATAGAATAGTAAAAAGTTGACGTGAATCGTTCATTGTATACCTTAAATCTGTTGTATTGCACTGAAATTTTATTTATTACTATTTGAATGCCAATTCTTTGCACGGAGTAGAAAAAGTTAAATAATTGATAAATTGGTCAGTCAGTAAAAAGTTAATAAAAACATCGATAATTAATATTTCCCACTACACAATCAAATCCGAATCAGAAAGCCATGTGTCAACTACATCAAATCAGTTAAAATATAGTTTCCATTTCTTTTTATTATTTTTTTTGAACACTTTACGTTATTAGATTATTCAAAACATGCTTTGTTTTATTTTATAACCGTCGTTGAACAGCCGACCCAATTTTGAGTTTAAGACTACTAATGTCACTAATCAGTACCCCCGAGGTAGGATTTGTTATGGGAACATAGAGGACTTAGTGACTCGACAGATTTAACGTGCATCAGTCACCATTTATTACGCCGGGGATCTTCGGCCAGCGGGGATCGAACCCATAATTTCTTGGACAAGGGCCCAGTACCCTACCAATCAGACTATACCGGCTCCTCAAAACATGCTTTATCGAAGTTAAATTCATCAAAATAAAGAATCAGTATTTTATCAGTATTTTTCAGCAGTACTATATCAGTATTTTTCAGCATCGAAAATGATGTTAATCGATTATTGATTGCTGCCAACATATGCTAGTGAATATTTTTGACAATTAATTTTTTTTTAAATAAATGTCACTTAAGTAAATAATGTTTTTTTTTTATTTCCGTTTCCTTTTATGAGATAAACATTCTGCAAAAACGTAATTTTAATACAAATAAACACGTGATTTCAAATAGAGTACTAAAGCTACTATACTAGGGGTCTAATTCAGGGGCTCTATAGAATACAAATTACTAATTGGAAACCAGTGAGTAACGTCACCATAGGTGAATCGTGAGATTTGTCGATTCAAAAACCAATCAGGTTTGACATACACGCGTGATGTCGCTCACAGATATCCAATTAAATCTGATTCAAATCACACGATTAGGCATAATCTCTTCTTCTCGAGTTACATTACCTGATAGAGACACATACTCAGTTTGCTTGAGCTTGCCTGACATAACAAATCAAAAATAATTCATTATAGAAGAAGATGCAAAAGATTTCTTTTTTTGTAACACAATTTCGTATTTTCCTACAGACACGTTGAAAGAAGTTGAGAAAAAAAGATGTACGAATAGTTTTTCTCTCCATTCTTGATTGCAACGTTACTGATGAATTGAAATAACGAATTGATTGACATCATGTTAAAAAAAAGTAGATCTCAAAAACACGAGAAATTAAATTACATTCGTTAAGTTGATACTCATTTGGTAAAAAAGCATTTATTTGGAATTTTCGCCTAAAATACCAACAAACAAAAACTCAGAAATTTGTAGCAATATTTCTTATTTTCTATGAATAT
This sequence comes from Parasteatoda tepidariorum, assembly GCF_982258835.1. NCBI lineage: Eukaryota > Metazoa > Arthropoda > Arachnida > Araneae > Theridiidae > Parasteatoda > Parasteatoda tepidariorum. The sequence continues at coordinate 68,386,072 of NC_141762.1, read as the reverse complement.
TTACTGACATTATCAGAGATAAAAATTTACGACTCAGTTTCCTCATAGCTTATACAACTGGTACCTGCAAGTGATCCTGGGTAAATCGTAGCATTTGTCAATTCAGATGTCAATTAGGTTCAACACACACGAATGACGTCACTTACTGGTATCCGATAAAATCTGATTTAGATCACATGGTTAGGCATTGCAAGTACCTAATTGAATTAAATGAACAATTGTGATTGGAATTAAGAGTGTTATAATTTTGCTATCTGCTTTTAAATATTAGTATCTCTTAAGAAAAACTATCCTTCATTTTAAATATTTAAATTAATGTATTCTGGGCTTTATTTGAATTAGTAATAAAGGGTGGTAATGAGGCTTACAAGTTTGCTGCTAAATTCAAAAACTTAATTGATTAGTATCAGATTTTTAAATGGTGAACGAAAAACAAGAAAGAAAGAATGATTATAACTAAGGCCCGGAGTTTGATGACATTTGCATTTTTTTTTGCATTTTTTGCATTTTTGGACATTCTTTGTCCTTTAGAGCATTTTTTGAGATTTATAGGGCATTTTCTTTAAAATTTTGGGGCGAATTTTGCATTTTAAAGCATTTTTTAAATTTTTTTGTTAAATTTTTCTAATTTTCATTATTTTTTATTATTACACTGGCTTCCAAACAATGAAGAAAATTTCTAGGATATTAACAGGTGAAGCAACATCTTTTCAAATTGAAAAAGAATTGTCAGTAAGTGTGACCGTCCTTTTCAAGTACGCACCAATAACATCAGTAGACGTTGAAAGAAGCTTCTCCTGGTATAAAAATTTGCTTTCAGACAAGAGAAGCTCGTGTACATTTCAAAATATTAAAAAAAAAATTTAATAATCCACTGTAATTCTGATATTTAGTAATATTATGAGATGGAAGTTGTTATATTCATTTAAGTTTCTATACAAAATGAAAATGTTTTGGAGTCAATATATTTTCCTTTTTTTTTGTTATTTTAGGATATAAAACATATTTTTCAAACTTTAATGAACGTTGAACAAGTATTGCATTGCTTTATATTTTTTGAAACGACTCATAATAATTTTGAAGAGTGAAACATTGTTTTAGTTCAATATTTTTACTTCTATTTAAGTCATGTCATAAGGCATTTTTAGCGCAATTTTCACATTTTAAGGGCATTTTTTGCACTTTTAAGGGCATTTTTTGCACTTTTTAAGGGCATTAATTGAGTTTGTTTTAGGTCATCAAAATCCGGGCTCTAATTATAACTATTGAAACAAGAAAAATCACCAACTGCTTTTCACAGATCAATACTCATATTGTTGAATTTGAGTGGAATTTTTGACGAATTAAATTTAAATTACAATTTCATTAGAATAGCATTAGGCTATCAAAGCTATTTTGGCTCTGAATTTCACATTGATATGTTATAAACAAGAAACCTTATGCAATGTGCTAGTTAAATTTTCTTCGAAGAGTGTCCATTGTGTTGCCTAAATAATGACGTATGCATGGATTATTTTAGTAAATGAAGTGTATTTTCTCCACCTAGCGAAATGTGTGAAAACATTCATTTTTTCTTTTGTTTATTAATCAGGTTATCACGCGACTGGAGGTTATTTGACCGTATCTACGCCATCGTATGCTACACCCTTAGCCTTCTCTTTCGTTGAAGCCGGAGTACACCTTGGTTATCAAAACATTGATATAAATGGACCACAGCAAACAGGTAAGATCATAAAATATCTCAATTTTTCCTGCATTATCTTCAAGCGCACCTATAGTAAAAACTCGATTATCTAAATGACTTTTAAACACGCGCTCATTTATCCAAATGCCAAAAAAGACGCGCACTAAGACTTTCTGCAATATTCTTTCAAAAATACATAGGTTGTGTTACGGGATTTATCTTCTTTTTTTTTTTCAATAAGTGAATGCTGATGAAAATTTAAAAATATTCTGATATTTACTTTAAATTAAATTTTATTTCAATAACATTAATATTTCTAAAATAGTAATAATTTAGAAAATATTCGCACACGAAAATTAGCAGTTTTTCTGTATTCAAAGATAACGTAACGAAACGAAAATTAATGAAAATTATTGCTTAAAGATTACTTAAAGAAAACTAACGAATATCAACAATATTTCTTAATTTAATTAATCAAATTTAATGATATATTTTTTTCTGTTATTAAAATATTTATTTAAAATTATTAATTAGAATATTTTTAAACAGTAAAAAACTTAATGAAATTCCTAAAAATGAATTTCAGCTCCATGCTCTCGTTTTAAGCAATTAATAATATAATCAAGAAGTAAGAAGGAGAAATTATCATTGCATTAATTCAATTTTCAAATATTCTACTAAAGATATTAACGTCTTTTGTTTTGCGTGAGCCTAAATTGTTTACATTAGCTACCTATGAAGAACTCGGATATCAACTAATCCTTGACATTAACCTTAAAATATGCCTTAAAATCATTAAATTAATTCTACAATATTTTATTAGACGAGATACATATCATTACATCCTAGCTTTTCATGTACCTAAGAACTAAGAAGAACTCGGACAACGACTTATCCTTAGCATTAACCTTAAAATAAGCTGATACATCTATCATTGAATCAATTCTTCAATTTTTATTAAACGAAAAACACATATTTACATCTTTTGCTTTTCATGTTCCTAAGAGCTACCTACGAAGAACTCGTTCAACTAATGCTTTACACTAACCTTAAAATATGCTGATACATCTATCATTGAATCAATTCTTTACTATTTTATTAAACGAAAAACACATATTTACATCTTTTGCTTTTCATGCACCTAAGAGCTACCTACGAAGAACTCGTACAACTAATGCTTTACATTAACCTTAAAATATGCTGATACATTTATCATTGAATCAATTCTTTAATATTTTATTAAACGAAAAACACATATTTACATCTTTTACTTTTCATGTACCTAAGAGCTACCTACGAAGAACTCGTACAACTAATGCTTTACATTAACCTTAAAATATGCTGACACATCTATCATTGAATCAATTCTTTACTATTTTATTAAACGAAAAGCACATATTTACATCTTTTGCTTTTCATGCACCTAAGAGCTACCTAAGAAGTACTCGAACAAGAACTAATCCTTGAAATTAACCTTAAAATATGCTGATACATCGATCATTGAATCAATTCTTTACTATTTTATTAAACGAAAAGCACATATTTACATCTTTTGCTTTTCATACACCTAAGAGCTACCTACGAAGAACTCGTACAACTAATGCTTTACATTAACCTTAAAATATGCTGATACATTTATCATTGAATCAATTCTTTAATATTTTATTAAACGAAAAACACATATTTACATCTTTTACTTTTCATGTACCTAAGAGCTACCTACGAAGAACTCGTACAACTAATGCTTTACATTAACCTTAAAATATGCTGACACATCTATCATTGAATCAATTCTTTACTATTTTATTAAACGAAAAGCACATATTTACATCTTTTTCTTTTCATGCACCTAAGAGCTACCTAAGAAGTACTCGAACAAGAACTAATCCTTGAAATTAACCTTAAAATATGCTGATGCATCTATCATTGAATCAATTCTTTACTATTTTATGAAACGAAATACACATATTTACATCTTTTGCTTTTCATGTGCCTGAACTCGGACAACAACTAACCCTTGACATTAACCTAAAATATGCTGATCTGATACACTTGTCATAGAAAAAAAACGTTCAACACCTTCGCAGGTCAGTCATTCCAACCCAGAGTTCCCAAAACACCTGCTGTCTTAGCACAAAACTGACAAAACGGAAATTAAATCTATTTAAAATGAACCATATTGTATTGTTAGTAGAGGCTTTTTATTTTTCTCCACGCTAGTTGTCGTAATTCATCTTCAAGGCGTTTCAAATGTCACTCGCCTCCGACAGGAGGGCTACTTTTTGAATAGCTTTTGGACTTGGTCATCAACTTGCATTCTGTCCGTCATTATGTACTGCTGGTGAACTTCAGAACAGTGTTCTAAAGGTTCTTAATGAAACACTTAACAATGCAACTAATGTTGTCCTTTTCTTCTTGTGATTCTTTCTCGACCTGTAAACAGTCATACAATTTTGCAAGGATTCAATCAGCGAGGCTGTTTTCAATTAGAATAAATATCTTTAAAAAAATTTCTAATGTCAATTGTCAGAAACGATTAAACGTTTTCAATCAATGTTTGATAGAAAAAAAAATTTATTTTTTAATATTTTTTGTGATACAGTACATTAAACGATGGTATTTAGTTTAATTATAATCATTAAAGAAAACTCATGCGTGAAATAAATAAATAAAAAAAGATTACATAACTCTGAATAACCGACGATACAATGATCAAATTTTCACATACTTAAATTTTATTTTAAAAGTTTGAAAGAACGTCTTGAATTCTAGTTCATCCTATACTAGGAATTTAATTTCAAAATCAAACACAAAGCGTACTTTTTATTGTTTATTTATTTATTATTTTTTGATGATATAGTACAGGGGTGGCCAAGCTCATTGATAGTCGAGCCATTTTTCAAAATTTATAATTTTCTGCGAGCCGCAATTAAATACGTATTCAAAAGGTATGCAAAAAAAGGTCTTAAAATTTTTTTTTTACATAAATTATATTTATTGAGAACATAAAAGCAAAAGTACAAAATATGTGTATTGAATTTAAATATTAAAAATTAAACATATTTATTTTACTTGATACTTCTTTAAAATTTGGTGAATAATTGGCGACAGCACTCCTCAGTAATTCTTTCAAATGCTAGTTAGTTAATACTGATCGGTTTTTAGATTTCACGAATTTTAAAGTGGAATAAAATGACTCACATAAGTGCGTTGTTCCGAATATTGAAATAATTCTACAATCAGCCTTTTTTAATTCAGGATACTTCGATTCTGGTTCAATTTCCAAAATTCAGTAATCAACGTCGACTTATATTTTAATTGTAAAGCTTGATCTTCTTGCATCTCTATTAATTCTAATTCTTCAGATGCTTTTTGCGTCATAATTATATTGGAAATCGAAAACTCACCTTGAATTGAACAACGTGGCACTTAATCTTTCATATTTGTTCTCAGTAATTTAAAAGACATTTTGAAATACATACGGAGCGATAATAACTTTTTAAAATATAATATCACAAAAATTGAAAGCGAACTCGGGTACATTTATCGAGAGCCACAAATAATCCATCAAAGAGCCGCATGTGGCTCGCGAGCCGCAGGTTGGCCACCTCTGACATAGTACGTCAAAAAATATTGCATGAAAAAATAATTAGTGATAGTGTTCATGATAGTATCATAATAACAATCATTTATGTAATCATGCATGAACAGTGAGCAGAAAAAGAGAATCTTGAATAATTTTTTATCTAATAATCGGATTTTCACCTATTACGATTTAATTTTAATGGTTTCAAATGGAGCATTTAAACCATAGCTAGTCTCATATATGAATTAAATTGCGAAATCAACACAAAAATGTTCTTTCTCCTAATAAATACACTCCTTTTCAACCCAATAAAGATTACACTCCTTCGGGCATTTTATTTCATAACTGGCGTTGAATAGCCGACCACATTCTGAGCTTATGACTACCAAAGTTCAATTCCGTTGTCTTTAAACGTTGAACCTAACCCCAGAAGACAAGAGAACTCCCGGATCAAGCATTGGGGCGAACTATTCTTAATGGAGAACTCTTTGAGAGAACTAACTCGCATTCGCATTACATGGAGAGGAAAAATACAGAAAGGCACCCACGTTAGCCCAACGGCAAAGAAATTCTAGCCCATGATCTATCACTGAGGATATTTTTACATCAGCACTGTGGTCTGTGAGAACCGGGAGCAGAATTTGTATCAACCAGCCACCGCAAATGTTTGAACCAAGGTCAACTCATCGGGAGGCGAACGCTCTATCACCTGAGCAACCAAGATTTTCCTTCAGATGTTTTAATTAATTTTATAACAGTCGTTAATCAGCCGACCTAATTTTGAGTTTACGACTACCAATGTTCAACTCGGGAGCCTTGTAACTCCGTAATTTTGATCCCAATCCGGAAGACAAAGGAGCTTCTTAAGTATTTAGAGAAATTTGCTATAGTGGAGGACCTTTTTATGGAATTATACCGCACTTGCGCTACATGGAAAGGAAATCCGCGAAAACCTTCCACGGTTTGCCCGATGGCTAAGAGATTCTAATTCGTGATCTGTCTACCACTGAGGATATTTTACGCCAGCATTGTTGTCGGCATGAGCCAGATGCGGAATTCGTATTCACCAGCCATCGCTGGGATTCGAACCTTTTATATCATTGGGAAGCTAGCTCTCCATCTTCTGTGTCACCAAGGCTCTCTTTCGGGTATTGAAGTTTCCAGAAACAGAAAAGTATGATCAAAATACTTTTTTTTTCAAAAGAGCGATCGACGGTGTCTTTTTTTCTTCATTCTTTCTTTTAAGTATTTAAACGGGAAAAAAATATTTTCCTCACAAGTGACAAGAGGATTTCCGCATTAGTGACATGAGGCAATTTCAGTCGTATTTATGAATTATATAGGATTTGTATCTATGACTTTTTAAAGTTTTCATTTTAATTAATTCAATTTTAAAGGTCAAAACCAAGCACTTGAGCGATTTAGTTCTAATATTTTTCGAGGAATAAAAATGTTAAAACTCACCGCTTTTTTAAAAGGTGAGTTTATTTTTTATTAATGGTGTTAATTCCATCTCCTAAATCTCCCCTTTCCATCATTTTGAGAGCCAAAAATCTAAATCCGTCGAAAAATGGAGAAGCGTTCCAAGAAAGTGTGCTTTTGTAACTGCATTCGTAGTTTTAAATATCCACTGCAATAATTAATTAGAATATATTATGTTAACTTCTCAATATTCTAATTATTTGATAGTACGTGATCGCATAAAAATGGGTATAGAATTCATATGAATACGTGAATAATTAATATTGTACTAATTAATCAAATTAATGTTAATAAAACTAACAAGGTTGTTGAATTTTCCTTTTCTTGCTAAAATTCTAATAATAATAGATCTAACGTTGTCATTTTTTTATTGTGTTTCTTATAATATTAAAAGGAATGTTTTGCTTTTCTTGCCGTGATATTAATAACTCATAACATTACAGCTATTTTTTTTCTTGCTTTGATCTTTCAATAATGCAACTAACGTTTCCTATATCTTGCTGTGATTTTTATAACAATACAACCAAAGCTTTCTTTATTTCGGCGTGATCTTTCAAGCAATACAACTAAAGTTCTCTTCTTTGTGCTACTAATAACAATGCAACTAATGTTTTTCTTTTTGCTGCCATTTTCATAACAGACTGTTATGTATTTCCTTTTTTCGTAACGATTCTTAAGATATTACAATTAAAGTTTTCTTTTTTTGCTACTAATAACAATGCAACTAATGTTTGTCTTTTTTGTTGTCATTTTTATAACAATACTGTTATTTTCCCCTTTCTTGTTCTTTTTACAACTACTTTTTTTCTTGTGATAATTCAATAAATGCTTTTTTTGTGGTGTTACTAGTAACAATGCAACTAATGTTTTTCTTTCTGTTATTTTTTTCATAACAAGACAGTTATGGATTTTCTTTTCTTGTAATGATTCTTTAAGTAATACAATTAAAGATTTCTTTTTTTTTGTACTACTAACAAAAATGCAACTAATGTTTTTCCTTTTTGCTGACATTTTTATAACAATACTATTTTTCCCCTTGCTTTTTGTGGTTCTTACAGCTATTGTTTTTCCTTTTCTTGTGGTAATTCTTATAACTATACTACTAAAGTTTTCATTTTCCTGCTGTTCTAACTACTTATAACAGTACAACTAATATTTTTAGTTTTTGCTATCATTTTTATAACAATACTTCAATGATACAGTGATATGGTATAATACAATTAAAGTTTTATTTTTCATATTGCGCTACCAATAACAATGCAATTAATGTATTTTTCTTTTTTCTGTCATTTTTATAACAATATTACTATTATTTTTTCTTTCTTGTTGTGATTTTTATGACAATACAATTACTTATTTATTTTTTCTAGTGATTCTTATAACAATGCAACTATTTTTCACATTTTCTTTGTTGTGTTACTAATAACGATGCAACTAATGCTTTTTTTTCCTGTCATTTTTATAACCTATCGCTATTGTTTTCTCTTTTCTTGCTGTGATTCGATCTTGAAAATGAAACTGCCTTAATTAACATCAAAGAACTTTTTCAATTGGAATTCATGCAAATAATAATAATAAAGCAAAAAAAAAACATGAAGTGCCGCGTAAAATATTTGTTGAACTTATTCTTTAAAACTATATATACCTTTAAAAAAACTACTAAAATACTTTAGAAAAATTTAAGGAAATAGAGTAAAAATCTCCATCTTGAATTTGCAGTCCAACACTAAACATTGTGAGAAAAATAGACATTTCAATAAAAAAAGAGACTGTTCTTTTAATAAAACCAACCGGTTTTGTTTTAATATTTCGACTCGAAGGAACACTCGAGGAAAAAATTCATTTACAGTATTAAAAACAAAAAATTTTGAGTAAAAATACAACATTCCTATTTAAAGTAACCTAATTTCATTTATGACTTTGTATCTTTAGGGTAGGTTTTACTTTAGGGTAGGTTTTACTTTTTGATCTGTTAATCTGGGAATACACTCTCTACTTGCATATCAATGAAGTTAGTATTTGATCCTTCGTACACGTGTTTAACTGTTTTTGATTTCTTTCCATTTTTTCCGAATCACTGAACTAAAAAGAGAGCAGAGAGCTCATTTTCAATTCCCATTGCAATTTTTATACATTTTTTTTTTTTTTTTGCTAAACAAAAAGTTTCTGAAAGTTTTAACAAGATATTTTAAATAATTCGGTTAAGTTATGCTTCGCTACTGGGAAAACAAACAAATACTTTTCCCGATTATCTAAAAAAATAGAACAGCATAATCTTATTATATCAATTTATTATATTTAATTACGTTTTAAGAAGAATGTTTTAAATTTAATTTACCTAATATAACAGCCGTCGAACCTGTTTTTTGTAAATATTGAAAAAAAATTATGAAAAATCATTGTTAATAATAAGTCATAGTAATAACTATTTAGAAAAAAAATCAATAATAATTTATGTGATTAAATCTGGTCTTGATAAAACCAAACCACCTACGGTTTTTCAAAAAATAATCCAGATAACTAAAGGGCCTTGTTTTTCCAAATTTTTCAGATATCTTTATTCCTAAATAAGCATTGCACGTAATTTATTTATTTTTAATTAGATTACAGTAAGAGAAACAAATTAAGCATAAATGTTAAACATTAGATAACTTTCTAATACTCATTAGACTATTCAACAATAGTTCTTTTTTTGTTTTACTTATTAGATAAAGTATTATTAATTATTATTTCAGGAGATATTACCTACAAATGAAAAAATTTTCGAAGTACCTAAGACTAATTATAATGTAATTTCACGTTATATTAGTATTTTATCTATTATTTATAAATACTGTTTTATAAAAAAATATATTCTTAATAAATTTTATTTAAGTTTATAAGCTTTTGATAATTACTTATAAAAAGATAATTATACTCTTCGATCTATATACCTGCTGATACACTGATATTTTAAATAACGGATATGTATTTAAGACGAAGGTATAACTTGGCACAAAATTGTGGTTTTGTCGTCGGAAGGACAGTTGGCGATTGCGGTTTTATCAGCCCACAACATTATTCGTTTAACGCAAAATTAACAACAAATTAAGATATTTTCAGCTTTGAAGACAAACGGACAATACGTTCAGAATAGCTAATGGCGTACGATGACATTTTTAGTCGTGGGTTACTACGTAATTCTTTATCCTCATTACATGCCTTATCTCTCCCAGAGCCAATGAGCTTGTCTCAGTATTTCCGGGATACTTTGCTTTATATTATATTGCTTCATATCACGATAGACAGAATTTTTTTTCAGGAAAATAAGAATAAATAATAATGAAGCACTTAGTGTACTATTTTTTCTCTTAAAGGATCGATTCTTATAAATTGGCCCTAAGTACAAATCGATTAGAGAAAAAGCTTTAATTTAATTCCATTGCTAAAGTATAAGAGCTAAATTGCATTGAGGAACTTTCGAACTTGCTATAGTGAGTTGCAATGATTCTTGGAAGCTTTCACTTTTTAATGATGTGCCTCAGGTTCGAATCCAAGTGGTAGCTGGTTGATACGAATTCTGCTCCCAGATCACATCGACCACAGTGCTGACGTAAAATATCCCCAGTCATAAGTTAGGTTAGGATCTCCTTCCCAAGGATCATAGGTTAGAATCCCTTTGCCATTCGGCAAACCGTGGGAAGTTCTCGTGCTTTTTCTCTCCATGTAACGCAAATGTAGTTTGGTTCTATTTAAAAGTCCACTGAGAAGGCCAGTTTTCCCTAAAGCTTGATCCAGGAGTTCCCTTGTTTTCTAGGTTGGGCTCAAAATTGCAAGTCTACCTAGTTGAAAATTGGTTGTCATAAAAGCAGAATTGGGTCTAAAGTTCTATGCCGGTTGTAAAATTATGCCAAAAAACCTGCTATAGTGATTATAAGATAAGCAAACAGGCTTATTCCTGACAGTTAGTCGTTAACAGTAGCTCTAAAGAATGGTTTAAAACTCTTTTTTTTTTCCTTTTTTTTTTCTTTTTTTTTATAACCGTCGTTGAACAGCCGACCCAATTTCATGGGTTTACGACTACTAACGTTCAACTCCGTAGCCTTGTAATTTTGACCCAATCCAGAGGACAAGGAAACTCCTGGATCAGTACCCCCAGAGGTATTGATTTGTTGTGGGAACATGGAGGACTTTGAGACTCGACAGATTTAACGTGCATCAGTCACCATTTACTACACGGGGTGTCTTCGGCCGGCGAGGATCGAACCCACGACCTCTTGAGTATGGGCCCAGCGCCCTACCGACCAGGCTATCCCGGCCCTGTTTAAAACTCTTTGTAATGAACAGTACTTCAATCATGGTATAAAGCTGTCTTCTCTCTCTAATGCTCTCTCTAACTATTTTTTTCTTCAGAAGCAATGATTAATTATTAATTGTGAACTGCATAAATAGAGTTTTTTTATTAATTTCAGAGCGTATGTGCCAATTAAAAATTTCTTTTGTTGAAAGCATATTTCGCGTGATAAAGCTCAAAATGCTTTGTTTTCTTTAAATGCGTCAATTAAAATTAAACTGAGTTCTAAATTATAATTAAGATGTTGATACATAGCACGAAACACAAAATGGAAATACACCAAGTAAGTAAAGATATCCCAAACTTGGAACAAAATGAAATCAGTACTAAAATTTCAACGAAGTTCCACGACGTTTCAGAATTTTAATACAAATTTGCAATTTTCAAATATTTATTAATATTTGTTCGTGTCATGACTGCCCAAACTACTATCGCATTCAAAATATGTTGATTACTCCATTTTAGGTATTTTGATTCCGCAAGGAACAACAAGACGGGGAGCCAGATGCAGCACTTCAAAAGCATTTTTACAACCAGCTAAAAAGAGAAAGAACCTGGATATAGTTACTTATGCGTACGCAACCAAGGTAAGATTTGAATTCACAATATTGAATTAGGCTGAACAATTCTAGATTTCTTTTTGAATAAATACACTGAAATTAAGAAAGTAACTATGTCATGATACTCAAACAAATTGCATAAAATTTCGTATGAAATTACGTTAATTCAGTATTTTTTACCGTAAAATCTATTTTTACCGGAACATGTTACTGAACCAAAAATCGCATATACCGTAATTTTTATAGTATTAATTACCGTAAAATCACTGAATCACTCTAATTAAATAAATACAACTGTTAAAATTATGATATAATATTTTACGGTAGAAATGGTTTTTATGGAAGATGCGCCCAAAGTGCCGTTGCTTTGTACCGCACTTTGTTCCGGAATTTTTAACAGTGTTGGTAATTATATACCTGCCAAACTTAGATAATATTTTTCATTATGCCTAATTTTTTATTTTCTTCAATAATTTATGCATTATTTTGACGTTAGACTTATAATCTGAAATATGTTGAATTATAAGGAATATACTATATTGTCAAATCTCATTTTAATTTTGTCTTTCCATAGTAAAGTAAGTCACAAAAACTATACTTCGAAATTTGAATGCAATAAACTTTTGTAATTATTTTTTTTTTCAAAAGTATTATTAAATGTTTTTTTAAATAAACGATACAGAAAAATTTCAGTTTTAATGAACCAAAAGTCAAGTGCTCTGCACGTTAAAACTAAGCCAAACTTGCCAAGGTTTATTGTTTTTTAAATGTTGAACATTTGCAAGTAGAACCTGACCAACAGACCAAAACCCATCATTGTACTAATGCACATTTTATGACCTTTAAAAAATTTAAGGTGGTTTTGAGTTTATTGGAAGTTGTTTTGAGATGTCAATATTGATTTAAAGTTTATTCAGATTAAAGTAAGGTTGATTAAGGTAAGGTTTACTTATTTATTATGTTGAAGTATTAAGAATGACTTCAAAAACAACCTTAAAAGATCAACCTCTCAAGGTGCAAAATCAAGGTGTATGAAGTTGTTTTTATTCACATTTGAGGTTGTTGAAAATCTACTTCATAGCCACAAGCTAAGCGAGGTTATTTCTGAGGTGTACAGGCTATTTTTTCTGCACTAGTATTTTTGAGGTGTGAATAATTTCACCCAATCTCAACTAAAAGTATTGCTGAGTTACATTTGAGGATGAGTTTATGAGGTTGAAATTGACGTTTATTAATGAGGTTATTTTTGGAGCAAAACATAACCTCATATTCTACCTCAGGTCTAGTTTTTACGTTTGTAAACCTCAAAACAACCTGAAAAAGACCTTACTTTTTTGTAAAATGATACCGTACATTTGTACATTCCGTACTATTCAACGATACCGTAAATTTGAGCATACCGTCCTACCCGATGACGGCGTACATTTGTACAATACATACCCTACTATCCAATGATATCGTAGATTTTGCAATTTTTGAAAACGTAGCCCATTGTGGGCTCCTATGATATAATGTAATTCATCCTATTTTAAAATACATTTGAGCTATGCAATTTTATGGTAACTCATATTCCTCTCTACTTGAATATTATCTTTCAATTGTATGTTGAAAAAAATAACTATATACTTTTGCTCTGTTTGAAGATGCAATAATCCCAAACATATACTGGGGATAGTTATCACATATTCAGCTCTGAGTCACGACAGCACAGTAAGTAAGGTACAGAGTTTTCATTATGAAGGGCTGGGGTTCTATCCCGGGTGGTGACATGAAACTCTACCAGCATTTCATGGATCGTTGCTAATTTTGATTGTTAACTTGGAAGTAAAGTATGCAGGTTCGCAAAAGTCAAGACATTGCTTTAATTATGCTATTAACCTTAGAATTGGAGTTGTAACTCCTTTTTCTAAAAAACTATCTGATGTAGGGGCACGTTAATTTCCTTTTAAATATTCATCTCCACTTCCTAATTTCCTATTTAAATGAAAATTTCCATGAAAGCACGTGTTTGCTTGGCTATAGTATGAATCCCAATAATGATTTTTGTCTACGATTCACAAAGAGCAAAAATGCTTTTAAAAATGTCAAAATTTGCTATACAAAAGTTTAAACTGTTTAAAATTTCAGAACTGATTAAATTAAAGTGAACTGACTTTCTATCAACTATTTTTGTATCATCTTTATATGTGAACTTAATCAACTATGTTTGAATGACACTTTTAAACATTGTTTATTTATTATTTATGCAATATAAACGGAGAATAGTCTGGCTAAAAACACTAAATAAAATTGGTTCATGTAACAATACAATAAATATTATTTTTAAAAAAAACGTATAGATGCAATTCTTTAACATTTATTGCCAATTCGTACATTTTTGTTCAAAACCGTTCCTTTTCTTTTTGTTTTAGATTCATTTTGATCATCATAAGAAAGCAAAAGCAATTGAATTCGATCGACTTAAAATGACATACATTGTTAAAGCACGTAAAGAAATCATCGTTTCGGCAGGATCCATCAACAGTCCTCAGCTGCTTATGCTTTCCGGAATCGGCCCAAAACATCACCTTCAAGAAATGGGAGTAAGTTATAGTTTTATACATATTTAAAATAATTGTGCCCATCCATTCCAGTATACATTTCTGGAATCAGTCGAATAACCGAAAGTTACTATCCTTTAAAAGATGGAAACTTCACACTAGTATGAGTTTAAAAACTTTTTTATGAAACATGGAAAAAAAATTATAAATTTTTTTTATAAAGCATTAATTACCGGGATGAAAATTTTTTTATAAGGCACGTACTATACTTATGCATCATCGGCTTCAAAATATGCAGATGGAAATAGAAGTTGGTTTCAAGCACTCGAAATGGACGCTCATCCTCAAGACTTGCTAGATGTATGCATTCAGGTCTGAATATGTCCGCACTGTTCATCTGCATATAGCTGAAACCAATGAAGCTTTTATTAATCAAGTGATTTAATTACTGATTCAGTTTCTTGGTATTATTTATTTAACCTTGCATACCTCTTGAAGCTTAAATAACGAATACCGTCATTTTTTTCTGCAAACCACCATTACAACTCTTGAAAACCTTACTATGCTATAACTTCTTTTGTAATAAAATAATTTTACAGCAGTGATTTTGGTTATTAGTCAAAAATTATATTGCTTTGCATCTCTTTTAAAATAAGAAAAATAGCTTATCAAATTTGTTTAATTTTGGGAAATATCAGCCTTTGAACATAAATGTAAATTTTTATAAAAGCAATAATAAATCATTTTGAGAATATATCAGTCATTTTGCATAGGCATCTGTTTATTACACTAATGAATACTCTAATAGGTCTATTGCAATTTCTATAAATTTAAACATTTTACAATTATATTTTTATATTCTACTGTTATTAATTCACCTGACAAGGTGACGTCATGATAATTAATAACAGTTGCATCGTCATAGTATTGTGAAAGCCATAAAAATTATGTTTTTCTTTTTTTAATGATTTCCTTTTAGAAACGATTTTTCTATGTATATTTATAAAATTTATTACGGAACCAACTATAGAAAAAAAAAGAATTTAAATTAAAAGATAAAGATAAAATAAAAAGATAAAGAAGAAAAGAATACATCACAATTTGTTTAATTAAACGAATGAATTTAAACTATGCTCATTGGTATTTTAATTGTTATTGCATTCAAGCTACTAACAAATTAAAAACCTTAAATTTCCTTGTAAATAGAAAAAATATATTAAGAATTAAGACAACAATCCATAAGTGTTATCAGTATAAAACTAATCCAACCGAATAAATGTGATTAATAGACCATTTTACAAAACTTTCACTCTATAAATATCAATAAGTAATTCAGTAAGAGAAATACTCACGTTTTGTTTTGTCAACGCAACGAATCTGCGAACAGTAGATCAAAAATTTAATCTATTTTTAAGAATATTTAAATATAGGTAATTTATTGCAAATTTATGACTGCAGTTTTTCTGGCAATAAATTTGCTATAATTAAAAAAGTACGTTAATATCCAGTGCTCGCGTGTTTCTTTATTTTTTATTTTTTAATTTTTCTCCTATATAATATCTTATATACTCAGTGGTGCAAGGCTTGTTTAAATCTGTACATCGCCTCGGGTCATTAATTGAAATGCCTCGCCAAAAAATGATCTCTAAAAAAATTAAAAATAAAAATAAAAAAAACGTTTTTAAGGGAACATTAATTTTGCGTTTACTTTTGATTATAATAAAACCTTCAACCTTTCCATACTTTCAATTTGACTGATTATTTTTTTTTCCAAAAAGAAAAATAACAAACAAATTTAAATGAGGCATAAGAAAACTGATGGAACGCAATCTAATAATAATCTAATTTTTTTTCGTCCTTTAAGTATCGACCAAAATCAGTTCTTGTTGGCTTATTTGCGTGATATTTTTGCTTCTACTATAGAATAACTAAAATAGAATCTGTAAGATATTTTTTTAGTTCCTTATTAAAAATCAGGACAAATTTGAAAATATTCACCCTGAAGGAAAGAAGAAATTTTGATATTTTTCGAATCAATAATTGTTTTTCGTTGTAAATTCTTTCTCGATAAATCTCTGGAAGATGATATTTTCAATGGAATTATATGTATATTTATGCTTCGAAAGTAGCATAAGATCATGTAAAGTGAGTTGAATTAAAAAATAATTTTCAATGTTGAAATTTGAGGATGAAGTTTCGCTCCCATTAAAACGCTCTCGATTTGATTTAAATTGTTAATTATAATTTTTCTTCGGTGAAGAGCTATCTCAAAAAAAGTTATACAACTGAATTTTTATTAAATTAATAAACAAAAAAATATGCATTTAATAGTGTAATTTCAGGCTAGAAAATATTTAATAAATGTTTTTTTGTAAAATAGATTTTAGTATTTAGAAAATAAACTTCTTCTTTTTTTTTAATTTTATGACCTAATCCACGACTGCAATGTCAGAAAAAAAGAATTACAAATCAAAACATAACTTCATGGACCATTTAACAGTGAGATTTTTATGACAAATATTTATGTGGGTAATAAAAAAAGGTTAAATGAAAAACACAGCAAATTTGAAAAAAACTTTTTAAAATTTCCCTCCAGTCGTAATATGTTTGTCAGGTTTTCATTAAAAAAAAATCGTAGTATTCGAACGCCAATATGGAGGGAAATTTCTAATTAAATACTAATCGTATGGCATCATTTTGCAAATTATTTTCTTCAAAAAAATAATCATGATGGAAAATTACAGGATGTAATTTTTGAAATTAACTTCTCAAATGCTCTATTCCAAATTAAAAATATATTCTGCATCAAATTATGCTAAAAATTATCAGCACTTACAGCTGCCGGTACTTTCTACCATAAAATCCATTTTTCCGGATCATGTTACAGACAGAAAAATCTGATATACCGCAATTTTTACTGTAATAATTACCTTAAAACTACTGAATCATTCTAATTACTTTTACTGTCAAAATTACGGTATAATATTTTACGGTAACAAGGGATTTACGGTAAAATGGATTTTACGGATGATCCACTTAAATTACCAGTACTATATACTGTAAGTGAAATCCGGGATTTTTTGCAGTGCATAAGTAAAATCCGTTAGTCAACTGATATTTCAAGATAAAATTACAACTAAAAATTTGCAAGTTGATATAATGTGCAATTCGAAATTAATTTCTTTTAACATTTAAAGTCACCCATGCTTTGATCACAGAAAAATTTAAACTGAACGGATATTAAGACACAGTTACAGCTCATCATGTGCTTAGCAACTTTATTTTTATGTAACTACATTTTGCTAAGCAAATTTCTGAAATTTATTCCGAAAGTATTAATTTGTAAAAATTACTCTTTAATTACGTTTCACGTTTATATAAGTATTCAATAAATCCAAATACAATTTATTATGTTTCAAAATAAATGCTGAAACAAAATAGTATAAAAATTTGAAAGCATAGCTACTGTTCTAATCCAATGGTATGGCGCCTTTTAACCGTATAATTTGTGTAAAAAATCTACAAGAATTATAGTGTGTTACGCAATGTAAAAAATTCCTGATCAAATTATGGTTTAAAGTACTGGCACTCTGAGTGCAGCAACCTTAAAATTTATTTTACCGCAAAATCAGTTTTTACCGTAAAATGTAAAAAAAATATTTTGCATTAATATTTATTTAATTATAGTGATTCAGTGATTTTACAATAAATAAATATTACTGTAAAATTGTTGCTACATCATATTTTTTATTTGATCAAAATTTTACTGTAAAAAATGGGTTTTACGGTGAAAAGTACTGGCACCCTGAGTGATGTCACTATTTCCGTAATTTGATCCGGATTTTTTTTTTACAGTGTATAATCATTTGTATAATTATTATGTTACGTATCGTATTTGTATATTATGTTTACAATTTCGTATAATAATATTTATGTAATCATTACTCATTATCAAAAATTTAGTAGAACGTATTTCTGAAAATATTTCCTATCGTTTTTCTGAAGTTAGTAAAATACTTTTTTCAGCTTTTTATTAAAAAAAACTTGATATTCGACTGTTTCTGCTGAAAAAAAATCATTCAATTTTACAGAATCGGTGTTAGTTTTTTAAAATTGCGAAGTATAAAGAATATATTCTACGTTTCTCCATCTCACAAATCTAAATGAGTCAGAAAAAACTATTTAATAATCATTATTCAACCGAAGCATATAAACTATAATCAGTGCAATTCTTTTTTAATTATAGGTGATGAGAGCAATATTTTAGTACACTGTAAAAACTTTTAGAGTTTCTCAGCGACAAAAATAGTGGCAACTACTTTACACCAAAGTGATGTAGTAAAACGTCATACATTACTATTGTTTAACTACGCTAAAGATCTTTTACACTACTTGGTGTAAAGTAATTTTTATTATTCAGTAACACTAAAATTTATGATTACAGTAAGATAAGATGCACATAAGAGTCAGCAAAGTTAATTTTACAATACATTATAAAGAGCCGTGGTGGCTTAGGGGATAGAGCGCTCGCCTTCGAATAAGGTAAACCGGTTTCAAATCCCGATGATGGCTATTCGATTCGATTTCCACACCCGGCTCGCGTCGACCACAGTGCTGACGTAAAATACCCTCAGTGGTAGACGGATCATGGGTTAGAGTCCCCTTGCCGTCAGGTTAACCGCGGGAGATTTTCGTGGTTTTCCTCTTCATGTAACGCAAATGTGGGTTAGTTCTATCAAAAATCTTTCACAAAGGCGCATTTCTCCCAATATTTGGTTCAGAAGTTACCTTGTCTTCTGGATTGGGTTCAGAATTACAAGGCTACGGAGTTGAGCATTAGTAATCATGAACCCAAAAATTGGGTCGGCTGTTCAACGACGGTTATAAAATAAACTAATTGCAGCATAAAGTAGAAGTCAATTTAGAATCAATATACACACTAATTTTTAACATTAGTTTTGCACAACAAGCATGCGCATAGCACAGAGAAGAACTTAAGATGAATTCGAACTAGGCTTAATAGAGCGGAGGCGAATAGAATTTATGCAGTATAAAATCATTATAATATAATACATATTTAAAGGCAAATTTTTGTTTCTGAAGAACAACAGCGTTGAAAATAATAACCAACTCTCGCCAGTTCATTCTAAATTATATGCGATCGACTCGCAATATTTTACTTGGCGTTACTTTTTTGCGATTGCGTGCCAACATTGATGAGTAAGAGTGTGTGATTTTGGAGTAAAATTATTCTATTTATAAGTGTTTAGATTTAAATAACATCCTTCAAATCTCTTATGAACACTGGATTGGTGTTAGCCCAGAATAAAGTGTTCCTTCACACTATTTTTTGCGTTGTTTAACAACATATTTGGAGCGATATTACACCTCAGTTCTTATAGTGTAATTACCGTGAATAATTATTAAAAGTAGAGTTAATTAAAAATATACTTTTTTACAGATCAAATACCCAAAAAGCCAAATGTAGTAAAAATTTCTGGTTCCAAAACAAAACGAAATTGTAAAAAAAATATCGTAGATCTGTGTTTTTCTTAAATGTGATATATTTATATTAGTTTTGGATAAAATGCTGGCAAATGTAAACTGCATGTTTAAAAAAAAATATGTGAAATCTCTTTTAAAAACAAGCGATAATGACAGTTATAAGTTATTTATATTTGATAATTTTCTTTTAGATACCTGTTATTGCAGATCTTCCTGTTGGATATAACTTACAAGATCATATATTCCCTGGTGGAATCCATTACTTAGTTAGTGAACCAGTTGCCATTGTTCAGCCACGAGTTTTTACATTCAAAGAAATAGTTCGATATCTCTCAATCGGCCGAGGTTAGTAAATGGGAAACAAAAAGTGGTTACTGAAATTTTTTTTTCTCAATTACTAGATGCCATTTTATACAATTTTTTTTTCATTTCTTTAAGAGCATGAAAATCCTTAAAATAGTTTGTATTAAATCATTGTATGAATAAATGAACAAAACATAGCATATCATACAGTGACGTAGTTTTGATGTATGTTTAATGTATATATGATCTGCTTCTGGCACACACATATATACATATAAAAAATTTATTTTTTTCTCTAAATCTTTAAAATATAAAAAATCAAATTTTTTTTTAAAAAATACATCCTACTTACCGAAGAATAGCTCATTAATCAAATAATGTAAAATTTCAGAAACGGTTTTGTCCCCCAAAATGACTAATAAACTTTTTTGCGACTAATAACTTTAACTCGATTGTCTACTGAGATTTAAAAACCCTCAGATTTCTCCATGGTTCTGAGGTATTTCCAGTTAGCATCAACTCTAGAAAAGCAGAAGTCATTTCGAAATATCTGATTAATTGCGTTAACTTAGTACCCGAGGGCCTTCTGAAGAGATCTATGTATGTTTTGGAAGTATTTGAAATAAGCGAACTCATTCATCTGATCGGATACAGATCAGAGAGATAAGAATCATCCTCACCATCACATCTGGTGAAAATTTTATTAACTAATTTTAAAAATACCTAACATCGAAAAAAAGTTATGCATGTTTTGTTTTTGTTGTTCATTTACGTCGCACTAGAGCTGCACAATGGGCTATTGGCGACGGTCTGGGAAACATCCCTGAGGATGATCCGAAGACATGCCATCACAATTTTGATCCTCTGCAGAGGGGATGGCACCACCGCTTCGGTAGCCCGACGACCTGCACGCGAAGTCGAGCACTTTACGGTAGAACAGTTTAACGTGGACCAATACCGCACACCCTCGGTCCCTACGCAGACTGATCCAAGTGGTCACCCACCCGCACACTGACCGCAGTCAGTGATGCTTGACTTCGGTGATCTGCTGGGAACCGTGTTATGCATATACCGTTGAATGAAGAAAATTCCTTCTGTTTAATTCTGATTGTTTCCTTTCTCGTATCATTTGATAACAAAATTTTGTATTAAAGCTAATAAAGATTCTTTGTTTTCATGCATCACAGAGTTTACATAAAAAGAATGTATTCAACGGAAAATGACATTAGTTAATATTGAAAGAATCAATCAAAGAATTACACTTTTTTGACTTAAGTTGTTTTGCTAGTTTTCTAATTTAAAATAATTTCAACTAAAATCATTAACTGTGTTGGGGAATGTTAAATTAATCAATCGATCAATTTCGGCTGTTAAATTCATCTTGTTTTTATTCTTAGACTTAATTTTTTTTTTATTCATCTAGGACCATTAACTGTGCTGGGAGGTGTGGAAGGCTTAGCTTTCATCAATACTAAATATGCCAATAAATCGGAGGATTTCCCGGATGTAGAAATTCATTTCTTGTCAGGGTCACCTGCATCTGATGGTGGCCAAACGTTTCAGCGAGTACATGGCCAAAGAAGAGAGGTAAAGTTAAAATTTTGCATCTTACTTTCTAAAACTTCTTTTACCTTTCTTTACAGCAAGATTAATTGTAGAGTCTTGTTTTTAAAAAAAATACTCGTTTTTTCGTGTTATTTGATGAGAAAAAGGTAAAAATAATTTTATTTTGAAAACTTAGGATGCATCACCTTCGAAAGAAGAGTGGTGGAGAATTTTCAGCGACGATAGAAGTTTTCATACCTATGCCTTACTTACTAAGTCTTGTTAAAATATTTTCCATTTATAAATCCTTTTGAAACACGTAGCTTTTAAATATTTTACTTCATTTATGTTTTTCTCTTTTTGTCTAGTTAGGTGTCTGTTAGTTTGTAAATGTCGAAAAGTGAACACATTTTTTGAGTGGTGATAAATTCTGCCTGCATCATTTAAAAAAAAACGAATTAAATAGACTTAATCTCGAATCTCCAGTAGAAATTTGAGAACTCATAACTATTTAGGAAAAATATCGCAACTTTGATTGACGATAAATTGTATTGGTCGAGGAAAATTGCGTCAATTCTCGACTTTTACAGATTAAACAATTGAAACTTGTATTGCTACTTAAAATAGACATTCGTTAGTCGGAGAGAGGTTTAAATTTTGATTGAGGATTGAATTTTGATTGTTAATTTCTTTGGCAATATCATCACTATAATTTCTGTCTGGAAATTAATCAAACTTCTATTTTCATCGGGAACGTAGCTTTAAATTTTGAGGGTGCTAACTAGTCCGAAAGTAGTTTACAATTGTAAAATTTAAACTATGAAAATACGATAGCGAACTCATAAAAACATAGTAATAAAAATATGCTAGTAATACTACAGTATTTTCCTGTACACTTCCACAGCAAATTTATTTTAAAAAATCTGTTGCAGCTTTGGGAGAAGGTTTACAAGCCTTATGCCTACAGAGATGCTTATACATTTTGTCCCGTTCTTCTGAGGCCAAAGAGTCGTGGATATATTAAATTGCGGACAACTGATCCCTATGATCCTCCAGTAATCGATCCAAGATACCTCACTCATCCTCAAGATGTTCTCACCATGGTGGATGGTAAGATATATAGCTTTCTATGTTACTTCCTAATACTTTCAACAATATTGACCTTTGTTATGTTAATTTGCTTTGTTAAAACTCGAGGCCCAGCACCCTGTTTGCAGCCGCATGGAGAAGAAAACCTAGGAAAATTTCCTACTGTAAAATGGAGAGGAAAGCCACGTAAATTTCCCACGGTTAGCCCAACGGCAAGGGGATTCTAACCCATGATTCATCTCCCACTGAAGATAATTTACGTCAGCACTGTGGTCGGTGCAAGTTGGAAGCAGAATTCGTATCAATCAGCCATCTCTGGGTTACGATCCTGGGTTACCTCATTGGGAGACGAACGCTCTATCCCCCGAGCTACCGTGGCTGATTAGCAATAATTTTTGTTTCTTCTGAGCAACAGTTTTCTACGAAAGTTAAAATTATTGACTTAAAATATATACTAAAAAGAATTCTGTTTACTTACTCCTGTGCCCTCATTCCACATCCAAATATATCTCAAAAGATTTTATTAGGATCGCTTAGTGAACATATACAATTTAGCTTACAAATCATTTTTTAAATGACATTTAAAATTAGAGGTATATTGTTAAAGCAAATTTGGTGAATTAACAACCATAATTGAAAATTTTCACTTAGGCTGATTTATTAAATCTAATTAGCACATGCGTCACTTTCTGCTTGAAGCTGATAGTTAAGTTCTAAGCCATTTAACAAATCACTCTAACGAAAATTTATGATAACATATTAATGTAATTTATACCAAAAATAATAATTGTAAAATAATTAAAATATTTAGTCCAATATTTATGTAAGTTCATTCTGAAATCTGACATAATAAGGTAACATCTTAGAAATACTTTATAATAAAGAAACAATTCTTTTGGTTATAAACTCTTCATTTAGAACAAAAATCAAAATCAAAAAAATTAAAAATAGTAGAGCAGAAAAAGAAAAAATGAATATTGCAGGTAAATACCTTTAAATTAAGAATACAAAAATATTTTATCTGAAATCAATAAATTCAGGATTGCCAACTTTCAGTGATTTTTGGTAAAATTTCTTCTAGTGGAAGCTAAGTTTATGTTTTAATGTATGATTCTTTGTTTTATAAATTTGATTTGAACTTAATTTTACCACCACATGCTAAGAATTCAAAAGTTCATATGGAACACATTTATGTCCCAGATCTTCTATCGTAAGTGTTCTAAAATGTGGGCAAAATTACCAAAAATTATGAAAGCTTTAGTTTTTGATTGGGTGCTTGCAACTCGAGAAGAAGACAATCACTGATACACAGACACGTGACCTATAACTTCAGAGCCAGCTGATCATTTATAAGCAACATGGTGTGTTAAAGTCGAGCTAAGTTTCTCCACATAAGTTAGAATGTTATTAACTTGAAGTTAATTAAATACAACGACGTATCACACATCGGATTTGTTAAAATATAATTCTTTATCGTCTATATATTTTACTTAACTTCGATTTATTATTTGTTTACGTATTTTATTGTAATCGTGATATATTTTGTTTTGTGTACCTGGTAACATTGATGCATGGTTAGTTTGTTTGTGTTCTACATGGCTCCACGCCTGTCTTTATGTTAAGTAGTAAAAGAATATGTAGTGAAAGAATTGAAATATTTGTGAAAGAATATAGAATGTGTCACGTAAGAGAATTGATACTTGACAGACTTGGCTTACTCGCAATAGAAAAGAATGAACAGTTGTTTACGTACACAAATGCCACGCTTCATCAACCAATCAGAATCGATATACTCACTGTATGTCACTTGCTGGTATCCATAGCTTACCTCGCTATAAAATATTTTTTATAAAAGCATAGTATACTATGCTTTTATAAAAACCATATGCCAACTATAGTTGGCAGCTCTGTACCTTCATGACTAATAACAACCAGAAAAATTGAAATTACTATGTTAAAATTCAATCCTACCACGTGTTTCATCAATGCTCCGACAAAAATAAAGAACAGTGTTATATCATTATGTTCTTATGTTATATAGAGATATCTAACTTTGATATATTATTAACAATATCTAACTTTGATATATTATTAACAATATCTAACTTTGATACATTATTAACAATATCTAACTTTGTTACATACATTCCCAGAACAATTGGTTCGAGGCTAAACTATTATGTTGTGCAAATTAGCTACTATATGATCTTAACTTGAACAGAGATTTAATTGAAATTAAAAATCAGTGTAATGCATTCAAATTTCCTATATTGTTTAAAGCAGATATTATCCAACTTTTTCAGTCACGGAATAACTTTACACTAAGAAAAAAAAGTTTGATCAAAACTACTAGAATATGGTAAGATTTACCATGTTTCTGGTCCCATGTAAACGCCGAAAAGCAGGGTAATTTTTACCGAAACGCTTTGGTAATGACTTTGGGTAGGATTAAGAAAAAATATGGTTTTATTACCATACTGTTTAGAAGTAAATGCGGTCAAATTTGATAGTATCATGATACCTTATGGAAAAATAAATAAGCTAGGTTATTTTTACCGAAGTGCTATAGTAATGAATTTAGTAAAACTATCAATAAATTATGGTTTTATAGCATTGGATGAAATATGGTTAATTTCATCATGGTACCTTAGAGCAGGGTATAAAAACCATAATTCAGTTCAATTTACTTTTCAGTTTTGTATTTTTACTAAATGTGTAGTAATACAAACTATAATTTTGAATAATAAAATTTATTGTAAATCGTTACACGAAGGGAAAAATTACCAAATGAATGGTTTAAATATCATAGATTTTGGCTTTTAACAGTTTTTTTTTTTTTTTTGACCAGAAATGACAGTTATAGTTACTAATCCAAAAAATTTTCCTACGTGAAAATTTGGAAAATCTAAGTAGGCTATTAAATTTTATCTCGCAACTTTATAATGTATTTAATAAATTGTACAATTAATTAGCATTAACTAGGTCGTTCAATCATTTAAGATTTCCGAACATTACATTTCACTGTTTATTTCAGAACTCTTTCTACATCACAGATAGCAAAAGCATACATGAAAAAAATTCAAAGCAAATATTTCAGATGAACTGAGTGCTATTTTGATTCTATTATATTTGTTAAATCTTTTTATTTGTTTTCGTTTAAAAAATAAGAGGAAATACGAGAATATTTTGCTCTAAAAAATGGGATTTCATTCGGATAACGCTTGTCTGCTGTTTCACCTGAACGGTGACGAACAATCGATATTCTATTATTTTCCTCACACATCGATAGCGCAAAAAAATCATAGCATCAAAATACTTCCCCCCCCTTTTTTTTTATTATTTTGTTTAAATTTCAAAATATATACATTTTAAAAATTTTTGTTGTTGTTTCTGATACAACTGGCCAATATCATCCAGTCTATCATCCAGCCTATTTGGTGAAGCCAAGCGAATTTAAGGCAGAGGTAGCGTTTCGTGTTTTTCGATATCACCATCTATGGCAGGGTTTCTTAACCTGTGGTTCATGGACCCCTTAGGGGTCCATGGGTCATATTTTGGGGGTACGCCGACTACTTTTAAGACGATTGGATCAATAATATTTAAATAACATTGATCTTTTTTTTTCTAAAGGGTGAAAATACATACATATTTGAAACTAGGTGATTGAGATACCCCAAATTCAGTGCGGACCCTCTAATATCCCTGTCATATTTTTAACATTCTCCACCAACCGGCTTTCAGTTTGCACCATCAGGGGCAACCCCCTGATTACGTCCGATTTACTATTTTTATAATCCTCTATCGACCCCTAATTTTTATGAGCCGTCCCTTTGCTCTTTCTTCTTAGATATCCCAACAATCCTCCACAACATGAGGAAAAGAACATTCGCAAACCATATAAAAATTTAAAATTTTTAAAAACACAAAGTAGCTTTCAAATTTTATTTCAATTGAAAATAAAGTAAAATAAAAATAATTGATGGTTTTTGCAATAATTTTTTTACAGGGGGTGGTCTGTGACTTCCTAAAAATTTCTTAAAGGGGTCCATTATATCAAAAAGGTTAAGAAACACTGATCTATGGGCAAGAATGTGACGTCAGTCACACACACGTCACAGCTCGTTTATAGGACGGACCCTTTCATACGTCCTTTCATTCATTCACAGATCGTAATTTTGACCTGAATTAGAAAAATATTCATCTCCAATTCCATAACCCAAGAGGCATTGATCTGATATAGGAACATGGGGGATCTTGTGATCCGACAAATTTAACGTGCACCACTCATCATTTACTTCATCTTCTTGTTCTCTGAGTCTTCGATCGTCGGGGATCAAACTCACGACCTCAAGGACATGGGCCAAGGTCATATATATATATATATATATATATTTATAGTCCAGTCACATTAATGTGAACACCACCCACTCTCGACGTCAATTTGAAATAATCAATCACAGAAGGCAGGTGGCAGCACATTACTATAGAGTGTATATAAAGGATGTCCTAGGGCATCGGAAAGCATTTCAATCGTTGGCGTAATGCAGAAACATAACTATTTCTCTGACGTCCAAATGGGCATGATTATTGGCTTTCGGGCCAAGGGTGGAAGCATTTCGGAAGCGGCTAATTTTGCGAACTGTGCGCGTGCCGCCGTGGTAAAAGTATACCGTGCATGGCAAAATGGCACTATCCAAAATCATCGTCGTGGCACATGTGGTGCACCACGGGCTATAGATGATAAAGACGAACGAAGGCTACGGAGATGCGTTCGGGCGAATAGACGTGCAACTGTTGAGCAACTGGCCGCCCAGATGAACCAAAAGACTACCAAGAGTAAACCTAATTTACTGCCTTCCAGCACGTCTAGCAGCGGTCAGCTGTGCCAAAGGTGGTTATTCTGGCTTTTGACAGGTGGTCACATTAATGTGACTGGACTGTGTTTTCATATATGTATACATATGGAGAGTGAGATTATTGACGGCCAATTAAACTAACTTTACTTTACAGCAATGAAGATTTGCATGGCCTTCGGAGAATCACCAGCATTCAAGAAATTCGGAGGTCACCCCTATGAGACCACATTTCCAGGATGCGAGATCTATACAAAAAATAGCGATGAGTACCTGGCTTGTGTTGCTCGCACTTACACATCAACCATCTATCATCCTGTAGGCACCTGCAAAATGGGGGCTGCCAATGATCCAACAGCAGTGGTTGATCCACAGTTGAGGTAATAACTTATTCTGTTTGATTAACACATGCAGGTAACAGTTTTGTAATGAATATTCTTCATCCATATTTTTAAAAATCTAAGTAAAAAGAGCTGAAAAGTGATTAATAGAAACGTCTCCTATTTCCTCAGGCAATTAAATCGTTTTTAATGTTTTTCAATTCATCGTCATCACTAGTGATTCAACAGATTTCAATGACGTTTTGTTTCTTTTTCACTTAAATTTTACTTTCCAATACTATTTTGATTACAATATTTTGGTTCTATTTAGATTTCATTTTTGACAAGAGCTCTGAAAATGTATATTACAGGTGATCACTACAGAATTTCCTGCAATGAATATGTGCGGAATAGTTTAGATGGTCTTAGTGTTGGAAGATAAAAATTTAAAAATTGCGATTTCTAATAAATTTTCTATTTAAGCTATTTAAATTAATTCATTAAAGTTTGTATTTTCAACTCACTTATGAAAAACCACCGATTCGTACAATAAGTTAGGATCTATGATTTGAATCAGTATCAAAGTTAATAAACGAATTAATTTTAGCAAATTCAAATTAACACAATAAAATCCATTAACGTGAATCAACATTTAAAAATCAACGGGTTCAAATCAACGTAATATAAATCACCTGATGTATCCTACTGATTTGAATTGAGTTATTCGAATAAACTGACTTGAGTTTCTGGTTGAAATAAACTGACAAGAATCACTGATTCAAATTAATTCAAAACAACTTCCTTAACTAAATTATTCAAATAAACATACTAGAATTATTGATTTAAATAAAATTAATTATTGAGATATTCATACGAATCATTGATTTTAGTCTGTTGATTTAAATCAGCAACTAAATCAAGTTATCAATGCTACAAATAAACTTATTCGAATATTAATTCACCACAACAGATTAGAATCACTGCTTCGAATCAGCATAAAAATATTTCAACAAATTAATATCACTGATTCGAAAAAATTTATAAATTATTTGACGAATTTAAATCACCTATTAGTTAAATATATAGAGAATAAAACAATGAAACTTGTATGTTAATTATCAATTTAAATCATTGTCACAATGGTGTTTCGAATAGTTTCAGTGATTTAAATTGCCATTTCAGTGCACATCACCGTACCCTGTCCAAGTACTTAGGCCTTTTTTCAGGGCTATATCTTTTAACGGCCATGGTATGAATACTGCGCATTTTTTATCATTGTGAGACGACGTTGCCAGCAACGGAGCTGGCATCTTTATCTCCATACTTTCACGCCACAACCAAAAACAGGACTTTCAGCCACAGCAGAGTTTGATATGCACATTACTTCATATGCACGCCGGTTGTTAAATTGGCTGCCAGGTAGGTTCGAACTATTGACCTTAGCACTCCCCCGGAGGTGCGAGCGAGGCCATAGCCTACTGCGCCACTGAAGTGCCTAATTCAGTACTCATCTTAAATGCGTTCATTTAGAAATATTAATAATATTAACAAAATTGATAATAACTATAATTTTCTTCCCTTTCAGGGTCAAGGGGGTGCATGGCTTGCGGGTCGTAGATGGTTCAATAATGCCAAATATAGTGACTGGCAATACAAATGCTCCAATAATTATGATAGCAGAAAAAGCTGCTGATATGATCAAAGGTGTAAGGACGGTAATACGACGAAAAGATAAAAAGAAAAAGAAAAAACGGTGATAGCTAGTTTTGTGTATTAGTGTTTCTCTGACATTGTGAAATATCATTAAGATTATAGTGCCGAATGTTGAATATCATAATAAGTCTTTAAATTACGCGGTTTAACCAACGGCTAATATTCTATGTCTCGAAAGTTATGAAGAAATTTTTGTTAAATTGAAAAAATTCAAGTCTGTCATGTTAATAGGATTTAAAAGATTACTTGAAAAAAAATGTAAGTGATTTTTGTGAATCGACAATTTATGATATTTTTTAAAAAAATGTACCGTTTCAACATTGTAGAAGAACAAATATTCAAGTTTAAATAAGAACTCTATAACTATCTAAATCTATGGGAAAGAGTTTTATAGAATATTTTTCTATTGCATCCTGAAATATGTAAAAGAATGAAGAAAGAATGCAGAGCTTACCCACAACTGTATTCGAAATCGATAGCTTAAGGACAATATTTTTATTTTATGCTCAGAAGTTAAATCTTTCAAATGAGTTGCAAATTGTATTGCCGGCTTATTTTTTTCTAAATATCGAAATTTCAAATAAAAAAATATGTCAAATATTGCAAGATGTGAATAAATCACATTTCGAAAGATATGATTTCTGAAAATAAATTAAAAGTAAATTAATACGTTAAACCATGATTGAT
Organism: Parasteatoda tepidariorum; assembly: GCF_982258835.1. Taxonomy (NCBI): domain Eukaryota; kingdom Metazoa; phylum Arthropoda; class Arachnida; order Araneae; family Theridiidae; genus Parasteatoda; species Parasteatoda tepidariorum. The sequence continues at coordinate 68,355,872 of NC_141762.1, read as the reverse complement.
GTGACAAGAAAATGTGTCCAAAACGTAAAAAGTGGTGGTTTACAGACATTCAGCCCCTGGAAAATTTGCCTTCATTACTCGTACTGTGTGAGAAGTAATAACAATTATGCTTCAAAACAGGGTATTATTTATTTTTTTTTTAATTTTCAAATTTTTTAACTATGCTTAAAAAAAAAAGTTTCTCAACCTTCAGATAATATCTATATTGAAATTTGTTTTTTTTAACTTAAATAAATATCGTATCAGTATTTCATTTATTTAAGTTTTAACGCAAACAACGAAATTTGAGAGGGAATTTACATAAGATCAAACATTATTCAAAGAAATTGAATTTTTTATTTATTTTTTTATCCCGTAAAATTTCATTTTAAAAACAACGTGCAAATTCATATTAAGGTATTAAATTTAATCATTTTAATTTCAAGGTAGAGCATAGTGCCAGATAATTAAATTTAAGAAGAATTAATTTGCATAATCATATATTTTCAATTAAGCACAGCATTAAGGTGACAACGAATTTAAACAATGTTATGGTTCATCTTGGCACAACATTAAAAATGGAACAAATTTAAACAATGTTATGGTTCAATTTGGTACAGCATTAAGGTTGCAACAAATTTAAACAATGTTACGGTTCAACTTGTTCAAAATTTTCTAACATAGTAATTCAATCCATTTAATAATAATTAATTATTAAACCAAATCAAGGATTATTTAGTTATAGGAGTTTATTACTGTCTGTCTAGCTAAAGAACTCCCCTCGCTAGTTGTCTGGAACACTATGGTGTCTTTGCAAGGTTAAGCTGTTTCAAGTGGTGTTGTGAGGGGAATATTAAGGCTCCTCTCTTTAGAACACACTTTTTCTTGTTTTTATTTTCATCAGACGGCCCTGTAGCGGAAAGAGTTCTTAGGTTGTTTAGACAGTACCTAACGATTTATAACTAACCATATGAAGTCCAGGGGGAGAAATGTCTGGCGATGAGCATTTTATAGGGGAATTGTTGTGCAGTTTGTCCAGGCTCCAAACAAAATCTAATTTCTTATTTTTTATAAAGAGCTTTAAAACTTTTGCGTCCAAATATATCTAATAACTAGTAAATGTATTTTGCCACCACTTTTTAACTTTTTAGATCTATTTTCAAAGTTGGAGATGTATTTTAATGTTTCGTTTTTTCATTACAAACGAGAGAAATTTGTAGTCTTTGTTGATTTTGAGCTTTTCAAATCAAAGTCTATGATTCTCAATGTTGCCATTCCGTATTACTCTAAGAGTAGTACTTGAAATGTTTTGTAAATATATTTATTTATTTTATGTTTGTTTTTGTAAACACTGTTCAAAGTTTATAAATATTTCTATTGTTTCTGAGAGATTTTACGTGCCTTAGCAATTTTTATTTTATCGTACCTGATACGGGTCTTTTGAGTCAGATGTGTTTTTATATATTTGATTTCTATGTACTTCTTGAGGTGACTATGTCTGCAAAAAAGTACTTTGAGGGTTGGATGTATTGGAATTCATGGTGTTTTTTTTTAAAAAAAAATATGCACTTGTTGAAATATCATTAATGTTTACAAGTCCCACCATCATCATATCTTTTTTATAAATTTATGTGCTAAAAAATTTGATTATGAAAGTTCTATCAATAAAAATTATTATACATTTAATCATAACTCATTTTCGATAAAAGTTTTTTAAAGAATGCTTTTCCTGTTATTTTGATTTGTTAAAGAAGCTTCATTTTTTTTATATATATATAAGTGTAATTCCAAAAAAATATTTTCTGAAAAAACTAGGAAAAAAATGTATTTTGTTTTTAATCATTATTCATGTTTAACTAATGTAATTAAAAAGTGTTTTTGAACTCCAAAAAAGTTTTATTCTGATTTTTTTTAAAGCAACTTCGAACTTCTTTTTATAAATTTATGAAGTTTCTGTAAGAAGTCAAAACATTTAAAATTAATATAATATTTTTTACAAATTTATTATTAGTAAAACTCATCATGAATTTAAATTAATTGTATTAATTAATTGTATTAACTGAAATTATTGTAATTGTATTACTGTAATTGTAATTATTTCAATTATGTAATCATATAATACATAATTTTAGCAAGAACAATTATAAAATGCTATTTTGGTCTGCTAAAGTAAATTACATATTTTTTAAATAAATGCACGAATAAAAAATTGTTTTTGAAGTGACTATGAAAAATATTACTGTACATTTAATCTTAATTCGTGTTATTTTATTAAAAAATAGAACTATTAATGATGTTAATTCCCTTTAATTTGTTGTGTTTCAATAAAGCAAATATTTTTTTAATAAAATTTTTAATGTGTAATTACATTCTACATTCCACAAAGTATTGTCAATTCGATTTATAATGTTATCACCATAATTGTTTGATTTTTATTAAAAAGTTTAATAAAATTTGTTTTGAGTATCGTTAAATAGAAGTCTGTGTAATTTATTCTTTATATATTCAACTAATTAATCTTTCTTTACCTCTCGATCCAAAAAAGTAAATCCTGAGAAAAAATTGCATAGGGTTATAAAGTGGTTTGAATTAACATTTAGTCAAATTAGCACAAACTATTATAATTAAAATCTTGAAATTTAAAATGCTTGGAAAAAAGCTTGATAGTAAGATAAAAAATTGTATAATAATTCGGCATTGATTGAATTTACATTGTTCGACCAAGCAATAAAGCCTGGAACAAATGGACTTTAATTTCTATCAGCATATTTTTGAAGGCAATGAAATTTTTAAATCTATTTACAAAAAGACAGTTATAAAATTAATATTAATTTATTGGTTTGCAAACTATATTTTTGGGCTTAAAAAGTTGCTACGTATGTTATTCTATAATAAATGAAGCCATATTCTATGAATGGAATTTTAGCTTTTTTTTAAATTGGCACTTGTAACTCGATAGTGTTCATGAAAATATGGCTTATGTATGACTTTTAAAATCGTTACATGGACAGTTTAAAATTATCTTGAAAAATTGATGGACATATGTTTATAAAAGTATGGCTGCATTTTTTTAAGTTACGGAGAATGGCTTTGAAATAAGCTGTTTGATCCAAATTTTTAAGCACAAAAAGTTCAAGTAGATTTTATTTGTTAAATCAAATAAAGTGAAAACAATTGCTAAAAGTTTTTTCGAAATAAATTACTGAGAAATTACATCGCATTAGCTGCAAAATAACTGCAGTGCTTTTACAGTTAAGATTGCACTACAGAAAATTTGCAGTTAACTCTAGAAAAACTACGAAATTACTTCAGTTCTGTAGAAAAACTACAGTTTATTTTCAGCTGGCATATAGGTATATAAATTCAAATTGAACTATATCTCATAATAAATATTATTTTTAATTCTGCTCCTATTTTTTTACGATTAATCTATAACTATTGTAAAATTCTAATTTATTTGCATTTTCAAATACTTTACTTTTAATTAAATATTAATTCTGCGTTTTCAATTTTGCCTCGAAAATTGAACTTGAAGAAAAGTGGTAAGAACTTTTATGCTAGCAACAAAGGAAAAATAGTTTGTATAATGTAATAAATACTTTATGAAATACGAAGATAGTATTAATTCTGAATTCCAATTAAATAAAAGCTAAAAACAGGATAAAAACAGAAAAATTCAAAATACTGCTTAATTTTTTTAAATATAATATTTTCCACTTTTTCTTTGAATGATATATTTATAATAAAATGCATTGAATATCTGAAGATTTTGATTTGAAAGAATGGATGTTGCAAATGTGAACTTTCATAAATTAAAGACAGCCAACTTTATTAATAGAAAGCAATTTAAATAACAGCAATTATAGATTGTATGAACAATAATTTCGTAAATATCTTTTATAAAAGAAGTAAATGATATGAAATTAATTATCCAGAAATGTTTTTTACCAAAATTATACATCGAAAAAACTAAAACATGGATATAAATTTATTATATTAAAATAAAGTGTTAAAACTTTAATATGAAATCTGAAAAAATTCTAAAACTCTTATCAGATATAATATATTCCCACATGCTTTGACAAGGATTCTAGCAAGGAATCAGATTTTTTTAATATTCCATAATCATCCACATTTAACACTTTCAATTTTAAAAAAATTTTTTGACAAATAATTTAATTTAATGGTGTTGTATTAAAAAACGCTGAAAAACAACTAATTTAAATAGAATGTGTATATGTCACGGGCAATGTAAATAATTGGGCATTGTTTATAATGCCCGGGCAATATAAAAAGTGCCCAAAAGGATATGACAAAATGATAAATTATGTTGCAATTATTACATTGCCCGGTCATTATGTATAATGCTAAAAGTCAAGTGGGCAATTTCTGTCACACACAGCCACAGGGTGTCTTGGGATATTCATCCACTTTTAGATGCACCTGGATAATTTTTTTTTAAATTTTTTCCCACACATGCGCTGTATAAAGCAACTACTTCAATTACTCTTATCTGGCGCAGTTTTTATTATTTTTTTTTAATTTTAAAGCAATAATTTCCGTATCAGTTTAAAATTGATTCAAAAGTTTTGTTTAATTTTTTTTAAATATTTAAGCTATAGCAAAAGTGGCACTAGACCTAGTATACATTTCGGACATTTACCAAAGGTCTAGTCATACTAGGTCTGGTTAAGTGCCATTGCCCGGTATATCCTACACTGATGTTTTTTTAAGGTCAAGTGCCACTGGCCGGTATACATTTGCCCGGTATACCCTACACTGATGTTTTTTTAAGGTCAAGTGCCACTGCCCGGTATACATTTGCCCGGTATACCCTACACTGATATTTTTTTAAAGTCAAGTGCCATTGCCCGGTATATATTTGCCCGATACTCCAAACACTGATGTTTGTTCTAATCTATCGTCAGTAAGTATTAAAATATCGAATAAATGTAATTATATCCACGAATAAATTAGTATCAAATTGGATGTAATAAATATTTCGGACATTCACCAAAGCGACTAATTTGATTGTCAACATTCACCGGTGAATATTGGCCAGCCAGAATCACACCACACGCACGTGGTTGTCCCATTGCTGTCAATTAATCAAAGTGCCCAAAGAAATAATAGCGGTATTTATAATGACCGGGCAATGTGAGAAATTATCGTAAAGTAATTCAAATTTATCATATTGCCCAATTTTAATGGTCATTATTCATAATAACTAAGCATTATTAATACTGACCTAAATAATTACATAACCCGTAATATATATAACAAATGCAAAATAAAATTATTTTCAAAATAAAAGCAACAAGGCACTTCTAATTACTAAAAAGTGAAACAGCGTCTTCTTCAGAAATACCGCTGTGAGCTAAAAGTTGTTTTAATTTTTCTTAATTCAAAATATTAAATGACATATTTCCCAGAAGAAAAAAAATTTAAACGTAAAATAAAAAGGAAGACATAATCTATTCGCGATCGCAACGAACTATAGGGGGCGTTGTTGTATGAGACTAATACCTGCGATTTCTATATGAACAGTCATTCAGTTACTCTGGAGACGTCGTTAATGTAGCACGTAGCATTGCAACGTTCCTTCTTTATTGTGGCTAATTAAATTTAAAAAAGAAAAATGCTTGATATTCTTTCTTGTGCAAACGAAAACAAAATGGTATCTCTTTTTATTAGAGAAGGAATATCCAAAGCACATCGGAAAAATATTTGTACATTAACAGAAAAAAATATGTATATTCTTATAAGAGTTAAAACCTAATGCCCGATAAATAGTTTTACTAAATTTAATGATATACAACGTGAAAAGCTCATTTTAACTTTACATTCTATAGTTTTAAGAATCATATTACTTCAAAAATTAAAATGAACAAAAAGTATACATAAGCCTCATAATTTAATGAAATTTAATTTTGTAAACAAAGTTTTTTGACAACAATTTTTATCAAAAAATTTCAAGTTTCAATAAAAATCATTATTTAGAAACTAAGAAACGTAAAATAAAAAATGCTGACGAAACAAAAACAAAAAAACAATTCTTTTTTGTCGCCATTTTTAGTGCTACAAAAATTCGTCTTTGGAATTTGCCAAAAACACAACAAGATGCAATTTTATTTTTTCAGGAGGAAAATATTTTACCGAAAGAACGAAAATGTACCAATTCTCACAACATGAAACTTTATCTTGGTAAACGTACGTTTTGGAAATGTTATTTCATTTGGAATCTTATTTATCAGAGGTCATATGGCGATATGATTGTTTTGAATCTATGCTAAACTCTATATCGGCTCATTTTCCACCGAAATCCGATTGACTATTTTGATTTTAAATAAAGTGTTTTATTTTATGATTTGTCGCAAAAATTTTAAGTGTAGATTAGCGGCACTTAAAAACCGCCAAATCTGTAGCGGCGGTGGCGCTAATACGTAAGTACCGAATTTTTATTCCATACTTTTCTGAATCATATTACTTCAAACATTGGAATATACAAGAAGTATATATAAACACATAATGTTATACCATTTAATTTTTCAAAAAAAGTATTTTGAGAACAAATTTTATCAAAAAATTATAAACTAAAAAACGGAAAATAAAGAATTCTCAGGATAAAAAAAACGATTTTAAGAATTCTTCACATTGAAATAAAAACTTTCATATTGTTTCTTTTTTTATTATTCTTATAGTTCTTAATCAGACGTAAAAAACCATTCTGTAGAGAACCATCATCAAATGAAAAAAAAATATTTACAAGCAAATTTTTTATTGTAAAAATCATTGCACTTACCTGATTTATAATTCCCGGAGAATTCCAAAATGATAAGTTCCTTGTTTGAAAACTTTATTCTCAAATAATAGATACATAGTTTATCCCTTCATTACTTTTAGATAATATACTACACAGCAAAATTTTATAATTGATATGAATTTGAATATGTAGCTAAAAACAGAATAGCTGAATTCTGGTTGAACTTATTCTTTCAAAACTAAAAAATACTTACCAAGAAAACGATTAAAATTAATTAAGAATCAGCACAAATGGCACTATTTCAAGTAACTTGGATAATTTTTTATTGTTGTTTTCCGAATTATATGGATACAGAAATATATACTATTCTATAACGAAGAAGAATATGTTTTAACTATTACAATTCTGTATGTTCTGAATTCATATTTATTCACTGGAATGACGAAAGCAATGTTGACTTCACTTTAATTCGTAATGAATTGAAGACAGAAGAAATGCATTTTACCTTAATACACCCACACAGCCACCGCTATCCCAGGGATATCCAAACACGTCTGTTGCTTATCCAAATATCCAGTGGATATTCGGATATGTTCCAGACTTCTTACAGATATTTAAACACATCTAAGTCCATGAGTTGGATATTTTAGACATCTCTGGGATATCATTTTTGGATATCTGAGGGATGTGGTAATTTGGTTATTATAGAGATATCCAGGCATATCTAAGTTCTAGATATGGACATTTTGGATATCATTTGGATATTTAATATAGATAAGTTTAAGACATGGATCACTGGATGTCTGTAGAATGTCTAAGAGATGTTTCAAATCGTACTCAATAGCTGACGCAGATCCAGTTTTCGATATCTCAGAGATTTCAGTTTTCGGATATTGATATTCTTTTATTTACAATTCCAAACTCTGATATAATTTTCTTTTTCTGATGCAGATTTTTTTTTTTCTGAATTAAAACAGAATTTTGAATTTTTAAATATTCTTAGATAATTATAATTCGCGATCGCAACGCTCGAGTACGCCATCTAGCGGGAGACTGAAAATATCGGACATTAGTTCCCACAAAACCATTGGCAACGACGGACGCCATTTCATTAGCAGCAAATAAGAAGCAAAATTTCCCTAAGGAAAAGGTAGAACTTCTTGAAAAAAACTAATCAGAACATGCCAAACATTGAAGCAGAACACGCCAAGCATTTGAAGAACAATTTCTGGATAATTTTTACCTTTCTATTACCAACAACATAACTTCCAATTTCATGATAACTTGCTGTTACAGATTGTGTGCATTACGGTAAAATAATTTTTTCTGTCTTCAATTCATTACAAATTAAAGTGAAATCAGCATTGCTTTCGTCATTCCAATGAATAAATAAGAATTCAGAATATGCACAGAACTGTATAATATGTAGTTATAGAATATTGTTCTTCTTTATAGAACAGTATATATTTCTGTATCTATTATTCGTAAAACAACAATAAAGAATCATCCGAACTACTTGAAATAGATTCATTTGTGCTGATTATTAATAAATTTGAATCGTTTTCTTGGAAATTATTATTTTGTTTTGAAGGAATAATTTCAACTAGAATTCAGCTATTCTGTTTTTAGCTACATATTCAAATTCATATCAATTATAAAATTTTACTGTGTAGTATGTTATCTAAAAGTAATGAAGGGATAAACTATGCATATATTATTTGAGAATAAAGTTTTCAAACAAGGAACTTATCATTTTGGTATTCTCCGGGAATTATAAATCAGGTAAGTGCAATGATTTTTACAATAAAAAATTTGCTTGTAAATATTTTTTTTTTCATTTGATGTTGGTTCTCTACAGAATGGTTTTTTACGTCTGATTAAGAACTATAAGAATAATAAAAAAAGAAACAATATGAAAGTTTTTATTTCAATGTAAAGAATTCTTAAAATCGTTTTTTTATCCTAAGAATTCTTTATTTTCCGTTTTTTAGTTTATAATTTTTTGATAAAAATTGTTCTCAAAATACTTTTTCTGAAAAATTAAATGGTATAACATTATGTGTTTATATATACTTCTTGTATATTCCAATGTTTGAAGTAATATGATTCCGAAAACTATGGAATAAAAATTCGGTACTTACTTATTAACGCCACCGCCGCTACAGATTTGGCGGTTTTTAAGTGCCGCCAATCTACACTTAAAATTTTTGCGACAATTCATAAAATAAAACACTTTATTTAAAATCAAAATAGTCAATCGGATTTCGGTGGAAAATGAGCCGATATAGAGTTTAGCATAGATTCAAAACAATCATATCGCCATATGAACTCTGATAAATAAGATTCCAAATGAAATAACATTTCCAAAACGTACGTTTACCAAGATAAAGTTTTATGTTGTGGGAATTGGTACATTTTCGTTTTTTCGGTAAAATATTTCCCTCCTGAAAAAATAAAATTGCTTCTTGTTTTGTTTTTGGCAAATCCCAAAGACGAATTTTCGTAGCACTAAAAATGGCGACAAAAAAGAATTGTTTTTTTTTGTTTTTGTTTCGTCAGCATTCTTTATTTTACGTTTCTTAGTTTCTAAATAATGATTTTTATTGAAACTTCAAATTTTTTGATAAAAATTGTTGTCAAAAAACTTTGCTTACAAAATTAAATTTCATAAAATTATGAGGCTTATGTATACTTTTTGTTCATTTTAATTTTTGAAGTAATATGATTCTTAAAACTATAGAATGTAAAGTTTAAATGGGCCTTTCATGTTATATCATTAAATTTAGTAATACTATTTCTCGGGAAATTAGGTTTTAACTCTTATAAGAAATATACATATTTTTTTCTGTTAATGTACAAATATTTTTCCGATGCGTTTTGGATATTCCTTCTCTAATAAAAAGAGATACCATTTAGTTTTCGTTTGCAGAAGAAAGAATATCAAGCATTTTTCTTTTTTAAATTTAATTAGCCACAATAAAGAAGGAACGTTGCAATGCTACACGCTACGTTAACGACGTCTCCAGAGTAACTGAATGACGGTTCATATAGAAATCGCAGGTAAGCGGCTCACACAACAACGCCCCCTATAGTTCGTTGCGATCGCGAATTCTAACCGTACTCAACAAAAATAGAAATACGAAACTGCAGAATTTATTGTTAGCGAGCGTCTTCATATACAATCTTGATATAAAAATCATTTATTGTTGAAGTAAGTAAGAGTTTTTTATTATTGAAATATTTGTTTTCTTCTTATTGGTTATATTGTCATTTTTATTTCTCCTATATGCATTTTACATATCTCTGAAATGTATGAACTTGGATATAAGTCAGACTTTGATAAATTGTTATGGCTTACAATATGAAGAGTTACTGTTTGAAAAATTTTCTTTAAAGATTTCATTTTCTAATAATGTATGCTTATTAAAAGATAAATCTATTTGTTTAATAAAAAATATTATTAAAATATCAGATGGTAGTGTAAATATTGTAGTCACCAAATTTCTTAGCTGTGTTGATGTTATGAATATCTTGCTAAATCTTCACAGCTATGAATATCCTGCTAAATCTCATATATTTTTGGCTCGGAATCATTCATCTTTATTTTATGTGTGTCAACCATATTTTATGTAAATGCCTTGCCTTAAAAGAAAATGATAATTACAACATATTTCCTTTGTATTATAAATATTAATTACGTTCTAATTAGATTTTAGCTTCTTACCTATATTACATTATACATATTTATTATTTTTCATACTTTTTATATCTTATTGCAAATAAAACGGATCGTTTTGTTCTTGTATAAATTACTTAATCTTCCTCATGTGAACACGCTTAATGTGAACTAATTTTTCTCTTCTCGCTAAAAGTCTTATTAATATCAACAGCCCCTTTTTCCTAGACTTTGCAGTTCAGATTGACAAGTCTAAATACATTAATTTTTTTCACTTAGTAGAATTGAAAGTTTTAACAAGGAATTCCTGTTTTCCTCACAAAATCATTCCTTTAATATTAGCGTTGAATTCTGTTCAATATATATAAATATATACGATTCTTCTATTTTGTTTACCCACTTGCAAATTGCTGAGCCAAATTTTTAATTTTGAATACATTAGCCATTTGTCAGGCTGATGATATTAATACATCATTATTTTATTTGTATATATTGTATATGTAATATTGGCTGCTGAAATTGTTAATAATATTTTATTATTGTGGTCATCCCCATGGCAGAATCACAGCGACATTGTCACAGAATGTTACGGTTCTTGCAGAAAGATTTTTCTTTTAAAAAGTAAAAAAAATTAGTTTTCTTTTCTACAGAAATTTACACATAATATTTGAACCATGCATTTAGATAATCACTTTTTGACGTGCTTAATTTGCACCGGTAGTATCGTAAATCAATGTAAAGTTTCCATTATATTTTCGGCAGTTATTGATATTGATTTTCACCTGGTTTTGTAAATATCTCTATTTATTTCACACTATATGGAAAATTCAAATCTTGCATTTGAGTATTTACTTTTAAGGCAATGATTCTGTCTAATTGTTGGCAGCTATTGATTTCTCAATAGTTTTTATATCGGATATTTTTATACGGTATTAAAATTATTTATTACGCATTTGAGTAACCCCTTTTTGATGAGACCAATTCGCATGATTTCATCGTTAATCTTCGTTTTTTTCTTCTTATATAATGGATTACATTATTTTTTAAAATTTTGATGATTATTTACAAAATGCGAAGAAGAAAATAATTTGTGTGACATCCGCTCCCTCCAACAAAATGCGTAAATAACACCCATAATATTAGAATAAAAAATTATTACATGTTTAATTAAAAAAAATTATAGTTTTTTTGGAAACACAGCTGTTTTGTTATTTTTAAATTACTAACATATATGTTTGTTATATTGAAGTTATCTTACAGAAAGATATTAGTGCCAGACAGTTTTGTTGCAAATAGCTTGAAAAAATTCTGCCACAGGGGTGGTCATTATATTATCTTTGTGCAATTTGCATGTTTTAAAAAAATCATATTTCTTAAGCAATATTTCCACACATACTGAAATGATTGCTTGAGTGTTAGGAATTATCATTGTATATATAGCTTTTAATTTAAAAAATGTTTAACTTAGAATTTTGTTATTTTCATTTTTTATAATATTGCAATTGCTTTATTCATGTATATATCTGAAATATGTAAATGTTCAAAAGTATGTTTAATTTTGCATTATATGGATAATGACCAAGTGCATCAAAACAATGTTTCCATGCACGGACATGATTGCTTGAATACAATGAATTATCATTGTATATATAGCTTTTAATTTAAAAAAATCATTAACTTAGAATTTCTTTATTTTCATTTTTTTGATATTGTAATTGCTGTATTCATGTATATATCTGAAATATGTGTTCAAAAGTACTTTTAATTTTGCTTTATATAGATAATGCCGAACAATTTTTCAATTGTTAAGTTTCTATTGACTGATGAGGTTGCAGTTCTGCCAGTGACCTGGTTGTCAACAAAAGGTTGTGTGTGTGGCCTCCTTTAAAAGCGTATGAAGTAATGAAACTTGTTATGAAGCTAACTAAACCTTCTCCAGATTGGATTTGCCATGAAGCAAAACTTTTGGGTGAATATTTTAATAACTTTTTACTAAAAGAATTTTTTTTTTTTGTCCAAATGCAATTTCAACTGGTACGTATACACCAGTTAAGACACGATGTTTGTATATAATTAAATAGGATGTGATGAACTTTGTATAATTTTTGTTATTTAATTACTAATTTGTTCTTCTCAATCAATACAATCAGTACAATCTCAGAGTGCTGTATACTTCACTATTTTATTATTTACTTCCTTGCTCTTTTCTTACTTTTCTTCCCCTTTGGATTTTTCCTGTGTTACATTGAGTGTTCAATATTGTTATTGTTATGAAGTTTTTTAACTCAGAATTTTACAGTGCACCACTGGATCTAGCCCAGATCTAGATGTAAAGTTTGAATATACATTCATTCAATCTGATACAATTGTTCTTAACCAATTTTGGAAAGTTAAAGCCTATTTATATTATCTAAACCTGTTACCAGACCCAATACTAGACACTGTTAAAACTCCCATTTCTCAACAAAATAATTTGGAAGTTAAAAATAGTATATTTTACAAATCTTTCCCAACAAAATTTTCATTTATTTCATATGTTTACCGATTTGATTAAATAAATCAAAATGACATAAGAAGTATAAAACATTTTTATTTATGAGTTGATTTTAATGTGATAAAAAAGAAATATATATATGTGTATGTATGCACACATATTTTATAAAAAATTTTAAATTTATAAAATAAGTGAAGAGAAGAAAAAAAATCATTAAATTAAGAAAAAAATAGCTGTCACTTTTTACTATTTGTTTTCTTAAGAAAAATTTTTTTCCTTAAGTAAAATTTTTTATGAGTTAGTATTTAACCATAATTACAAAAGCATATGAGCTATCACTCAAATAATGTGCCCTTATTTACAATGCATCAATTCATAAATTTTTTTTTTAATTATTTTGTTCATTGTCTGACTCATGGCATTTGTAGAAGAAAAAAAATTTAATTTTTTAAATTTGAAACATAATTATCTAATATATATAAGCAAGCAAGGTGTGTAATAAAATGTGATGAAATCTACCTTCGTTTTCTAACATAACAGAGCGCCTAGCATTTTTAAAAAGTGCTTATTTTTTATTTTCATATTTTAAAAGATATTTAAGGTGTTTTTATTTTATTGTGGGTTTGAAAAAAGTGCTTAATTTTCTATCTTTTAAAAAGAAATTTTTTAGTGTGGCGATTGTTGTTGTAAATTACAAAAACAAAAAAAAACGTGATATTCACGATTTTCTTTGCAATATTTAACCGAAACTAGTTTAAGTTTTCAAAAATGTGTTTGTATTTTTTTGGAAAGTGATAAAAAATATTTTTTGAGTGCTCATTTTTTGTTGAAAAATTTGATTATGCATGCTGTATAAATATTATTACTGTATCCTTAAATGATAAAGTACAATTGGGTAATTTTAAGAAGCAAAAATATGGAGAAAGGTTACAACAAAAATGTTTAAACTAATATGCCAATAAATTAACCACTGGTCTTTTAATTTTCACCAGCACACATTTTAGAATTTTTTTTTTCCTTCTTAGCATAAATTAAAAGGATTTTTATGCTCTTTCTGGTAGACTTCTCCATAATTCCTTCTATTTTTATCAATCAAATTAGTTTTAGCTTATTGCTTTTAACCAGATTATAAAAAAAAATTATGTGTACTTTATAGTGGCAAAATAGTGCATCATATCATTCTGTATGCAATTAAAAAGTTAACATTTATTGAGAGTAAATGCTATTTTAAAAAGTCACATTTAACTTTTTTACACATTTTTTTACTTTAACTCATTTCTGTAAACAAACTAAACTACAGAAACAAAATTTAAAATTTTGACTATTTTTATGAAAAAAAAATTTCTGATGGAGAATTGAGGGGTAAAAAAATCTGTTAAGGAAAGAATAGGTAGTTTTCTTGAATGTCATAAATAAATATTTAATTTCAATCATTTCTAAAACTTATGCTATGCCATTACTCTGTTTTTAGGTGCTGTGAGGAGAAATCCTTCGATCCAAGACATAGCAACAGACCATGAAATTGAAAAATGTATGAAAAACGGCATGCAAAAAGCAAGAAATGTTTCTTCATTAAAAAATTTTAAATTGTAAATTTTACTTTTTTGTAAATAAACTATTTATATATGATTGTTTCGATTTATACCCTTATTTATTTAACATTCTTTTCAATAAGCGTGAAAATGTAAAGAAATTTCAGTTTCAGAAATGTTCCTTTTTTTCTAATTTAAATTAAAACTCATAATAATAATTTAAACTTTTCTTAACGTTAATTTAAATTTTTTTTTTAATTTTAGAAAATGAAACATTGATGTTTTTCAATTTTTTTTTTTCATAATTGAAAAAATTCAGAATCTTGAAATATTTTCCTATTATTCCTTCAACCTTCATTTTTCAAATACTACAACCAGTTCTTTTCTTCCAATAAAATTTTTTATGCCATAATTGTAATTACGTTTCTAATTTAAAAAACACTCTTTCTGAATATTACAATCACCTTGGAAAAAAATGTATTTTAATAAAATTTTACTAAATTCAGTATATTATAAAATTTACTACTTTAACAAATTTCTTAAGGTAGCAATCAAAGCAAAAAATAATTTAAAGTATACAAATATTTCAAATTAGAATTCTGAAATAATTTGTCAAATAATGTGAATCGGGTATTATGAGTATATTTTACATATATCCTAACATTTTGCAATTAATATTCTCAAAACTTACGTGATATACAATCTAAATATACTCATAATACAAGATAAATCAATTTAATGAGAAATTCTCAATTAAAAATTTGTATCGTTTAATAATAAATAATACAAATTTAGTAAATAAGCATTTTTTAAATACTTTAGTAAACAAAAACTCTCAGACATTCAGGGTTGTCTCTGAGACATCTAAAAGAATATCCTTGGGATATCCAGAAACTAAATATAACAGACATCTAAGCGATGTGAGAGAGATATCAATGTTTAACTTAGGACATCCCTTGGATAACTGTGATAGGTCAAAGATATCAGTCTGATGTCTCTTGGATATGCAACAGACATCAATATCCAAATATCTGCTAGACATCATACAGATGCGACCCCTGGATTTCTGTTGGATATTTCATGGATATTCAGACGTCTCGGGGATCTCTGGTGGATATGGCAATATCCAGTTTTATTATCCAAGAGATATCTCAAAGATGTGTTGTGGCTGTGTGGGCACACATCTGTAACAGTATCCGAAATCGGAAGTCATCAGTTGCAAGTTTGTTGATAATAGAAATTAAAAATTATTGCGGAATTTTTCTTCAAATGTTTGGCGTGTTCTGTTCCTGAAAGATTTACTAATATTCTGGAGATTTTTTTCAAGTTCTTCGGCCTTTTCCTTAGGGAAATTTTGTTTCTTATTTGCTGCTAAAAAATGGCGTCTGATTCTGTCAATGATTTCGATGGAACTAAATGAAAACGTGATAAATTAATGTCTGATATTTACAGGCTCCCGCTAGACGGTGTACTCGAGCGTTGCGATCGCGAATTTAGATCACAGAACATAACAATTTTATTTAGATTTATTATCGTTCGCTTTTTAAAATAAAACGATCGAAATTCCAGCTTATATCTCGCACACAATTAAATAATAAATAAGTCACTCAAGTTTGAGTTAAAAGCACTCAAATATTGCTTAATAAATACCACTCAAGTTTGAGTTAACGCAAAGCAAGAGTTTCGCTCAAATAAGAATGTATTTCACTCGCAGTAAGTATTAAAATATCGAATAAATGTAATCTATTCGATAATGTAATGTAATCGTCAGTATTAAAATAAATAAATGTAATCGTCAGTATTAAAATATCGAATAAATATAATTATATCCACGAATAAATTAATATCAAATCGCATGACGTTTTGAATTTGCCATTTTTGAATGACATTTTGAAGAATCGGACATGTATTTTATACTTTGCCGGTTTCTCATTTGGCATTCTATAGAATGCCTAGGCAATGTATGAAGTATAAATCATTTCATACTTTGCGGCTAATTTTAGGCATTCTATACAAGACCTAGACATTCTATACAATGCTGGATTTTATACTTTGCCGGTAACACATGCAATGAAAAAAAAGAGAGTATGATACATGGAATTATTCTGCGTACTACTTAGATGGCGTGTGCATCAATCTTGGGAGTGTTGCTCAGCTACCGTGGGTGTAAAATGTTTTGAAAACGGATGGTTATAATAACTGTAACTGCTATTAAGTTTTTGTTTTGTTACTTCATATATGACCCAATCAAATCATATGTTTTTCCTTTAAGCAAAACAAAACAAGGCAGACATTGAGATAGAATTGTAAAATTCTGACGCAGTTGTAAATTTTGACAATTTTTAACGATATTTCCTAAATCATGGCGTACATGGATCTAGGCTAAGAGTAGTTATGATATCGAAGAACTTAATTACGGGATCTTCTTGGCTGCCTGTTCGGTCAGCATTATTCTCTGACAGTACCTCGAAATGTTCTTGCCCTATTCAATATTTGTTTCACGATACCCTTAATGCGACACGACAATTCTTTCGCGGTTTATTTAAAAACAATTCCTTGTCCTCTGGAGTTTACCGTAAACAGCATCGACTCCCCGTAGAATATTTTAAAGATAATGTGCAACCATCATCTGCTACCAAGTTCAAATTTGGCTCTTACAAATCTGGCAGTATTTATCGAGTAACTTCAAGATGGTGTACCAACTCCTTGACGAATTCATGGAGAGAAGACTTATTTCGAAAGTTCTATCGAGGAGGAAGGGGGCCTATGCTCTGCTTCGTAGGATTTGCTTTGGCCAAGAAACCATCTCTATTAACTGAAGAGGAAGAGCTTGAAGGAGTGTCATTTTTAATCAGAGTTAGTTTATGTTCAATCAGTATAATTCCATTATATATTTTTTTAAATTTTTTCAGAATTGATCTGACATACATTTTTGTACCTGACAAACGGTCTTTTGTGCTAGACTTTGCATTGGTATTTGATTTTTAGTATTATAACAAAGATTATGTTAGAACTCTGTCACTATGAGCATGGAACTTGTTTTTATGTTATTATAATGTCATAATTGTGTAATAATCATAATCGGTAACCAAGGTAGGTTTTTTTGGGATATATCTGTATCTAATGTGATTTGTCATGCTAATCCCATGAGTACAAAATAGATTTTAAGGTTGCAAATTTTTAAGAAAATAGTTATTCTCCATTTTTTGACGCAGTCAATAAAGTTGCGAATTAAAAGTGGGGAGATTTCCGTAGCGTGATGTGTGGCAGAATAATCGCCAAGTCTTGGGAACTTCCGGGCAGTGGCCAGCGAGAAACTGAAAAAAAAAACATCACAGAAAGGGACCAACTCAAAAGGCATAACTCATAGCAGCCCCCTGGCAAACACCTCCATCTTTTTTTTAAAAAAAATTGCAAGGTTAAAATCTATTTGGTACCTTGGCGACTGTAGTTGATGCTACAGATCATGATACGGAAATATCCCCTTAAAAGTCACCAGTTAATGTTAATTCAACTTTTTTTTTTATTTTTTGGTATATCTATTAAAAAAGAACCAAAGAAAAAAATTGCATTTACTTATGGCAGTAAAATGGAAAAGTAATAAAAAATCTTAGAGGTTTCCGCAAGGTTACCGTGAGTTATACCCTTCCAGTTATTCATATCTGATTTTTTTTTTTTTTTAGTTTCTTGTGGGCCAGCTGCTTAGAAATTGCTATACTTGGATGTCATTCTGCAACAAATCATGATACAGAAATCTTCCCGATTATTATTCAATTTTGGGGGCTTATAAAAAATCGTCAAACTTTTATTGACACAATGATGATAAATTATTGTGTTAATAGGTACTATTAATGTTTGGGTAATGTTTCTGTGGTATTGGTTCTTTTCGTTAAGCTAGGCAATTCAACTATTTTTTTAGTTTTCTTTATAATTTTTTTCATTTCAATTTTTATGTGTTTACAAAAGTTGGCGAAGACCAAAAAGTACTTAGATACTGTACAATTATAGTCTATGTATGCAAAAAACTCTTCTTGCTTAGGTAATTATGGTTACAAGATTTAATTGTTTCAATGTATTTAAGATAAATTTTACCTTAGTCGGGAAGAAAAAATTATTCTTGGGAGAGAGAAGCTCCCATCTTTGAAATGCATTATTTCTTGTTTCTGTGGCAGCAGAGCAGTCTTAGACCTTGTGGCAGAGGGGAGTTCTTTCAATAGACAAATTAGAGGATTTTTCTACCTCCCAAAATTGATAAGTACTTAAAAAATCTTTTTTTATTTGAATTTACCAGAACATTTATGTGATTTGTTTATTCATACGAAGTAAGCAGACATGTTTTATTGCAATTAAATAAAACACGTACCGCTTAGAATAAGGCAAAATTATTTGTTTGCGTTTGTAATCATTAAAGTTGATGGCAAAATAAAATAATGAGGCATCTGTAATAATGCAGCATTTGTAACCATGTAGCATTTGTGGCTGAAAACCATAAAGCAAATTTGCAAATAGTAAATATATAAGGAGGAATCTTGCTATAATTATATCTGAAAACAAGTAAAGATTGCACATTTTTTCTAGAAGTTCATCTTAAGTCTTTCTTGGAAATACTTATATTTTATCATTTTTTACCCCAATTTTACATTATCCTGATTTGTCTGTTTTTTTAACACTACTTCGACAGAAAACATAAAGTCGGTGTTCTGCTCTATTTCATTTCATCTAAGTTGTCTGATTTTGACCCTACATTTAATGAACTTTTTCATATTCTATTGTTAATATATTATTCCTACAAACATTTATCAACAGTGAAATTAACTTTTTATTGAAAAAATATACATTATCATATCTAATATTTTTTATTTTCTTATATTTTAAAAAATATGACATTCAAGATCCTTGGATGACTTATGGTCATATTTAATTAAAATATAAATGTTTCATATTATTAAAAATATGTTGATTTATATTGTTTACTTTCCATTTGAAATGAAAAAAAATAATCATCTAAAAATTCTGTTATAAATGTAACTGCAAAGAGAATATTTATACATTCCCTCCTTGCTGCAAAACTGAAAGTGTAGAGCTAGAAATATATTTAATCTGAATAAATAAGAAATTTTTCCTGCTTCTTATTATGAATTTGTTCTAATTTTATGCAATTTTTACTTTGTCTTTTAGGAGTCATTCTCCTCACTTCCATTTCACGGACAAGGATTAAATATTGACAAAGGTAAAGTGTTGTCCAATATTACTCTAGCTGACTTAAAAATTGGAGAATTGATTGCAAAAGGCTGCAATGCTGCAATTTATAGTGCTTGTGTCTCCGATCAGATTAAAAGTAAGACATGTTTTTATATTTTTTTCTTTCTTTTTCTAAGTTCTAGTGTAAGGAAATCTTTTAACAGTTAAAATCTCATTATGTAATATTAATATTTTTATGTTTGATATACATGTATGCTTTAGAGGGATGAAGTAAAATCTATACGAGCTTAATGTCATACATGTTAAATATTGTTTGATATCCTAACTAATAGATAACAAGCTTATGGATTGCCAATGTTCTCACTTTCACTTGTTTTTCAATTTATCTAGGTTTGCAGTCATTTTACTAATTTAAATCAATTTGTTAATGTTTTAAAAATAATTGAATTCAAATAATCAAAATTACACCATTTTCTTCTTTTTTTTTGAGGATAAAAACTTTTATAATAATTTATGTTAATTTCCGTCTCTAGATTTATAAATTTATTCTAAAATTTTCTCATTCAATTTAATTGTTGCCTGAACCTAAAGTTTTGGTCTGTGTTATGCTTCAACTTTACAAGAACTGCCATATACAAGTGAACTTCTCATATTGTTAAATATTAAAATGTGATACTGTTTGTTATTTTTAAAGTGTTATTTTAATTAAAGATAGTAAAAGCTAAAAATGACTTGTTTCAATTAAGGATACAGAACTGATTTTTTAAATTTTTTTTTTTTTTTCGATTAAACAAAAATATAGATTTTGTCTTCTCAAAAAAATTCTGCATTTTCGAATTCCCGAGAAATATTAGTTTTCTTAAGCTTTTTCTGATCTCTGTGAAAAAAAATTTAAATTGCATTCACATGGTATAAAAACATACATTGTAATTTATATTCACGCAATTTAAAATTCCACATTGCAATTGGTATTCACAAAATTTAAAATCCCACCTCTCATTTCATATTCACATAATTTAAAAATCCCACATTAGAACTTGTATTCTCAGGATTTAAAAATCTAACATCTAAATGCTATTTCCACAATTTTTATAAAAAAGTATCATACTGAAATATTTTTTATTTAAACTGTGATAATATTCTATGATATGTTTTCTAAATGCACTCTTTCTTGCTCAAATTTCAAGTATTTTTCAATTATTTAAAAAGTTTTTTGCACTTGGTGTTTTTTGATTTCTATTTTCAGCTTTTTTGATTTTTTACCAAACTCATTCATGGATAGCCTTTAATCCATTTATCACTGATTTATCACAGTTTTATTATTATTATTATTTTAACTATTTTAAGCAACTTTTGTAACAATGATCAATTTGTTCAACCAAACAAAAAAAAAAATTATTTTAATGCTCCTTATTTTTATTATAACTAACAATGTATAACAAAACTTATATCTTTTAATTTATTTTTAGGTAGTTCTGAGTTGAAGGAATTGGGAAAGGATGTCTCATATTTCAATATTTCTTCTGAAAAATCCAATGGTAAGCTGTACCACTTTTGCTTAAAGGTTTTAGATTTTTTTTAAAATTCTGTATGTAAGCTTTAATTGTGAGAAGGTTAACTTTTTATTTTCTTTCCATTCCTTACATGTTACTTGTTTACAAAAATCAGAGTTGTATGTGAAATTAAATTTCAAATAACTATTCAAACTATTCAAATAACTAATAACTGTAATTCAAATAACTATTCAAATAACTAATTTTCAAAATGCTGTAAAAATGAGATTCTTTTATTATCATGAAGAATATTTGGTCTTGATCTGATTGTAGTAAGCTTCATGATAAGGTAAAAGAAATAATCATTTACTTTTGGCTTTTTTAATTTAAATTTTTGAAACTCCTTAGAAAAGTGAATATTTATTCTAAAGGAAGTCTCCTGGCAAAAATTTGCATTTTGAGAAGGCTGTAAAAATCCTTTTTTAAAGTACAGTACAGAACCCGTTATCCGGAATTCAGAAAACCAAAAAACTGTAACAAAATTTGATAAATTTTCTCCCCATTTTTTAAAAATTTTTTTTTTTTCCTCATAAGATTTTAGGATTTTTCTTTCTTTCTTGAAAGATGTTTACCTTAGCATCATTTTGGAAATATTCATTAGTGTATTACTTATTCGTTTTTTCTTCTTTTTAAGATTATTTCCAATTTTTTTTTTTTTTTAGTTTGGTTTAACAATAAAAAAAACGGCTTTTTGTAGCGATTCAGAAAACCGGAAAAATCAGTTATCGGGAATAGCGATGGTCCCGATCGTTCCAGATAATCGGTTCCCTACTGTATTTATAGTATATTAGATATCGATTAGCACAATACTTGTACCTCAAACATTTAATCAAGCAACATTGGTTTTAATAATGCATTGGCAAATTTTTACGGCTTCTTGAAATAGATAGGTGACAAAAAGTCTAACTAAACTGAGCCTTTAGAATTAATAACCTTGTGAGTTTTTTTTTAGCATATTTAATTTTAGTTTAGATTAGTCAAGATTCATTTACTTTATTTTTTTAAGTGGAAAACAAATAATGTATTCATCGTTTTAATGAAGTTTCCCATTATTATTGATATGTCAGTCAGTACCAAAAAATCTTGCTTTACTGTATTTTAAATTTTAGTTTGTTTTAACACTGTACTGTGGAAATATTATTTTGTAGACATGAAAAAAGATAATCCTGAATTGACAGAATGTGGAAAAAATATCGGTCCCTTACTTGTTTCATCCAATTATGTGCCTCGTTGTCAAGTGCAGCAAGGTAAAATTGCATTTAATATGATCATAAGTAATTTTTCAAATTAATATTTTTGAAGTTACTCAATTTTCTATTGTTATTATACAAATAGTTCAGATTTTTTTTTACTATTTTTTGTAAGCATTATAATATTTGAATTCAATTTAAGATACATAAGTATAAATGTGATAAATTGGAATATAAAATAATGTATTCATAGTTTTAATGAGGTTTAATAGCCTCAAATTTTAAAACATTCTCCCATTGATATATTAACTAGTGCCAAAAAAAAAAAATTGCTTTATGGTATTTTTAGTTTTGGCTTGTTAAAAAGATAATATGTAGAAACATTTATTTTATAGGCATGAAAAAAGATGAAGATAATCTCGAGTTAACAGAATATGGAAAAAATATTCCTCCTTTGCCTGCTTCATCCAATTATATGCCTCATTTTCAAGTGCAACAAGGTAAAACTGTTTCATATTATCATGTATAATTTTTTTTTAGAAATTGTTTGATATTTTTGAACTTATTCAGTTTTCACTTGTCCAAAAATTATTTTTTAAATTATTTTTTTTTCTAATTTTCAAAGTGATGAATGTTTTTTTAATCTAATTCAAAATGTATAAGGCAGTAAGTTTGCGTGCATTTTATTCCCTAATCATATAGCAAGCAAGTTATTCTTGTGTATGAAACAGTGCATATAGAAGAAACCTTTTTAAAAATTTTGCTCATTGGCAAAAGTATCTGAGAGTTAAAGAAAGTAAATTATTGGAAACCATTGCACTGCTTTTGAATACAGGAGCCATTGGACCAAGTTCAGAGGATTTTTTGATTGTACACACAAATTCAGATATGCCATTCTGCTCAAAAATGTTATTCATTTAGATTGTATATGTATATAATTGACTAATTTTTATGTAATATTTCACACTTACAGATATGTGAAGAATTGCTACCAGTGTTGTGCACATAAAAACTGACAAATTTTTTATCCTGCCAAATTGTTATGCATATTAAAATCCTCACTCCATTTTCAATTTACAGAGAGTCCAAATATAGAAAAAAGCTTTTGATATTTTAAAACTGAAACCCACACAATCTAGAATTAGATAAGAGAAAAAAATGACCCTTTGTTACACAGTTTTCGGATTAAAGCGGGGGATAGCCTGAACCACAGTTGTATTTTAAAAAACTGAGTATTCAGAAGCTGTGAAAACAAAAACATCAGAACCCATAATGAGTTGAATATCATTTTTATTTATTACGTTTATAAGAAAGGAGAAAATCTCACTTTGTATTTGATAGAGTCTATAGACTGCCAAGTTCTTAACTTCTGTTTCAGAAAATTCGGTACATAGGTTCTATTCCTCATAAAATTTTATTTCAAAAATGTGAAACGATAATGTGCTTATACTAACCATATTTACAGCATGGTTTTTGAAACATTATCTCAAGTAATAGTTTACATAAACTACATTTTTACCTATTATTTTAGATCAGTAAAATAATGGTTGAACAAAGATGTAAATGAAGTAATGAAATATTTCAAAAATATTTTTTTTAATCTACGTATAAAAGTTAACCAAAACCATAGAGATACAGTGGCTTTAAATAATATTAAAACTGACTGAAGTAGAACAGTGAATGATTCAATGCACAAAATATTTGGCCTCTCCTGATTTTATTTTTTCAATTTTTGTAAAATCTCACTGGCCTTATAAGTCTTGAGATGACACACATTGTCTATGTTGTTTATTTCTTTTAGGTTTATATCTGTGTTTTGTTAGCTGCAGAAATTTTTTTTTTAAATTTTCAGTTTCATTTTAGAAATTAACATGTTTGCTTTAGTAAAATTAATATTTGTTTTGCTTTTTTTATAACTTTTAATTTGAAAAATATTACTTCTTTTATGGTATTTAAAACTCTAGTTTATATTGTTTACTGTTAACATTTTCTATCTTTCATTGTTCTTCTTTTTACTTTTTTTTGAACTATTAGTTTTTATAAAACATAGAAAAGTTCTTTTATGTTTTTATACTTAGTCTAAAAAAGGAGTGAATAATTAGAAAAAAAAAATGAAGTATAAAAGTTTAAGAAAACAAGCAATAAAAATATTAATAAATGTTCTACTAAAGTTGTAAATTTAATGCTATTTATTTTACAATATATATAAACTCCAAATTTATTATTTGATTGAAAAGTGAGTTATTTGTTATTCCTTGCAGTCTTAGTGTATTTGATATATATCATAGTAAGAAATTTATTGAATTACATTTAAGGATTGACAAACTTAAAATATAAAAATATATAATTTCCAGATTGTTGGATTAATTTTTGAAATTTATTTTTGAAATTTTGATTATATTATAAAAGTTGTGCACGACATAAACATTTTGTGAATTCTATTTGCGTACCATAATGTTTGCTTCTGTTACTATTTATACTATTCTTATTTAACATGTTATGGCTTGTGCATATTTTTCGAGAACACAAACTGTAAATTTCATGGATAAAATACCTCCAAGTTGACTAGCACTTTGCTTACTTAAAATGGACTTAATCAGTTAATGATAAGAGTTGAAAAAAAAATCATGTATCTATACTTGATAAGCTTAGATAAAATATTATAGTTGACATTTAGTATTAATGTATAAGGATTGGCAAACTTAAAATATGAAAGATTTAATTATTTAATTTTGAGATTTTTGAATTGATTTTAATTTAATTTAAGGTAAGTTTTGTTAAACTTCCACTAATTTTTTGACTGTTTATATAAAAGACCGTAACATGATGACTTTATGTATTTGTCAGGAATTTTTTATCTTAATTTTTCATAGTAAATGGACTTAATCAGTTTGCAATTAAAAATGCAAACTGAGGAAAATGTTAGTCATGTACATTGTACATAATTTACTGAAATAAAATATCATAGTTGATGTTTATGAAAATAGTCTAGGTATCTCTATTGATTTAAAAAGTTAAAAGGATTTAAATTTCCAAACTGTTTACACAAGAAATGGTAAAAATAAGTTTTCTTTATGACTTTGCTGACATTTTGTTTTCTGAACTAAATTATAATTAGGACTTATTAACCAACCTACTAATTTTCTAATTAACCAGCCTACTAATTTTCTAAATTTAATTAGTAAATAATAGTTTGTGTGATTTACATTATTTATTTATTTGATTATGTTAGGTATATTTGATGAAAACATTGAAACGAAAGAAATGGGAAAGAATCCTGAAAATTCTGTTCAGAATCAGTTTTTCATGCCACATTTTGAAGGACACCAAAGTTAGAATTTTTTATTGTGTTTATTAATATTATTATTAGATTAGATTCTAAAATAAGCATAAGATATTTCTAATGGAAATTTAAAGGTAGAATTTCATTATTAAAAGACAACAGCCTTAAGTGCCATTAGCTAACAACTTAATTAACAACTAAATTTAGTTAGCCTAATTTAGCTTAGAGTCTGCCAGCTTTTCTTTCATGTTAACTAAAAATATGATGTGAACTATTTATAGCCTTTTAACACAGAGTTTTTATTAAACATGTTTTTCATTATTTTGTATCAAAATAAGTGAAAAATATTATGTTTGGAATTTTAATAATTTATGATTATGAAATGTAGCATGAAACCTAGGTGTCTTTTTCTGCACTAAGGGTAAAATATTCCAGATTCCAGTAATATTCCAAACAATAATTTTTTCAAAATTGTACTTATTTTCAGTCAATTAGATAAGAAAAGCAGTTATTCAGTCTTGAAATTTTTTTAATTTACAAAATCAATTATAGAAAATTTTTTGAATGTAAATGAAAACATTTTTTTAAACTACTTTTTTTTTATATTTTAAAACAATTATAATTCTGATAATCTAACAAAAATTTTTTAGTAACTATTGGACTGTTTTTTACAATTAAAAATACCAAAATATATTTTTGCTTGTTATTAAAGCTAGAAAAGAAAAAAAAAATAATGAAGAGGACACTGGTGTCCCATCTGCATCAAACAGTTAAAAATGACCTATCTTATGATGAAGACAACTTCCTTTAGAAGTATCTAACTTATATTTTAAAGAAACACCTAATATTAAAAAAAAAGGTAGACTTTAATTATTAACTAATATAGTATCTTAAAAAATTATAAGACCATTAGCAAATTCAAATTGGTGCATTTCCGAAGATGAAGATGTAAGAAATAACTTAAATTTACATTCAAAACAATTTTATTCAAAAATAATAATGAAACATTTTCTTTTTTCAATTGCAACTTAAAACTAATTTTTTTTAATGTACTCTTTTTTTTAAAGAAATTTAAAAAAATGCCATTTATTTTTTAATTTTTATAAAAAGGCAAAAAAAATTAAAGGGTGTTAAGAAATTATGAGACCACTTATGGAAACAATCATTGTGGTTCTACTATCACATCATATTAAAAGCATTATGCGAAGCACATTTTCTTGTATAGTTTGAAAAAGCAGTGCTCAATGGGCAGGTTCAAATTTGATACTTTTAAAGTAAGTCACAAAGTTTTTTCTAATAATGAATAGTTTTCATTTGCTACTACGCTAAAAATAGTGCATTGTATTAGACTGGCACAATACTTCGGAAACTGTACCACCATCAGCCTGATTACATCTTTAAATACAGAACATTTGATGTTATCAAAAATAAATAAGCAAAATTGGAGAACATTTTCATATTAATTCTTGTGCTTAGAACTCCAATTTTCTTTTCTTCCATTCATTCACTTTTATTAGTCATATTATTCGATTGAACTAAGATCAAGATGATGTCCTTTATCCAGTATCATGTAAAAAAAATAAAAAATTTCATAAGCAGTCATTTTCGATACTGTTGCCATAGTAATGCAACATAACAGGTGCCATTGTAGGCAAAATAGTAGCATAGTGCAACGATTGGTGGCACCGTAATATTAAACAACTCTTTTAGGTCATAATTCCCTCTCCCTAGACTAGCATAAGTTTAAAAACCTATAATACATTGTTTTAAAGATCAGTAATTAAATAAAACCTCTGACACTACCTTTATATTAATTGATTATTTTTATTTACTTTTGTATTTTTAGATCAAAATGATGGTGTCCAAAAAAATGTAACTTCTGAAATTGAAACTTTTGGCAAGTACAATATGGCTGTAAAAGTTATGTTTAATTACAGTGCAGAATCCAATGCCTATGCCATTTGGAACGCTATGTATAGAGAAACTTTACCACTGTTTGGAGAATTTTCTTTTGGAGATGCATGGGAGACTAAAGTGAGGTATGGATATTTTA
Organism: Parasteatoda tepidariorum; assembly: GCF_982258835.1. Lineage (NCBI taxonomy): Eukaryota > Metazoa > Arthropoda > Arachnida > Araneae > Theridiidae > Parasteatoda > Parasteatoda tepidariorum. The sequence continues at coordinate 68,328,147 of NC_141762.1, read as the reverse complement.
TTCTAGGTTAGAGGTGCACAAATTATAGCCTTGGTATCAAATGAGACCCTCAAATGGTTTATATACAGGGTGGCCACCCACCTGGAATTATCAGGGAATTTTTTTATACTGGAAAAAACCTGGAAATATCAGGGAAATTTGAATAAAAACCTGGAAAAATCAGGGAATTTTAAAGAAGACCTGGAAATTTTTTCTTTGATAATTTCACTAATTTAAATTATTTACTAATTTTCTTAGTTTAAATTATTTCTTCCCTTTTTTTAAACGGAAATGTATTGCCAAAAAGTTTAAATATCATCAACTTAGGAATACTTTGCTTGCATCAAAATTTGCTCCATTACAGCTCTGTTAAATTAGAATGCCACATAAAATTCTCCCACTGTTGCTAAACGAATATAGAAACCTTTGACCGCTATGGGACTGTGCAATTTAGGAAAGATTCTGGTGGAGGTGGAAAAAGGGATTAGGATATTAGCTTCAGTTTTTAAATTCTGTCCTTGGGCTTCAGCCCAATTATGGCTCCATTTATTTCTCAAGTTTGTTCTGATGCTTTAGTGGTAATTTTGATAAAATGTTTTTGTATTTTCAACTTTATAAATTCTCCAAAAGTTATTTGGTTATAATTTAATAAAAATAGATTTTATATTGCACTCTTTTTCTGAAAGCTTTTCTACTCCCATTCAAAGAAATCTGTGAATTATTTTTTCTCAGCTAACCAACCCATCGCACATTTTTTTACAATCGCTAACAGCAATGTTTGTCAACAAATCATTACAATTGTTGCAGTAATGCTATTTTTTTTAAATTTCATTTTAACCTTTTATAACATATTTTATTTAAGAAAAAAAGTTTTTTTTAAGAACCAATTATATATTAATATTTAATTTTACTCTTTTTTCGGTTGATATATGATTTTTGATTCAAAATTTTGTACCAAAACATTAAGAAATCTTGCCAAATTGTCAAAAATAATTTTTTTCAAAATGATATGTTAAAAAAAAATAACATTGTGAATAAAATATTTTATAATATAGACACTTCTCTTGTACACATCCTAAACTTTATAAGAAAAAAAAAAAAAAAAACCTGGAAATTTTAAGATTTTTGTCTGGAAAACCTGGAAAAATCAGGGAAATTTGAAATTTGAATGGCCACCCTGATATACTCATCTCCTTCTAGACAAAAACATAATTTGAAAATTGCTTAAGAAAATTAAAAAAAAAATTATTAAATGTTGATTAAACATCTAAACTAGAACAAAGGAATCCTAATTTTATTTAAAAATTTGAAAGCATTGGATGAAAATTTTTTTAATTGAAGAAACTTTACACAACTTTAACTCATTAATATTTGAAAAAAAAAATATGTAATTTATGCATAGTCAAAATATTAGAAAGTATATATATATATTACAGTTTAATTTTCTTTAAAAAAATCAGGTAGAATCATTTTATATATTTTTACTTTTTACACTCTAATGTTTCATTCTTAATTTAAGTAGAATAACACCATTCAACATTTTTTAAAAATTGGATTACTTCAATTTGTTTTCAATGGTGTGATTAAAGTACTTTTAATTTTCATGACTATTTTTTCCCTCAGAGGACCTTGCTCTCTTGAAAAGTTTATAAACCACTATTTTACATGCATCCGACTATTAATATTTTCTGACAACTTTTTATTTTATTAAAAGAGACTTAATTTGTTTTCAGTTAAGTATTTTATTGCTTAAAAAATGGAAGCAATGCTCTGTGCTAGACAGTACAGTGATATATTTTTTTAATATTTGGTTTTATATATATATTTTTTAAAAAGTGTAAAAGCATTTATAATTTTTTACCATAAAAAGGTGGCTTTTTTCCAATTTTTCTTAAAAAGTACAAGTCCTTTCTTATTTTAATCAATGATTTATTGCAAATTTCAAAATTTTTTTTGTCAGTTGTTAGATATAAGATTTTTTTAAACTATATTTTAAATGTTTTTAATTATTTTTCTCACTTCTGAAATTGCATATGTCCACTTTGAAAGCAGATGTTTTTAATTTGTATTTAAATAGAAAGCAAATAATATACTTTAAATAACATATATTGTTTGTTTTTTACCATACTTTTTTCAGAAGATTTTGTTAATATAATTATTTTAAGAATTTATGTAAAAAGCATACGAAAAATGTTTTATTTGTTTATGTTTTAGTGTTCTATTACACTTTAAACAATATTTTCAACATCAAAAACTTGTAATTTTGATACTTTGTATTTTTATATAAAATTAATTTTATTGACTTATTGCAATGAGAAATATGTTTTTGCTTTATTTATACTTAATTTAAAACAATTATTTCTTTTACTTACTTTATTTTACATTAAATTTATAGAAAAAAGAAACTGAAGCCTCATCCTAATATTGTAAAAATGTATTCTGTGTTTGCTGACCAATTCCCTTTACTCCCTGGAGCTACGAAAAGTTTTCCCCAAGCTTTGCCCTCACGTCTTTTGAATGATGGCTGCGGAAGAAATATGACGCTTTTCCTTGTAATGAAAAGGTAAAAAAAATAATTCCTTTTTATCAATTTATTTTTAAGTGTTCAATTTAAATTATAAGTTAAAGATAGTTATTTAACTATTATCTTAACTGTTATGCTTATAATGATTTAATTCTATTGAGTGTTATTATTTGATAATCTCTTGTATAAATATATTTATTGTTCTTATTTTATTTGTTCAGTTTCTACTATGAAATTTTAATTTTTATTAAATTGCGACATTTTATAGATGAAATGTGATGTGTTTTTTCATTATTATTAGACATTAGTGAGTTTTTAAAAAAATTTGTAGTTTTATCATTTATTGACGTGACAGATCAGGGAATGCAAAAATTCCGTGCCCCAGTTTAATTTTATGTTAAAATTTAGTTTGTTAATGTTGTAAACAGAAGAATAAACTTTAATGAAATTCTTTGGTTATTTGATATTTCAACAACTCTTGCTAATGGAAGTAAAAGTTTTTGTTTTGTAAATAGATCAGTTTATGCTTTAGCACTGATTTGTAGGTGTTGATAATGATGATTCTTAGCAGTGTTGAATAAGTATCAAATGATTTTATAAAAGCTAATACTTGCAAAAAAAATTTTAATAGTAACTACAAACTATATCATTAAAGCATATTTTTTTATAGCTGCAATTTTCATACTTTCCATGACTGTGATTTTTAAGCTTTCATTAGTTTTGATTTCCTTCTTTGAATAGCTGTAATTTTAATGTTTTCTTTAACTGTTTTTATGTTTTCCATAATTGAGATCTTTATGCTAGGATTTTTTGCTTTATGTTTCAGATTCTTCGAGTTGTTATTCTTTTATATGTTGCAAAATTCAAATGTATTTTGGCAATGATGTAATCTTCGTTAAGTTTCTTTAAATAATATAAAGTTTTTTTTATCAATCTACTTTATAATGCATTATTAAAAGAACTTTATTTTGTAGCTTAATCTTATTTAATGCTTGTATAAATTATTGTTAAAAAAATGCTTTGATGAAAATTATATTTTGCTTGTAGGAACTGCTTTGTTAACACTCTGTATCTATTTATTTTAAATTTTTGTCCATCTCCATCCATTTTTGGCTCCCTTTTTTTTATTGTTGCCACTTTTGTCACATGCCAAATATGCAAAGAAATATTGAGACCCTACTAAATTCAAGATTCAATTTTATTACAATAATAGCCATTCTTTAACATTTCTAAAAATGTTTTTCAAATCTTAAATTTTCTTCTTTTTTAAAAAGGGCTCATTTATAAAAAAATAATTTTAAAATAGCTTAAAAATAATTTAAATTTGTCAAATAGCTTAAAAGAACAAAAAAAAAGAAAAAAAGAAAGAGAAATTATTAATTTTTCTTCTTTTATTTATTTAATTATTATTATTATTATTATTTTTTGTAATGCTTTCTTAAACTATAATTTTTTAAAAGTATAAAAGAATTAAGAAAAATTTAATTGTGTTTTGTGAGATTTTGAGGGGTGAGTTTTATGTTGGAAGTGAATTTAATCAGGATTTTGCATACATAAGGATTTTAATATTCATTTTAATTTTGTATGCAATCAAAATTTTAATTTTGTTAGTATAAATAATAAACGTGACTCCTGTAATATAGTTATTATGTTATGGTTTTTCTGTTTAGAGATTAAATGTGGGCTAAATAACTTAAGATTGCAACTCAGTTATCGTTTTGTCTAAAATATGTTACAAAAATTATAATTCCTTAATATTCCAAATTTTGAACTTACAAATCTTGCTAATCATGTTATTATTGTATTCTATCATAAGTTAAATTCTTCATATATACATGATAAATGTTACTCCTATAAAATCGTTTTCATGTTAATGTTCTTTTTAAAAATTAAGTGCAGGCTATATACCTTTTAAAATTTCAAGTCAGTTATCATTTTCATTAAAATATATTACAGAAATTATGATTTTTTCAATATCCCAAATTTTCAATATTAAAATTTTTTTTCTCCTTTGAATTTGATATTGTAGTTTGATTGCAAGATAATAAAACAGCAATTTTGTTCTTAGCTATGCAAAGATAAGTGATACAAATTTGCTGATTACAGATATTAGATGTTTTTCTAACATCTTGTTTTTGTAATTGCTGTCAGAATAAAAAGTCTGGTAGTAAATATTTCTGAACTAAGATTCTGAAGAAAAGAGCAATTTTATTTCTTTGTCTACCTATATGATATCATTTTTTAGAGCTCATAGTTACTGATAAAATGATTTTTTGCATTGTTTTAATATTCTTTTCTTTCTATGTGGCCATAAAAGTACCATCCATCTTTTATGGCCATAAAAGATGGAGAAGGGAAATTGTATCAATCTGAAAAAAGTTAGAAAATTTAATTAAAATAACCTTAAAAACAGGAAAATGAATGAACAAGTCTGAGATAGCTAAAGCCAAAATATTTTTTCCAAAGTATTGGTCTTGTTATGATTTAAAAAAAAAGAAAAATGGATTTTTTTAATTCTTGTAGAAAGCGTAAGTGTAATTTTATGTGTAGGAATAAAACATAGCTTAAAAATTTATAATAAAACTTTAGCCACAAGTTGCAAATATCAGGAAAAGTAGATGAAATCTGCAAAAAGTGAGAGAATTTTTTTTCTTAGTGTGCTATGATTTTTTAAATCAATTGGTGCAGAAAGGATACAAAAACAATGAGTTAATTTTGTTTATTCTAATATCAGTAAAACATTTATTATTTGTAAAATTATGTGAATTTAGTCTTAAATATGTATAAATTATGTGCCATTCAAGAATTTAATAACTTTAGAATCCTTAGATAGCTCGTATTTTTACTCAGTTTTGTTTAGAAAATAGAAAGTAAAAATATCCTGCTGAAAAAGATTAATTTAGAAAAAAATCTGATAATAATAAAATTTCTGATTTTAATAACTTAAGTAATCTGATTTTTATTGTTGATTTTGGTTGTAACATTTCACCTTTGAGTACATAAGGAACTGTGGTATAATTTAATATGCAGAAAAGATAATTGTTCTAAAAAATATTTTTGTGTGTAGATATCATTGTTGCTTGAAAGACTATCTCCGATCTCAAAACATCAGGCCAGAGACATCTCTCCTATTGTTTACTCAGTTATTAGAAGCTCTAGTTCACCTGTTTCAAAATGGTATCACCCATAGGGATTTGAAATCTGATAATATCTTGCTTGATCTCTCTTTAGGTAAGAACTTCAGTTTATTTTTACTAGCAGAAACTAGTTTTTGCTCTGACAATGGCAGATTATAGTTATAACCGGTATAAACCAAAAACTGTCTTTCATCGTTCTAGTAATTACTAAATAACATTCGTTTAAGTAAGCTAAAAAATTTAACTATTTCCTCATTAAAGAAACTTGATATACAGCCGGACCTCTATTTAACGAAGTTGTTAAATCCCGATAATAAGTTTGTTAAATGGAAAATTCGTTAAATCGAAAATCACCTTTTGAAATACTTAAACACGTAACAGGTTTTAAATTTATAAACACTAGACATAATTAAAATAGCAATTTATACACTTTTATCTTGTAAACTTGTATCTACTATTTATTTTATAAATCTTAGCCATAAAAGAAATCTGCATGGAAAGGGAGAATAGAGCAAAACATTATCCATTGTTACACTATCGTGCTACATTCATTTTCAACTAAAAAAAAAGCTAAATTTATGTATATAATTATGGTTTCATTTATTTGCTGCATAAAATTGTAACTGCAAAATAATTTTAAACGTGCTACATTCATTTTCAACTAAAAAAAAGCTAAATTTATGTATATAATTATGGTTTCATTTATTTGCTGTATAAAATTGTAACTGCAAAATAATTTTAAACGTACATTACCACATGAGTTCTTAAGTTTAATTGCTCCTGATAAAATCCCTTAATTTTGTCCGAGTTTTTTGTTTGAAATGCAAAAAAAGGGAAAGGGATTTTACTGCTTTTTCTGAAAGTTAAGGGGTTTCGAAAATTAGTTGAAGGTCATTTCCTTTATAAAATGTGTTAACAAGTTTTAAATATTTTGGGAAATAGGGAAAGTGGATCTCAAAGAAAATTTCGTTAAATAGAAAATTCACTTTGCTATTAGGAAGTTATTTTACGAAGAAATTTCCAAAATGTTCTTGGTTCCTAGAAAAAATTTGTAAGATAGAGAAATTCGCAAAATGGAAGTTTGTTAAATAGAAGTCCGACTGTACTTATAATTTAAAAACTTAATGTAATTAGGTTTTTAAAATTATGTATTAAGAAGAAAGTGCCAGAATTTTAATTGCCAATATTATCCCAGATTTTGTATCTTATACCATAGCTTTGTAAAACAAAGCTGCCCATTTCCTGAAATGTATTTTTCAAGTCATTTCAAGTCAAGTTTTGATAATTTTCCCAGCTACTACATGATAGACCAATTTTTTTGAAAAAAAATGGGCAGTTGATGAAAGTTTTAAAAATCTTGCTTGTTCTTCGATGGCTATGCCTTTCAATTATGTTGGACTTGAAAGAATCTTTTCCAATTTCTCATTCGTGCATAATAAATTGAGGAATCTGTTAGGTTAAGAAACCGCATCAAAACTTGTTTTGTTATATAGACTACTGCAAAGAGCATGCAATGTACGTAATATCTGATTTAAAATGGTGATATTATTGTAAATAAATTTTTCATTGGTCAGCATTTAATTGTTTTTCCTATGTATTATCTACTGTTAGTCAGTAAATTATTTATGTCATTTTCTAAGTTTCTGTCATAAATGAAGCAGAAAGAGGTTTTTACCATGCTGGTTTTAACCATTTATGTATATATATATATATATATATATATATATATATATACACACACACACAAGTTTTATGTCTTTTATCTCCACTTTATAAGAAGGTAAAAATTCTGGTGTTGAATTAAATTTAAAAAAAACTTTTGTTTTCAGAGTAGCTGGTTGTTGATCCAAAGGTCCCTTCTGAATTAGACTCCTCATTTAGGGTACAATATGTGGAAGAATTAATATATTTAACATATTTTTTACCAGGCGCTAAATTGATATTTCTATTTAAATCTATAAAAATGGACTAACCTTCCAAACACACGAAGAAAAATCGAAAACTGAAACAAAATGAAAAGGAAAGTAAAGCAATAGGAGATAACAGCAAATAATATTAAGCACTAAAGCTGCAAACTGTTGATTTTTAAAATTTTTTTTATTTATTTATAGATTTTCTTTAAAATTATATTTTTTCCTTATTATTTTTCCTTGTTTTCTCTGTATACATATTATACGTATATAAATATCATTTATTGAATTATATATCATTTTATTAAATTATATATTTTTTTCTGTTTCTATAAAATCTTTTTTTCTGTCTTAAAACATTTTATGAATGATTTTAAACTTTGGAGTAATTTGCTCAAAATATTAATTACATGCATAAGACGGAGTTCATTTTGTCCACATCAGTATCTGTAAATTACAATGTTAAGTCCAGAAACATGATCAGAGATAAATGATTGATATAATACTAAAAGTGAATATTTATTAGAAAAGGTAAGATATAATATCTACAATACATATATTTAAATTTACACAAAAACTAAAGTAGAAAAATATTACAAAAACAATAGCATATTACAAGAGTAAGATTAGTAATGCATTCAAACTTTCAGTTATGCAGAATGCAATCAAAATTGAAAATAACGCTTGTTTATATTTAAACTTGTTATCTATGTTGCACTTTTGGGAATATTTAGTGTCGGTTTTTGATCTAATACAGCGGTTCTTAACCTATGGGTCGCGACCCAAAATTGGGTCGCGAAGCATATTTCTTGGGTCGCGCTGAGTCGAACCAAAAAAGTTAGTAATACACCAAATAAATAAGTAATACCAACACCTCCTAGAAGAAGTCATTGTGGCTAACTCAGCCTAATTTTGACTTTCTTTTGGGTCGCGACATGAACATATTTCTCAAATTTGGGTCGCGGCTTAAAAAGGTTAAGAACCACTGATCTAATACACAGGATGCACTGATTCCTTTTGCTGGAAGTCTTTTCACCCCAGAATCAATGTAAACAAACAACAACAAAAATTAAGTAAACAAATAAAATAGTATATATTTATAAACTTTTATATCAGAATTCTTAAGAATAATTTTAATAAATTTTTTTAACACTAAAAATAACCACACTTCTGAGATTTAAAAACTTACGAAATTATAACTTTTTTTCTGTTTTGTTTACCCCTCATAGATAATATTATTGATATGAAATAAATGTAAAATTTTTTTGTAGGAATTGCATCCCCCAGGTTGGCAATTGCAGATTTCGGTTGTTGCTTGGAAAATCTCTCTTTGCCTTATACATCCTATGACATCAACAAGGGTGGGAATATATCCCTAATGGCTCCTGAAGTAAGAATACATTTTTGAATGGTTAAAATTTCTAGTTCATGTAGAATTCCACATCTTGATAAGTGAAGGTTTAAATTGTAAAGAATTTAAAAATGTACTTATCTTTATTAGGCCTGCTTAATTCTGCTGTTTTATTATTTTAGCTAATGCTGTTAAACATTAGGGCAACAGTTCCACAATTTTGTGATCTGTATTGTGGTGGCTGCTTTACTTTTCCTAGCTGCCACCGGAACACCCTTAACCACTGAGCTCTCTGTAGATGCGTTAAATTAATAGATAATAGAACAGAACTCTGTAGACATGTGAAATTAATTTTAAATTTAATTCATTAGGTATTATTTTTTATACTTTGTATAAACTCTTTAGTTTCATATATTTTTTAATAACCATATTTAATTTTTTTTTAATCCCTAGGTTGTAAAATGCGAACCTGGACCATTTTCAGTTATCGATTACTCAAGAGCTGACTTGTGGGCTGCTGGAACTATAGCTTATGAAATTTTTGGTGGTAACAATCCATTCTATTCTCATTCAAGTGTGAAAAACAGTACTTATAAAGAAGAAGATTTGCCACCTTTTCCAAAAAATGCTCCTCCTGCTGTTAAAAGTTTAGTCGTGAAAATGCTTTCGGTCAATCCTTCTCAGGTAGTCTTAATCAATTATTTTTAAATTCAGATTAAAATTATAAAGTTTTATCGTGAAATAATAAGAAATTATCCTCTCCATTTTATGTGTATTGAATGTTTTGTTTGTGAAGAATAATTAAATCCCATGGTTTATAACAATAGCTTCCTAGATGAACAGGTTTTTCAATTCGAATTTTTTTACTTATTATTTATTTAACTGAATGTAAATGTTTTCTTTATAAACCAATATAAATGTTTTGAAAATGAGGACAAGTAATGTGTATCAAGTTGGTTGTAAAACAGGAAAAAATCAAGGTAGATTGGTCATTTATAAAAAATTAGTAGGAAATGAAAATTTTGAAATTACAAATTTTATGAAAACTTATTTCTTTGAAACTATTCAATCAATTTTACTCAAATGTTTTTTTTTTGCCTTTCATAAATGAACAATGTTAAAATTTTTATGCCGTATGATTCAAACATTTTTGGATGACTATTAAAGTATAAGAAAAATAGTTATTAAATAGCATTTTTTGCTTGAATTATCTTTAGCAAAACGATTGTCAGTGAGCTTTTTATTCTAAACAGCTCAAAGTGAATGGACATAGGTCAAATTGTTTGTTTAAGAAAATGAACACAGTTCAAAATATGTGTTTTATGAAAATGGACACAGCTCAAAATATGTGTTTTATGAAAATGGACACAGCTCAAAAGTAATGTTGAAGAAAGTGAGCATAGCTCAAATTGCGTATTTAAGAAAATAAAGACAGCTCAAAATGTCTGTTTAAAGTAATGGACACAATCCAAAAGGTGTGTTAGAAAATAAGCAGAACTCAAAATGTATGTTTAAGAAAATAAATTTCAAAAATTCTTTAAAAAAAAGTACAATTTTGAGAGAAGAACTTTTAAAAAATGAAATTGAATACTGTGTATATTTTCTTAAATACACATTTTGAGCTATGTCCAGTATAAGAAGCTTATGGAGGCAATTTTTTTAAATGTGTGCAAAAGATTTTTCATTTTTTGAGGCAATATATGAAAAGTAAAGGGTTCAAATTTTCGACCAATTTTCTCATTAAAGTGTTTGCCTCATATTTTCTATATAGTGGATACCCCAAATAATTTGAGTATTACGAATTCAAATCTGTAAAAAAAGTTTTATTAAGGAGAAGTATGTCTCTATATCTGATTTCATTATATATATATTCTTTATTTAAAGTTAATCACTAAAACCATCAAGATTGCATATTAGGTGAAAATCTGATCATTAATTCAAAAGTTATTCATGTGTATCTTTCTTTTTCTTCTTTTTTTTTAACTTTATGATCTGAGATACAAGGGATAGACAAAATAATTGGAACATTTCAATACTAATTCTTTTTTCATATTTCTCAAGAAATATGTAAAATCAATTTATACTTTCTGAAATGCTTAGATCATGTGGTTTTTCATACATATCAATGAAGTTTAAAACTTTTTTTAGGTTTGAGGGACCAACAATAAGTTACAAACTGAAAATATTGTTTTTGGACACCCTATGCCAAAATATGTAGCAATAAATTTGTATCTAGTAACAATTATTTTGGTTATTATATCTAATAATTGCACAAAATTTTGTAAGCTTAGCCTAAATAATTATGGAGATGTAAACATTTTTATAAAAAACTAAATGTTGGTCTTATGTTTTCTAGCTAAAACTTAAAAAATATTCAATAAAATTAAACGAAATTTTTAGAGCAATTTAAAATAATTGGCAGAATTTTTTTAAAAAAATCTTTGAAAACTCTGCAATATATAAGTAATTAAAGTGATCTTTTATAGTGATTTACAGAAAAAATGTGTCATTTTTTTGTAATTTTGTAGTGAATCGCATTTGGCAAATGAATGAAAAAAATCCTATTTGAATATCTTAATTTAAAAAGTATCAAGCAATTTTCTAAGTAGTTTTTGTACTTTTTAAACAGAACTCAAAATGATAAGGAGTTTTCTACAAATATTATTTTGCATCATAAGATAAAATTAAATAACAAATCATGATACTATACAATGAACATTCATTCTCTGAAATATAATTTATATAAGATAAGAAAATATGCACAAGAAAATAAACTTTTTATGGGGGATGATTCCCAAAAATGCCAGCGTCATTTTTAGTAAATGTAATAAATTTTTTGAAAAATCCTTATCATTTTGAGCATTATATTAATAGGTACGAAAATTACTTAGAAAATTGCTCGAAACTTTTTATATTTTTGGGATACATAAATTGGACTTTTTTATTAGCCAAATACGATTCAGTACAAAATTACGAAGAAAAATTTAATACCCCCCCCCCCCCCCCGCATGCACAGTATAAAAGAAATACTTTAATTACTCATTTCTTTTGCAGTTTTAAACAAATTTTTCTCAAACTTTAAAACAATTGCAACGTTTAAGTAATCCAAAAAGTTTGCTTAATTTTATTGAATATTTAGCAAAAAAAAAAAACTTTAAAAATGGCCATTATGCATAAATATTTAAGTTAGATTTACGAAATTTTGTGCACTTGTTGCTTATAATAACCAAAATAATTTTTACAAATTTATTGCTACATTTTTTAGCATAAAGTAATAAAAAATATCTTCCGTTTGTAATTTATTGTCGGTCCCTCAAACCTCTAAAATTTTTAAGCTTCATTGATAAGTATGAAAAATCGCATAAACTAAACGCTTCTAAATTTATAAATTATTCTCAAAAGTGTTTTTTGAGAAAGATCGAAAAATGCGTTTATGGGGAAGTGTTTCCATTATTTTGTTCTACCACTTTAAGACTGAAGGGAAAAATCTATTATAAAATTGTTATCATCAGTTATGAAAATTGAGAAATGAATGGATTTTTTTTATTAAATAGATTCTAAAATTTGTAACCTTTTTTAAATTATATTTTTTAAAATTCCTTTTTAATCAAAATCTTGTTAAGAAAAGAAAATAGTTTTTTATAGCGCCTAATGGTTTTCTAGTAATAAGGGGACAGCAGATAAAAAAATTGAATGCACCCTTTTTTTCCTTTATTTAATTCCTTTTTTAATAAACAATTTTAACCATATCTAGTGTTAAATGTTTATGTGTATTTTTTATCACTTATTTTGTTTCTATTTGATTCAGAGACCAAGCCCAAATTTTGCTGCAACAGTTTGTCAGTTATTGCTCCATGCACCACCAAGTTTGCTGTTTGGTACATTTGATGGAGCAGCATACAAAAGAGCTCTGAAATGGATGTTTCAGCTGTCTGCTAAGACATACTTAGAAGCTTCCGTCTTACAGCCAGAAGATATGAGTGTGAAGTTAGAATTAAGAAGCACACTTTGTTCTCGCATTCAGTACTTAGAAGTTATTGAAGCTTTACAATTTATTTTGAAGTCTTAATCAACCTCAACTAAAAGTTATTGTAGTGTGGTTGCTGAGGTTTTATTTTAGTTTTGTTATTAGAATTAGTTTGATTTATTTTAGTTTTATTTAAAACCATGATGGATTATTTGCTTCAGCTTTATTAGGATAAAGTTTGAAAAAAATATTTAGTTTTCAGATTGTAAAATATATTTATATTGAAATGAAAGGATATTTTTCAATATGTTGTATATTGCATTCAATGTATAGATTGCTATTGTTAATAAAAATAATCTAACTGTATTTAGCTTTCCAATTTTTCATTTTACTTTTTGTTCATAAAGAGCTTGGGACAATAGTATGATAATGATTATAAAGTATTAAGCTTATTTTGATTATGCAAATTTTCTAGAATATTCTCGAACACAACCAATTATATCTAGTACTAAGTTATATTAATAAGCCGTAGAAAGAAAGTGTTTGTTGAGAGAAGGAAAATGTGTGATAATATGTAACAAATCCACCATTTAAAATTATTTGGTTTTGATTTCTGATTTACTGATTATGTATTTACTAATTTGTCTGAACTTTTATTCTAAATCATTTGCATTTCAAATAGTTTCAACTGTTACTCATGCTTATTTATTTAATAAGACATTCCAGATTGAAAATCTAAAAAATAAATGTAACTAATTTTGATGAAATAGCGATGGAACAAACATTAAAAAAACTTCTTAATTGAAAGATTTATTAAAGTGTAATCTTACAGCTGAATGATTAAAAATGAGGGCATTACCAAAATTCAATTATGATTTAAAAATGTTTGTTGCAGCTTATTTTTTTAAATAAAACCTACTAAAAAACAAGTTAAAGATTAAAAATTTAGAAATATTTGTCAAAAGTATTATTTCAATTAAATTATTATTTTATTGTTTTTCGCAAAATTTTGAAGTGTTATCGTGAGCATCCATAATTTCGTCTTCTTACTGCTGGACGCTAAAGAAGACATGAAGAAAAACTTTATTTCGGGTATTTACTGCAACTTTCAGTTGGAATCCTTTTTATAATGCGTGTGACGCTCAAGTAATCGGATTGCGCAGAAAATTATTTTTTTCGTTGTATAGATGAAAACAAGAAAGCGGATTTATTCATTATTTAACAGATCTTCGGACCTATGAATCAACGAATCTTTGAAACAGCGAATGAACAAATCTGCAAGTTGGAGGACGCTGATTTGTTGTTTTCACTTATTCATTGATAATTGGGTTGATTCGCTCAATAGTAAACATGCTCATATAGTGGATTGTTTATTTGTTGATTCTCTTATGATCGGTTAACTAATTAATTTCCTCATTCACTGGTTCGCTTTTGAAACTTATTTGTATAATTCATTGCTTCCTGTGTATCTTTAAAAATGTGCTTTTACTGAAAGTTTATAGTCGAAATAAAATTTTACTTCGTGTCGTTCCTAACCTCCTTAACTAAGACACGAAACTATAGACCTGCAATTGCCAAATGATGATTCGTGGAAGAGTTAAAGGGGTTGCGAGAGTTAGGACATTTGTTTTAACCTGTAACCTTTGAAACTTTTAGATAGAGTTATATCCAATCAATAATTCTTTACTTTATTTCATATTTCGGTTACCCTTATGAAGTTAAAGTAAAATGCCATTGAAAAGAAAATGGATAATTTTTTTAATCAATATTTTTTTCTAATAACACTATACTGTATAAATCATGAAAATATCATACATTTATAAAACTTCCATTCTTATTTTCCCTTGCGCTTATCAAATGAAAATAAAATTACCAAATTTATTAATAAAGAAATGTAATTCTCTAATAATGATCTTCAACTTTTACAGCAGTTCGTTTCTATATCATAGAAGCTAAAACGAACTCTGCTTATTATAGATATATTTTATATAAATAGAAATATATTTATATATTTCTGCTTGTTTTATTCATTTTCAGTGAGAAGCATACATGACAACTGAAGTACATAATGTACGTAAAATAAGCATACATTACAAATTTTTAACTGGACAAAATACATCTCCATGACTTCGAATTTAACTGTCGGTTCTGAAAACTGACTTAATATAGTTAATGATAAAACGATGAACGAATGATAAAACGAAGTTCATTCTTTTTATCAAGTGTTTTAAAAATGAATTCTTTTATTGATAAATACGTTCGCCCAATTGTCTTTATTTACTTTATCTATGAAATTAGGGTACCGTCGAAAGTAGGTTAATCGATTAGGGATCCACTGTCGAAAAAAATTGGGAACCTCTGCTATTAAAAGTTTCAGCCAAACATTTATTTCTTTTTTAACCACTGGTTAAAAAAGATTTTGACTATATACGGTAACTTATAAAAAATTATTTTCTTTTAATTGTTTCACTAATAAGTTTTTCAGGTAAAGGGAAGAAATTCATTGCATTATTTTTATCAACGTCATCGATATTTTCTGATGTTGTTTTGATGACAAGTAATACGTGCAACAGTTTTCAGTCTCGTGGTAAATTTTATTTTCATAACTTCACAGTAATTATGAATTTATTTAACAGATAATTTACGAGGGCTAGTTAAAAATCAATCGAAAGGTAGAGTACTACTTTACGTCACTTATTATAGCAACATGACGTGAACAAAAAAGAAATAAAAATACAGCTGTTTCGATACTATCCTTAATGCAGAAACACAGATAATTAAAATTTCTAACGAAAATCGACCCACTCATCAAATTTTTATGCATTAGTTAATTTCCATTTCTTAGATAGTCTTTATTTGCTTTGGCCTTTACCAAATTTAAATCCATAAGTGTTAAACGAGTCAAACTCTGAAATAAAATGAGCTTATTTTTTTCAGTGGAATTATGAATTTATTTGATGTCGAATTATGCATTCTTTACATATAAATAACGCCTATTACATAACTGTTAAAAGCCTATTATATTGCCTGTCATATAAAAATCAGAACATATTTTTTAGAAATATTTTTCATAGTACCAATATGCAAAGTAATTTAAAATTAAACAGCTTGGGCTAAACGGAACTTATATTTGAGAATTTTGACCGAAAAAGGGTTAAAAAAAGCTATTATCAGCCAATATTTTGTCTAAATTCCTAAATTTAGATATCGATTCACTCAATATTTTATAACCACATTTCATAATCAGTCCATATTGAGCCTATATAGTTTTACCCGATTCAGACTTTTGTCCCTTCAAGCATTTCTTGTAAGACCTTTTGGGACCAGGACACAATTGTTGCTAGAAGAGCTTAACATAGAATGATTAACAGAAAAAAGAATTCTGTGGAAAAGTTAAGTAGATAATAGTGTTAAGCGTTTCCTTGGAGACATCTGAAAACGACAAACTCGACAACTACTTCAAATTTTTAGTCAATCAACAAAAAAAGAACAGCTTGTTAATTATTTATTTAGTTTCTGTTGCGCAAAGAAAATGCAGCGAAAACTGCTACATTTCCATTTAAATCTGGTAGATTCGAATCCCAGCTGTGACTGGTTGATACGAATTTAGCTACAGGCTTGCACCGACCGCAGTGCAAACGAAAAATGTTCTTGGTCGTAGATGGATCACGGGTTAGAATCCCCTTGGCGTCGGGCTAACATTGGGAGATTTTTGTGGTTTTCCTAAACCAGGCAACGCAATTGCGGGTCAGTTTATCAAAAAATCCTCCATAAATGCTACTAATGCTTGATCCAGGAGTCCCTTTGTCTTCTGGGTAGGGTTCAAAATTACATGGCCACGGAGTTGAGCATTGATTGTCGTAAACTATTCAACACTGGTTATGAAACAAAATAAACCTACTTCAGACGAAATTGAAGCAATAGTTAGAAAAAATTGAAAATTAACGTTAGTTGAATCTTGCAAATTCTCATTTCATACTCGTGTTTACGCAAAATGAGTGCCAACGTATTTTTTTAAGTCTCAGAATATACTTTTAGGAAAGTGTCCCCGAATGTGCATACTGCCTAATTATTCAAAAAGGAAAAATTCCATACTCGCGTTTACGCTAAATGAGTGCCAACGTATTTTTTTAAGTCTCAGAATATTACTTTTAGGAAAGTGTCCCCGAATGTGCATACTGCCTAATATATTCAAAAAGGAAAAATTCCATACTCGCGTTTACGCTAAATGAGTGCCAACGTATTTTTTTAAGTCTCAGAATATACTTTTAGGAAAGTGACCCCGAATGTGCATACTGCCTAATTATTCAAAAAGGAAAAATTCCATACTCGCGTTTACGCTAAATGAGTGCCAACGTATTTTTTTAAGTCTCAGAATATACTTTTAGGAAAGTGTCCCCGAATGTGCATACTGCCTAATTATTCAAAAAGGAAAAATTCCATTCTCGCGTTTACGCTAAATGATTGCCAACGTATTTTTTTAAGTCTCAGAATATACTTTTAGGAAAGTGACCCCGAATGTGCATACTGCCTAATTATTCAAAAAGGAAAAATTCCATTCTCGCGTTTACGCTAAATGAGTGCCAACGTATTTTTTTAAGTCTCAGAATATACTTTTAGGAAAGTGTCCCCGAATGTGCATACTGCCTAATTATTCAAAAAGGAAAAATTCCATTCTCGCGTTTACGCTAAATGATTGCCAACGTATTTTTTTAAGTCTCAGAATATACTTTTAGGAAAGTGACCCCGAATGTGCATACTGCCTAATTATTCAAAAAGGAAAAATTCCATTCTCGCGTTTACGCTAAATGAGTGCCAACGTATTTTTTTAAGTCTCAGAATATACTTTTAGGAAAGTGTCCCCGAATGTGCATACTGCCTAATTATTCAAAAAGGAAAAATTCCATTCTCGCGTTTACGCTAAATGATTGCCAACGTATTTTTTTAAGTCTCAGAATATACTTTTAGGAAAGTGACCCCGAATGTGCATACTGCCTAATTATTCAAAAAGGAAAAATTCCATTCTCGCGTTTACGCTAAATGAGTGCCAACGTATTTTTTTAAGTCTCAGAATATACTTTTAGGAAAGTGTCCCCGAATGTGCATACTGCCTAATTATTCAAAAAGGAAAAATTCCATTCGCGCGTTTACGCTAGATGAGTGCCAACGTATTTTTTTAAGTCTCAGAATATACTTTTAGGAAAGTGTCCCCGAATGTGCATACTGCCTAATTATACAAAAAGGAAAAATTCCATACTCGCGTTTACGCTAAATGAGTGCCAACGTATTTTTTTAAGTCTCAGAATATACTTTTAGGAAAGTGTCCCCGAATGTGCATACTGCCTAATTATTCAAAAAGGAAAAATTCCATTCTCGCGTTTACGCTAAATGATTGCCAACGTATTTTTTTAAGTCTCAGAATATACTTTTAGGAAAGTGACCCCGAATGTGCATACTGCCTAATTATTCAAAAAGGAAAAATTCCATACTCGCGTTTACGCTAAATGAGTGCCAACGTATTTTTTTAAGTCTCAGAATATACTTTTAGGAAAGTGTCCCCGAATGTGCATACTGCCTAATTATACAAAAAGGAAAAATTCCATACTCGCGTTTACGCTAAATGAGTGCCAACGTATTTTTTTAAGTCTCAGAATATACTTTTAGGAAAGTGTCCCCGAATGTGCATACTGCCTAATTATTCAAAAAGGAAAAATTCCATTCTCGCGTTTACGCTAAATGATTGCCAACGTATTTTTTTAAGTCTCAGAATATACTTTTAGGAAAGTGACCCCGAATGTGCATACTGCCTAATTATTCAAAAAGGAAAAATTCCATACTCGCGTTTACGCTAAATGAGTGCCAACGTATTTTTTTAAGTCTCAGAATATACTTTTAGGAAAGTGTCCCCGAATGTGCATACTGCCTAATTATTCAAAAAGGAAAAATTCCATACTCGCGTTTACGCTAAATGAGTGCCAACGTATTTTTTTAAGTCTCAGAATATACTTTTAGGAAAGTGACCCCGAATGTGCATACTGACTAATTATTCAAAAAGGAATAAATATCGATTTCGTTTAAAATTTCATAACGTTCCCTCTTAAATACGCAACAGATTACTGTCAAGATTTCACCAGGTTCGATGCCCCATTAGTCGTGCTGTACTTAATTTGTGATCCGCATTTTCTAATAAATCAGACACGTTTTACAACTGGCTTATTCAAAACTACAAGAGGTTGTTGTCAACATTAGAAATTCGTGACATTCATATCAGAATTTTTGCTGAACCATCTGACTGTGATTACCTTTGCTACAAATAATCTTTGATTTATTAGAGTGTGCATCACGAACCGACTCTCTCCCATGCTCAGAAACGTTTTCTTTAACTTTCGGGACTTATATATATCACAGAAAAAGGGTGTTCCTCGATTTGATTTGTTGCATAATTATATTATTTGAATGCAGAAATGTCTATCGATTCTGTAAGTGAATGTGATGTGAATACGAATGATTTTAGATAATTAAAGCTTCTGAAAATAAGATCGAGGTAGCCTTAAATTTAATATATATCGCTTATAATAAATTTTAAAATAATTTAGACATAAAAGTTACATATTTTAAATACATAAATGCGTCTCTAAAGTAATAGGTTAGTTAAAATTTTTAGGCATTTATTGATCCTTTTTTTTTCATGACATACTTTAAACAAGCATTGAATCTCTTTAGTTGAAATAATGTGCATTAATATTTGTATTAAATTTAATACAATAGCAAATGGATTATCGCTTTAAGTTGGTTAGATATTTCATGAATGATCACTAGGCTATTTACTTTTCTAGACTTATTGCAAAGATACTAAAATAAATTAGGCTTAATCATTGATATATTTTCGCAGTAACTTCAAGACATGTGAACTGAATCGTGGTGGTTCAGGGGATTGAGCGTTCGCTTCCCAGAGTCGAGTCCCAACGGCAATTGGTTGAGACGAACTCTGCTCTTAGCTCTCACCGACCACAGCGCTAGTGTAAAATATCCTCAGTGGTAGGCAAATCGTGCGCTAGAATCCCTTTGCCATCGGGCTAAGCGTGAGAGGTTTTCGTGGTTTTTTCTCTCCTTGTAACGCAAATACGGGATAATTCCATCAAATAGTCCACCACGAAAGCTAGTTTGACCCGATGCTTAATCTAGGAGTTCCCTAGTCTTCTAGATTGAGTTCAAAAATACAAGGAAATGGAGTTGAACCTTGATAGTTGTAAACTCAGAATTTGATCGACTGTTCAATGTCAGTTATAAAATAAATTATAAATAAAACATGTGAGCTGCGATTGCAGTAAATCTGAAGAAAAAAAAATAGGTTAAAAAGAAAATACTAGTGATATTTTCAATTAGTTTGACGAATGGCAAAGTAATAGGGGCTATTTGAAAAGAGCCAGATAATTCAATTTTCTTGCGGCAAATAAAAAATTTTAAGATGAAAATAAAGATAAATTTATTTTTATTTATTGTGTAACAAATTCCAATACATTATATTCTATGAATCACACATTTTTTAAATGTATTTTTATAAATTGACTATACCAAAGATAAAATTGCCTCGAATATTTTTCTTTTTAATTTGCACAAGCTAGTTCTGACTTACACTAGTCAGATTATTAAAATTTAATTAAAGGCTTTTATCAAGAAAGCTATCAACAAGCAATTTCAGTTGTATATATCAAAATGATAATTCAAATTTCAGTAAAAATGAATATTTCATGTTTTGAATTTATGTTATCTAAGTAATTTGTGATTTAGTGCAAATTACATAATAGTACATTACATAGACAGTACAAATTAGTTTAATTTTAGAAATTCTAACCACTGAAGCAGTTGAAGTAGTTATTGTTTTTAAAACGCTCTTTCTTGAGAAATACTTTTTGTTTAGCGAAGTCTGAAACACATTTAGATCTCTTCCGCAAGTAAACAGTCCATTCGTTACTTAGCAGATCCTCCAGCATACAGCCTATAATCCTCGCCTTAAATCAAGTACCAAATTTAGAACCAAATTGTCCACAATCATGGTCCTAGTCTTAAAGATTCCTCGAAGTCCAAAGGGTTTGTTTTCGAGTGTTTTAATCCGAGAGGCTGCATCTTGTGATAAGAAAGCTTCCACCAAGTGTGGATTAAGGATTAAAATGGTGGGCGCCATTTGTTCTAAGGTGGAAGTGGCGTTATTAAGAACATGTTATGTGGGTGGACTATTGGAATGTATTGGTTTTCTTGTAGTGCTGGACTATATAAGCTGCTCAATAAGTGCACGAAGCACTTGTGAGTTGCTTGTTGGATCGAATCTTCTTAAAGCACAAATTCGCAAGTGGTAAGTTGAATTCATATATCGTATAATTAAGTTTCATTTAAGTTTTCACCATTGCTTATTTCATAGTTCTAGGTTTTAGATCGAGCAAAGTAATGCAATTGTACAATTGTAGTTCTTGTAATTTATTATTGTTAAGTTGTATAGACATTAATAGTGCTTTTTCTCGATTTTGCTGAAATAACTGAGATTTTCTTTTAGCTTCTAAATGCTAAAATCATCATATAAATTCAATTTAAAATTTGTCAAAACATTAGAAATCTCTAAATATTTGATAACAAAAATTTTAAAAGCTTTTATGCAATTGCAACACGTACTTATAATATACTACAATAAATTCATTCATAAAATTTATTAATTGAATATGTATGCACTTATTTACTTTAAAATAACTTATTGAGGGTATTAAACTTTGGGTGCAATCACATGAGGAATTAATTTTAAAACAACGTTTGTGCTACTATTCAACATTTATATATTTATGAAACTTAGACACTGCAAATATTAGTAACATATTTTCTCTTACATATTATTATCTTTATATTAAATCTCGTAGGTTAGTCTATAGAATAATTAGTTTTTATTAAACTTAATTTATGATTATATATAGTCATATATAGTTCAACCCTAAAAACACTAAAATTGCTAACTAATATTATACATAGTAAGAATGTTACTCAATGTCAAAAATTAGCAAAAGTAAATAAAATGCTCAAATTGCTAGACAAACACAAATAATGTTTCATATTGCCATTTCATATACCTAAACAGATAATCTCAATAAAAACATATCAGTATAAAATGTAAAAAGGCAACCATCGATAATCGTTTTACATTGTTTTCAGAGCGTTCTTATTGGACAGAAAAATCACATGATGAGATTCTTAATTAACAATGAGTATTAATAATTGTATTAACGGTATTTACCTATTAATTATTTATTTATCTCTTATTTAACGTTATTTTTATTGTGTTCTACTTTGATTACAGTATTAATACACAAGTTATTTTCAACTAATTTTTAAAAAAAATTGTGTTAATAAATTTAATTTATTTTGTATTTCAAGCCACTTTTGCTTTATTTTTAAAAAATAGCAAATTACAATTTTATTTAAAGAAACGATGTTATTTAAAATCTAAAACCTAAAACTAAAAGCGATGTTTCTTTATTATAAAGCTTATACTACATTTTACCTCATTATTACATGTATATTATATTATATTACGATAAGATACCTCATTATGCAACATTTTATTATAAACATATTGGTTTACATTTATTAATTATTAAATAAGTTATATTAAGTTTTTAAAAAGTTATATTTAGTTTTATAAGATCTATTTTCTAAACTTGTGTGCATTCAACATGTGCTAGTAGAATAATTAGTTAAAATAGCAATAAATGTTAGGAATTAGTTTTCGCAGGAGTGCTAAATAATCGTTAGTAAGAGAGGAGCATTTAAAAAAAAATTTCAGTAATTGAAAATTAAATAAACATTTAAAGAACCAAAGTTTCTGAATGAAGTTGAAATGATAACCGAGCAAAATGTAATAAAGTTAAAATTTAATTCCAGTAAAAACCGGAAATAAATTTGTACTAACAAAACAAAACTTTTAGTGATTTTTTAATTGAATTACTTTTCATTTTGATTGATAAGTCTTTTTATAGTCGAGAATTAAAAATGATAGCAAACAAATCGGGGAAATTAGCATGCAGCAGCCACAATTAACCCTCTTAGTTATATTATAATGACAGCTTTGAATTAAATTAAAAACAATTACAAAATTATTGATTTTTCAAGTTATAAATCATTTAAGAAATACCAAATTAGATTGCAACATAAAATGTAATAATATAGGAAAATATTATAGAAATTTATTAAAAAATAACTTTTTATTTTTAATTCGTTATTATTATTATTAATAATAACTTTATTTTTAATTAGTTTCAAATAATAATTTGCATTTAGGTTAGCATATGAAAATGATAATCAGATTATTTATACTTTTTATGCTTAACCGATAATATACAATGCATGTAAATAGTGTAAATTTTCAAATTATTTAAGAAGTGTTTAATTTATTAATTAGATGAAACTATAAATTGTAAAATAAATATAAACAAGCTACAAACAAATATATATAGAATATATACCCTTTTTGTTGAATGTAATGCACTTACATTTAATTTCTTAATATATATTTAATTCTAAGTAATATATATATATATATATATATATATATATATATATATATATATATATATATATATATATATATATATATATATATATATATATATATATATATATATATATATATATATATATATATATATATATATATTAATTCTTAATATATATTTAATTCTAGGAACCCTCCCTCTGCACATTGTGCTCGCCAACTACTTTTGCAATTCGAATTGACTTCGTATGAGCATTGAATACTTTTTATTTTATATATTTTTTAGTTAAGCTTTGTATGTATATAGATTCTTTTTAAAATGAAATTCTAGTAAATATTACATATATATCCAGATAAACATTTGATTTATAAACATTTAATTCATTACGAAATACATAACCATTCTATCTGTAAATAATTATAAATTTCAGTGTTCGGAAGAACAACATATTCTTTATTCTTACATAAACTCATACCACCTTTTTTTCTAATATAAACTCACAAAATGAATACGGATCAAAGAAAAAGAAGAAAAAAATCATGGTTGTCCGATATTTGTTGATAAAACTCATTTCTCTCCGGCGGTGAAAATGAAACATCATTAAATCTAAGATATAGCTCTGAATTGTTACTGAACCAGCGTAAATTCAAAAGTATAATTAAAACAAAAATGTAGAACCGTTTGTTTGAAAATATGAGCCATTACCTTCTAACCTTTTATTTCTTTCTAACTTATAACGCAGTTTGTTTTAGTTTTTACTGTCTTCGTGAGAAAGAAATTTTCATTCAGAATGGGATATAAAAATGTAGGAATGCAGAGCGGGTATCTCGATCCTGATTGGTTGTTGAAGCATGACATCTGTTTACGTTAGCAACTGTTCTTTCCATTCTCTTTCTACGAAGCCAAGCCCATCAAGTATCAATTCTCTTAAGTGCCACATTCTATATTCCTTCATAAAGATTTAAATTCTTTTACTATATATTTCTTAACACAAAGACAGACACGAAGAAATTTAAAACATATACAAACTAATTATGAATCGAAGTTGCAAGGTACACAAAACAAAAATATATCACCATTACAGTAAAATGCAAAATCAAATAATAAATCTAAGTTAAGGGAAAGACCTTGATGAGAAAGAATTATATTTCAATAAGCGCTGTATTTACGCTGTATTTAATTAACTTCACGTTATTTAACATTCTAACTCATGTGGAGAAACTTAGCTCAACTTTAACTTGCCATTTTGCTTATAAACGACCAGCTGGTGCTGATATTATTGGTCTCATATTTTGGTATCCCTCATATTCTTCTTGAAGTACAAGTACCCAATTTTGTTAATATATATGTCTCAGTGTTCATGGGTATGACAGCTCACTAGTTTTATCTTTCAGTTATTTCTTGGCAACATGAAAAATTAATCTGGTCTTTTTTTGTCGTGGTAAAAGAGAAATATGAAAAGAAATGAATTTTAATAAATTTGGGTCATTGGTAATGGCTTTAAAAATAAAGTAATTTTTATCTTTATGAAATTTTTTGCACAAATATATCTAACATTTCAGTAAGGACCTATGTTAATAAATAAGGGGAAAAAGTTTGCAGAAATTAAGTAGGATTATAATTTAACAACTTAACCATTGTTTTTTTTTGTTTTTTTTTTGTAATCAGCAATTTTTAAAATAAATTCGGTGTATTGATTAGAATCTGGGAGTATAGTTTTCCGATAATATATACTTTTTCATTAATAACTGATAATAACAACTCATTGTAGATCTGCAAACCGTTTAATAAGTATATATTAAATTATTCAATTAATATATGCATAAATTGAAAAAATAACCATATCAATGAAACTTTTCAGTTTTTTGCAGAAAGTAATTTATCTATCTACTTTCTTCAAAACAAAGTAAATAAATTCTTTTGTAATAAATATACAAAGTTAATTCTAAAAATAACAGTTTTTTCGATAATTTTACCGAAACAATAATAAATACTTTTTAAAAAAAGTAATTTTTATTTTCAGTTAATTTTGCAGAAATATATATGTAAAAATACTAAAAACATCTTACTTTAAAAGGAAAGAAGAATTTTAAACCAAGTTTTTTATTTTATATTTTTACCTTAAGCTTTTCAAATATAATATACCAGAATGAAAAAAAATCGCCAGAATGAAAAAAAAAATTATCCTAGTTATGGAATTATACTTGTGATCTGTATGAGTGATTTAAACAGATTTTATTATCTTATAATGCAGATCACGTTATTAGTTACAGATACTTTTTCTAACTATGTGTATGCAAAATTATCCGTCAGTTTCATAGCAGTCTTTTAAATGCGTAACTTAAATAAGAAATTCTGCATTAAAAGTTTCAAATTATTTAACTAAAGAAAAAAAAGTCCTGATGAATTGTTATTTAAGTCCATTACTATAAAAATCATCAGAATCAGTTCATTTGTTCGATGAAATTTTAAAATTTTAATAATGATTGCCTTCCACTAAAATTTTATTTAACTGATAGGAAAAAATTACAGCGAATTATTATTTAGATCAACCACCTTGAAAATCATCATTATCAGTTTATTTGTTCCGTGAAATTTAAAGGTGTTTCTAATGATCATTTTCCACTTGATTTTTAAAACCAAAGGGATTTTAAGTCCCGACGAATTTAGATCAATCACTTTGAAAATCATCACTATCAGTTTATTTGTTCCATAAAATTTAAAGGTGTTTCTAATGATCGTTTTCCACTTGATTTTTAAACTGAAAGGAAAAAGTTCCAACGAATTATTATTTAGATCAACCACTTTGAAAATCATCGATGTCAATTTATTTGTTCGATGAAATTTAAAGGTGTTTCCAATGATCGTTTTCCACTTGATTTTTAAACTGAAGGGAAAAAGTCCCGATGAATTATTATTTAGATTCATCACTTTGAAAATCATCAATATTAATTTATTTGTTCAGTGAAATTTAAAGGTGTTTCCAATGATCGTTTTCTACTTGATTTTTAAACCAAAAAGAAAAAGTCCCGATGAATTATTCTTTAGATTCATCACTTTGAAAATCATCGATATCAATTTATTTGTTCGATGAAATTTAAAGGTGTTTCCAATGATCGTTTTCTACTTGATTTTTAAACTGAAGGGAAAAAGTCGCGATGAATTATTATTTAGATTTATCACTTTGAAAATCATCAATATCAATTTATTTGTTCGGTGAAATTTAAAGGTGTTTCCAATGATCGCTTTCTACTTGATTTTTAAACCAAATAGAGAAAGTCCCGATGAATTATTCTTTAGATTCATCACTTTGAAAATCATCAATATCAATTTATTTGTTAGATGAAATTAAAGGTGTTTCCAATGATCGTTTTCTACTTGATTTTTAAACCAAAAAGAAAAAGTCCCGATGAATTACTATTTAGATTCATCACTTTGAAAATCACGAAAATCAGTTAATTTGTTCCATGAAATTTAAAGGTTTTCGTATTGATTCCTTCCCATTTAGTTTTTATGATTGGAAGTAGCCCGAGACGAATTTTTTTTATAGATAAATCACTTCGAACCACAAAATCAGTTTATATTTGTTCGATAAAATT
The DNA here is from genome assembly GCF_982258835.1 of Parasteatoda tepidariorum. Taxonomy (NCBI): domain Eukaryota; kingdom Metazoa; phylum Arthropoda; class Arachnida; order Araneae; family Theridiidae; genus Parasteatoda; species Parasteatoda tepidariorum. The sequence goes on along the minus strand of NC_141762.1, from coordinate 68,301,145 downwards.
TAAAGGTGTTCGTAATAATTGCTTTCCCCTTAGTTTTTATCTAACTGAAGAGAAAAAGTCACAACGAATTGTTAGTCGTCGGGATTACTTCAAAAATAATCAAAATCAGATTATCTGCCCTGTGAAATTTAAAGGTGTTCCTAATGTAGCTTTTCACATAGTTTTTTTTTATCTGATTCATAAACTAGCTTTATTGACTTTATATAAACCTTTACCGCAATTGATCTCTTCTATAAGTATTCGTAAAATTTTGGTAACGTCTTTGGTTCTTTCTCTCATTAGAATAAATTTCTGATCTATTAAATTATAAATCTCAAATGATTTCATTTTTCTTTTGCAATACAGTTAAAGAGTCAATAATCTTCAAATTCTCTATTGCAGCATACTTCTTATAATTGTTTTCAAATTTTTTTTTCCTTTCAGAATGAATATGTGGCACTTGAAAAATATTCCAAGTTTGCTTATTCTGTGCATATTTCAACTGGTTAGCTGCGATTTCTTCAGAACTCCAGAGTTTCGAGATATCTCGAAACTTAAATTTAAAAACGAATATGAATCTGAACCTAATTTGCTTGTCTCAGTTAATAGACATCAGCTTTTAAACAGAAGGAAGACCACATTTTTTCGAAAGGCACCAGATATTGAAGAAGGACTCGTGAGTGATTCCGGCGAAAGAGAAAATCGAAGAACCTCTCGAGCATCTGAATTAAGTCGAGCTGCTTTGATTCGAAAATCAAAGGAAAATTCTCTTTTGAGTAATTCCCGCGAGAGAGAAAATCGAAGAACCATTCGAGCATCTGAATTAAATCGAGCTGCTTTGATTCGAAAATCAAACGATAATTCTCTTTTCAGTAATTCCCGCGAAAGGGAAAATCGAAGAACTATTCCAGCATCTGAATTAAATCGAGCTGCTTTGATTCGAAAATCAAATGATAATTCTTTTTTCAGTAATTCCCGCGAAAGAGAAAATCGAAGAACCTCTCGAGCATCTGAATTAAATCGAGCTGCTTTGATTCGAAAATCAAATGAAGATTCTATTTTGAGTAATTCCCGTGAAAGGGAAAATCGAAGAACCTCTCGAGCATTTGAATTAAATCGAGCTGCTTTGATTCGAAAATCAAATGATAATTCTTTTTTCAGTAATTCCCGTGAAAGGGAAAATCGAAGAACCTCACGACATTCTGAATTGAATCGAGTTGCTTTGATTCGAAAACCAAATCACGATTCTAATTTGGGAATAAGACAAGAGAGAACAAATATTGATAACAAAAGAGTAATTGAAAGTCATCGCGCAAATGGAAGAATCGAATATTTTTCAAGAACTTTGCGTATCAAACCATTAAATGAGAGAACAAATAGCTGGTTTAAAATACCCTATCCTGTTTTATTGGAGCTTTCTAAAAATAGCTTGTTTGGCTCTTTTAGTTCTATCCCCCGAAAGAATTTCGATACAAGTTCAGAACCCACTTATATGAATAAAAAACAGTCAGAAAGAAAAAATTTTTACGGTTTGAACAACAATAAATTAGCCAACGAAAATAGAATAAGAATTCGAACAAATTTCATTGACCGTACTCTTGTTGGAAATTCTAAATCACGGGCTATTTATGATTCTTATAAAAAAGATCCTAATAAGGAAACAGAACGTATAAGCAATGCCAAGCGTATATCAAGTGAGAAATTGATAAATCTGCAAAGGGAATACGATAGTCAGAGAAAAAACTTTGGATCTCGAGGAAGTTTATATAGAAGAGAAAATGAATTTAGAAAGGAAGATACTATAAGATCGAAACAAGAATCGGAGAAGTTAAATAGCAAAACTCAATACCGTGCAATCTACAGCCCGATTTTAAAGGGAGGAGAAATAATTCGAAGACAAGAAAGTCTCAGGATGAGATCAACGGAAGACCTGAGGAGAAGGAATCGTATATCTGACAGAAGAAGTAATCACAATAACAGGAAACTTTTTTTAAAAAGTGATCAAGAACGTAGGGCTGAAAGAATTGATAGAACAAAACCAGAATTGAAGACACAAAATCGCAATGTTGAGTCACACAGTAGTTCTCAACGTTTTATTTTCAGCCGAGAACAAGAAGGAAGAAAGGTAAATTTTGAGATGAGATCCAGGAGAGAATTGAAAGTATTGAATCGTAAGTCAGGAAGTAAAAGCAATCGTGATTATCGAAATTTTATTACCGGAACTGAGAAGGAACGTCGGAACGAACCAAATATAGATACAGAATCCCAATTAAAGGTACAGAACAGTGAAGTTGAGAGTCGTAGAAATTATGGATCTCGTCGTCTTATTCTTGGACGTGAACGAGAATGGAGGAGGGGAAATTTTATGATAAGATCACAGAGAAAATTGAAGATACTGAATTATGAACGTGGATCTCGCATGAATCAGGATTCTCAAAGAGTTGCTTCTAATAGTCAAAGAGAGCGTAGAATGGTAGATTTAACGATGAGATCAAGGAGAGAATTGAAGAATCTGAATCACGAAGATGGATTTCGCAGGTATCAGGATTCTCAAAGAGTTGTTCCCAACAATCAAAGAGAACGTGGAATGATGGGTTCAATGATAAGATCAAGGAGAGAATTGAAGATACTGAATCACGAAGATGGATTTCGCAGGTATCAGGATTCTCAAAGAGTTTCTCCCAACAATCAAAGAGAACGTGGAATGATGGGTTCAATGATAAGATCAAGGAGAGAATTGAAGGAACTTAATCACGATTATGAATCTCGCATTATTAAAAATTCTCAAAGAGTTCTTTCGAATAGACAAAGAGAACGTGGAATGGCAAGTCCAATGATGAGGTCAAAGAGAGAATTAAAGATACTGAATCGTGATTCTGAACGTCACGCTAACTATGAATCTAGAAAAATCGTCTACAACGATAAACAAAAGCAATTAATTAAAAGTTTAATGTTTAGACGAGAAGAAATACACCATATATCAGATCATAGGTCTGATTCTGAACGCCAAGACCGAGATTCTATCAGAAAACTAATACCAAGAAAGGATATGTTTGTAATAAGATTGAAGAAAGATGTGAAAATAATGTATCCTTGGACGTTGCAAAGAAGTTCGTCTGAATCAAGGCAGCACATTATTGAGCAAAGAAGTGAAAATTTTATGGAGAGGAGAGAATTAAATACGCGGAGAAATAGTTACATAAGAGAGAAAGCCCCAAAGTTACAGTCTTTCAATCGAATTAGAGCCAACGTCAAGGCTCCTATGCGAAGAAGCATTTTTGAAAACAGAATTTCCATTATAACTAGGAATATCGCGGATAAAATGGATAAATCCCGCAGGCATTTTGGAATGGAAAATAATGGCAGGAACCAACAAAGTCGCTCAACCATGCTTCGCCAAAGAAACTCTCAAAGTAAATCTGTGCAATATGACGCACTTTCTTCAGATATGCGAAGGGTAAGATCTTCTGGATATAATTTGAATTCAAGAGAGTATACCAGGAAGGAAAATAGAGATTCCAGGAGTCGTTCATACGATGATTCAAGGAGATTTTTGGCAGACCACAGAATTACTGAAAAGGAAAATAGAGATGAGTTTGTTGATAGAAGAATGGTTTCCAAGAAGAAGTTAGTATTAGGAAGTAGATTTTTGCAGCGTTATGTAAACGCTAATAACAACGAATTAACTGTTGTACAGAATTTATTGCCAGTCAAACAAGAACATTCTAACATAAAAATGAGACTGAACTCTGAACGTAGCAAAGAAATTCGATTTTCATTGTTGTCTCGCATACGTAATACTTCCACGCGAGAATTTGCCAAACCATCCAATTCACGTTTGATACAATATCAAAGAAAAGAAATGAGACAGAATTCTGAACGTAGTAACGAATTTAGACTGTCTCTGTTGTCTCGCATACGTAGTACTTCTACACGAGAGTTTGCCAAACCATCTAGTTCACGTTTGATACAATATCAAAGAAAAGAAATGAGACTGAATTCTGAACGTAGTAACGAATTTCGACTGTCTCTGTTGTCTCGCATACGTTATACTTCTACACGAGAGTTTACCAAACCATCCAATTCACGTTTGATACAATATCAAGGAAAAGAAATGAGACTAAATTCTGAACGTAGCAGCGAATTTCGACTGCCTCTGTTGTCTCGCATACGCAGTACTTTTACACGAGAGTTTACCAAACCATCCAATTCACGTTTGATACATTATCAAGGAAAAGAAATGAGACTGAATTCTGAACGTAGCAGCGAATTTCGACTGCCTCTGCTGTCTCGCATACGTAGTACTTCTACACGAGAGTTTACCAAACCATCCAATTCACGTTTGATACAATATCAAGGAAAAGAAGTGGCTACTCTACTATCTTCAAGACAACATACCACACGCATTAACACAGCAAGAATATCAAGAACTCGGGATTTGAATATTAATTTCAGACAATATTTTAATATGAAAAATAACGACAATCGTAAAATATACGGAAATTCTGATAATCGTAAACTGCTGGTCAGTAAAATATCGCCATCATCACAATTAATCGATAATCATTCATTCGATAGTCAAAACATCTTTAAAGAAGATACCTATTCTCGATTTGTGAGTTTTGTTGTAACAAGGTCTTCCCCAACTCAGAGAAAAAACTCAAAAACAGTAAGTTTATTTGTTTATTTTTTGTCAAATTTGATATCAGTTACAATTAAAATCAGTTAGTTTTTATAGGGTATAAGTTATTCCATACAAAATTTAAATATACTACGTGGAAAATTGTTGCAGATGAAAATTTCTATTGTTTTTCAAGAGTTTTAACTTCATTTGAACTTTACTTAAAATTTATTAATTTCTTTTATTAATTTCTATTATTAATTATTTTATAAATTATGAATTTATTTTTCAAATTTTATACTATTTCTATCCTCACCTGAAACCAAAACTTCGTTTCATTAAATTAAAAAAATTAAATTAATGTTCGTTCGTTTGTTTAACAAATATTTTAAGAAAACAATTTTGTTCAACAAATCAATTATAACTTCATCAGTTGCTTACGCTTATAATTTCAGTATTTGAAATGACTCAAACGTTTGAATTGCTAAAATGAAAAATTCACTGAATTTTGATATGATTTTCCTAGTACAAGAACCACATAGCTCAATATTAATTATAATAGTGTTCTTTTAATTCTACGCAGTTTACGTGCTTTAACAAAATTTGAAAAACATATTTTATAAATACAAATTAATCTTTTTTAAAAATGTATATATAATATAAAAACATAATACATGAAGAGCTTAGTGGAAGAAGCAGGTAAGTGAAATTTTAGTTAAATTAAATGAATGAGTTTCTGTGGCTCATTTTTGTTCTTTCGCTCAATCTTCATGTTTTTGGCTTTTTTGTGAAGGGATAATTCATAAAATTTTTGAGGATTATTAATTTGACTATAACTCTTTTATAAAGAAGGTTTTTTAATGAATTTTGGGTGTACATTTACTTGTTTTAATGGAGGATGTTCAAGGTTTTTAAACGAGTATAATTTTGTTTGAAAAGCTAAAATAAAAATTCATATATTTGGATTTATATTCCCGAAAAAAAAATTTAATAACCTTAATTTTATTTTATAACCGGGGTTGAATAACCGATCCAGTTCTGAATTTACGTCTACCGATGTTCAATTCTGTAGCTTTGCTATTTTGAACCCAATCCGAAAAACAATGGAACTCCTGGATCAAGTATTGGGAGAAATTTGCCTTCGTGGAGGACTTTTTGATGGAACTAACCCGCATAATCGTCACATGGAGCGGAGGACCATGAAAACTTCCTCACAGTTAGCCTGACGTCAAGGGGACTCTAACACAGGATTCACCTTCCAGTGAGGATATTTTACATTCTCACTGTGGCTGGTGCGAGCAGTGTTCTGAAATTTGTTTCGACCATTCCCTCGCTTACAATCGAACCCAGATCACCTTATTGGGAGGCGAGCTCTCGATCCCCTGAGCCACCACGACTTAGTGATCTTAATTCGAAACAAACTGGTATCAATCTAACATATGGGAGATGATGTTTCAAGTTTTCCATTTCTTCCACAGTTTTCCTTTGAACTTTCAGCGCCCTAACATTTGACGCCAATTGAGTGGTTTTCTAAGGTTGTTTGACCATTTATTTCAAAGCGCACTTACCTCTTTCATCTACCCGAAAAAAAATCAACGAATGCCACTTACCTCCTTCTTCCACTGAGTATTTTCGGAATTAATGGATTTAGCAAGATAATTGAATATTGTATGTTTACATAAGACCAAAATAAGAACTTTTCCCGAGAAATCTCAATTGTTTTAAAAATGTCACTTACCTGCTTCTTCTGCTTCATAAGTCAGAATTAATCAATCACGTCCTGAGTCCCTCTAATTCAAGTTTTCTTGTTTAACTTATTTGTTTAAACAATTACTTTTTGAATATCATTAGCATTAATAATAAAATCATACCCTCATTTTCTTTTTTTTTTTCTTAGGAAAGTTTCAGTAGAAAAGAGATGAGCTTGTCACCCACCCAAAAGAATTCCGGATTATTTGATCAACTATTTTTGAGGTAAATATTCAAGAATTTTTTGCAATAGGGAACGTAACTTTATTGATTTGAGAAAGAATGTTATCGCATCCTTCCATCTTTAAGCCTTAAATGTTATTACATCCTACTTGTTAACATTCTTAATTGAAAGGTTAACATCCTTAGAACTCTATTGATCCTGAATGAAACTTACAAAACGTGTTCTTTTACTTTTTTAATTTAGGAGTTTTTATTTTTTGTTGTTCATTTAGTTTACATTTCATGAAGTTATTACTTATACAGTATCCATAGCACCAAACGTATGTCTATTTATTATTTATGAAGTAGTTTTCTAACATTACATTAAATTTGTTAAATTTGTATAATTTGATTTTAAATTGCATATGAATTGCTCATCATACACTGAGAAGCAATTGTTAGAATCTTGTATTAGAGGGAGGACTATTCATTTTAGTTTTATCATCAGTTAATCAGTCGTTCTGATATTACTAATTGTCTAAGTCAGTTGATCTGAAATTAAAATTTGTGGCATTTAATTGAAAACTTTTTAAATAACTCCTTGAAAAGTTCTCACTAGATAAAAGATTTTTAAAATAATTATTTTTAAACCGTTAATTATTATACAGTTTAGAATATATATTTATACCATGTTTGCAAAAACAAATTCCTTCTACGTAAAAAAAAAATTCGAGTATCTTTGTTACCTGTGTTCTTCTTTCGTGACTATCATATTATATATCGTTTGACTCATAACTGTAAATCGCTTTAAATCATTTTAGAATATTTTAAAGAAGATAGACATGTAAAATCCTGCGATAACTCTATGTAAAATCCTGCGATATTTAGTATATGATTATCGAGCACTTATAATCGCTTTCTTAAATCTTAATCTTAATCGCTAAATCACTTAAATTCAAAATCGCCTCCTTAAATCGGTATTAAATAGAATATTCGTCAACGTTAAAATACAACAACAGAAAGTTAGACAACTTTAAAATACAACAATGAATCACTGATAATATTTAAAATTTCGCAATTTAACTTGTTTACTTGCAACTTAACTTCGTTTGTGTCAATTTGTGTACAATAGAAATTTGTCTTACAAAATTTTAATAAATATACAATGTATTTTTTTTTTACTTAGAAAAAAATGAAAATGTAAGATTAAAATTCATCAATGGGACACTGGTAAATTTTGAAATACAACAGAATGTTAATCAATTTTAAAATCCTATAATGAAATATTAGTATTATTTAAGATTAAACAATAATGGTTACTTTGGAATAATGAATACTTTTAAAATAAAACAGAATGCTATTCAACTTTAAAATGCAGTAATGAAGTAGAGGCAAAATTTAAATTTCCACAAAAAAATTTTTATGACGTAGTACAGTTTTACTTGACAGTGTGCGTTAATTTCTGTAATTGCTTGATTTGACAGTGTGTGTTAATTTCTATATGATAAAAATTCTTTTTGTACAGTTATATTAATAAATTTTTATTATATTTTTTACATAGGAAAAATACAGCATTTTCTCTGGGCTTTGATGTTCTCCTAGGATTGGTGATACTTGCATTTGTGATAGATGATTCTGACAAAGGATTCTTATCTCGCTTTAAGAATCAATTCAATGGATTACGTGTATTTTAAATGTAGTACTGACATTAGAAATTTGTGTTTATGATAAAATTTGAACTATTTTTTCGAAAACTTAATGTCAGTTCGTGAATTTCTTAGTCTTAGATTGTGTGTTGTATGTAAATCGAAGAAATGTAGAAATAAATCTATGTAGATGTGCAATTATTTATTTGGTTTTCTTTATCAAAATGGTTTCATTGCTGGTTTAATTTTCGTCTCTGTTAATGTAAGTTGGTTTACAGTAGAATAATCTTCTCACTTTTAACTATGTTACAATTTCATATTTGTTCAACATTATTCAACTATTTAACACTTCAATAATATTGTTTAATTAAAATTATAACATTTTTAATAGCTGCATCCAGATTTTGAAGGATTAAATCATAGTAACATTTAAAAGTGGTTTTGCAATAAGAAGGTGTTTAGTATAGTTAGACTAAGAGTGCAAGATCCAACGAAGCACTTAAATAAAAGGCCCTTAAAAGGATGAATTATTTTAAATTTCATTGGGTAATTTTCATTTAGTAACTTGATTTACATAAGTTATTAGGAAATTAGAAAATTTTTTTTATCAAGCTAAATAATTTATGTTTATAATTATGTAATTTTTTTTTTCAATTGATCCAAATGCCTAACAAAACGTTATAGAATTTCATTTGCTTTAATCAATAGCAGTGTTATCTGTAAAATTAAACGTAAGCTTTATTATCTTAGTACTCTAGTGCGTAGTACTCTTAACATGTAGTAAGCGTCATTTTAGTTTAAGAGTTATTTTGCATTGAAGCATTTTTCTTTTCTTTCTTTCTTTTTTTGACCTCAAACATTTTGTTCTACTCTAGTACGCAGTACTCTTAGCACGTAGTAAGCGTCATTTTAGTTTAAGAGTTATTTTGCATTGAAACATTTTTCTTTTTTTTCTTTCTTTTTTTGACCTCAAACATTTTGTTCTACTCTAGTACGCAGTACTCTTAACACGTAGTAAGCGTCATTTTAGTTTAAGAGTTATTTTGCATTGAAGCATTTTTCTTTTCTTTCTTTCTTTTTTTGACCTCAAACATTTTGTTCTACTCTAGTACGCAGTACTCTTAGCACGTAGTAAGCGTCATTTTAGTTTAAGAGTTATTTTGCATTGAAACATTTTTCTTTATTTTCTTTCTTTTTTTGACCTCAAACATTTTGTTCTACTCTAGTACGCAGTACTCTTAGCACGTAGTAAGCGTCATTTTAGTTTAAGAGTTATTTTGCATTGAAGCATTTTTCTTTTCTTTCTTTCTTTTTTTGACCTCAAACATTTTGTTCTACTCTAGTACGCAGTACTCTTAGCACGTAGTAAGCGTCATTTTAGTTTAAGAGTTATTTTGCATTGAAACATTTTTCTTTTTTTTCTTTCTTTTTTACGGGTCTCAAACATTTTGCTCTATTCTAGTGCGTAGTACTCTTACCACGTAGTAAGCGTCATTTTAGTTTAAGAGTTACTTTGCATTGAAACACTTTTCTTTTTTTTTCTTTCTTTTTTAAGGGTCTCAAACATTTTGCTCTACTCTAGTGCGTAGTACTCTTACCACGTAGTAAGCGTCATTTTCGTTTAAGAGTTATTTTGCATTGAAACATTTTTCTTTTTTTTCTTTCTTTTGTAAGGGTCTCAAACATTTTGCTCTACTCTAGTGCGTAGTACTCTAACCACGCAGTAAGCGTCATTTTAGTTTAAGAGTTATTTTGCATTGAAACATTTTTCTTTTTTTTCTTTCTTTTTTAAGGGTTTCAAACATTTTGCTCTACTCTAGTGCGTAGTACTCTTACCACGTAGTAAGCGTCGTTTTAGTTTAAGACTTATTTTGTATTGGAACATTTTTCTTTTTTTCTTTCTTTTTTAAGGGGGCCGCTGGCCTCAAACATTTTTCTCGAGAGTGCCGAGCTGTTACAGAGAGCATGCACCTTCATGTTCCATTGCAGAAACTATAGAACAATCAAGGTTCGCTGCAGACCGTGTGTGGGCGCGGAATAGTAAATGGAATGCAAAATTTCTCGTTAAAGCCAGCATAGAACTTGCACTAGGTTGAAATATTATTCACAATATTTATATAAATTGTAACTTTTTTTTTGTTTTCAGTCGGATTCATTATATTAACACTAGAAACACTCAAATACCTATATTGCCCAAAAGCAGTCAAAATGACTGCATTGTGAAAGAATAACTAATGTATAAAGAAATTTGTTTAAAATTAATTTTTAATATTTTTGATATTATTTTCAGTTATATAACAAATTATTAGTAAATATCAACAATAAAAATAATTATGAATGTCAAAAAATTCTAAGAATTTGTCTCATTACATACATCATCGTTTTTCTAATTGAAATTAAAAAGCTGTCAAAATGACTTCCTTGGACAATCTAGTGTTAAGCTTGATAAAAACATTATATTTTTTAAATGCAATGCTAAGAATAAAATAAATCAGAAAATATATTCTAAAACTATGGTACATTTTTAAAATACCTTTATTTTTTTTTCTTCGTAAACCGGCAACAGATTCCTGAGCTCCCCTTTCAAGGAAGGTCCACGACACTAGTTGCAACCCTGGCATCTAACCAAACTGAGGTGTTCAATTGAATAATACGCTTTAATGAGCTTTAGCAAATTAATCGATAAATTAAATCGAAAGCAATCTGTATTAGAACTTTTTAAATATATGGTGTAGTACATACGTACACATTGTTTGACTCACAATAAGCGGTTATCAGCAACAATCAAAATTGATTGGTAGACAATATTAATAATAACAAAGAAGAATACCAACTTCTAAAGTCTCTGATAAAAAAAATAACGGTAAAATGATGGTGATAATGTGGTCAGAATTAAGAAAGTACGAGCCTCATTAATTTCTCAAATGAACTGATACCCATCCACATGAACAGCTACTGTGGATTGAACCCTGTGTTTCACAAACAGCTAATGTGGATTGAACCCTGTGTTTCACAAACAGCTACTGTGGATTGAACCCTGTGTTTCACAAACAGCTACTGTGGATTGAACCCTGTGTTTCACAAACAGCTACTGTGGATTGAACCCTGTGTTTCACAAACAGCTACTGTGGATTGAACCCTGTGTTTCACAAACAGCTACTGTGGATTGAACCCTGTGTTTCACAAACAGCTACTGTGGATTGAACCCTGTGTTTCACAAACAGCTACTGTGGATTGAACCCTGTGTTTCACAAACAGCTACTGTGGATTGAACCCTAGTCAGATACAATGACAGCTCAGTACTTTAATTACTGAGCCATTGCGGCTTAACTAAATTTGCTTGTTAAAGCATAAAAAAACACAATAGTTTTTAAAAAAAAGGAAATATAAAAGACTTAATCTTAACTATATAACCTTTTTGAGTTGCGATGGCTCAGGGGATAGATCGCTCGCCTTCCAATGAGGGGAACTGGGGTTCGATCCCGGCGATGGCAGGTTGATACGAATTCTGCATCCGGCTTGCACCGACCACAGTGCTGACGTGAAATATCCTCAGTGGTAGACGGATCATGGGTTAGAGTCCCCTTGCTGTCAGGCTAACCGTTGGAGGTTCTCGGGTCTTCCTCTCCATGTAACGCAAATGCTGCTTAATTCCATCAAAAAGTCCTCCACGAAGGCAAATTTCTCCTTATACTTGATCCAGGAGTTCCCTTGTCTTCTGGATTGGTTTCAAAATTATAAGGCTACGGAGTTGAACATTAGTAGTCGAAAACCCAAAAATTAGGTCGGCTGTTCAACGACGGTTATAAAATAAAATAAAATATAACATATAACCTTTTTGCAGTTTGTTTAATACGCACGACGACAAAAATGTGTTGTTGATATAAACGATTCAATCTATGTAACCTTTTTGTAGCTTGCTTAATCTATTTGTAATGTAATTATATGTTTTTACCTTTAAATAAATATAATTTGTATAAATTGTGAACAAAAAGTAAAAAGGACGGACGAAGTAAAGTGTACTATCATCTATCTATTCGAATACACCATAGGGGCTTTGATGATCTATTTTAATTCCATTGAATTTCGATTATCGAATTCGTTTCATAATTCTCATTGGAAAAAATGTATTTTACAAAATATCAGAACGTGAGGGGGGTTATCATCATTTCCTGTCATTTGTCATTTGACGTCAAAACGGCCATCTGTTCTATGGAAGAGCAGATGGCCTTCTACAAATGGATCCTTCAGAACGAATTCTAGTAATGCACAGGTAAGTTAGCTCACCTTTAACGCATCGTAAGATTACACTGATTATTCCATCATAAGATCATTTTTTTAGTTTGCACTCAAAATATTTTGAAGATAGACGAAATATTCTAAAATTATTATCGTTTTAAATGCCCAAAGCTTCAATAATAATTAAAAAAAAATAAGTATCTCTAAGGATTAGAATAAAACAATACGTTCTTTTTTTTTTCTTTTGAAAATTTGAAGTTTACTATTATATTGTTTTATTCATTTAAGAGTTTAGTATGTATTAAAAAAACTTTGCAGTAGTTGCTTAATTTGGATATCATTAAATTATTTAATAATTTTTCTTAAAAAAATATGCAGTAAATTTTATTTTAACATTTAGATTTTTTTCAAAAAGCATTTTTAGTAACATTTGGGTTAATAATTGAAATTAAAAGTTGGAGTTAATACACGGGGAAAAAAGTATCGTCAAAACTACCAGAATATGGTAGGATTTACCTTGTTTCTATCTCGATGGGAACACCATAAAATATGGTAATTTTCATGGAAGCGCTTTGATTTTGATTTTGGTATTATTAAGAATAAATATGGTGTTAAAATAAATGATAAAATTTGGTAAATACAGTAAAACTTTTATCATGATACCTCAACGCATGGCATAAAAACTATTTATTATTATTTTCGATAAGCCATTACCATATGAATGGTTCACATGCCGTATATTTTGGTTTAATTAACCAGAATTATGTTGATGCTTTTTTTTTCACCAGAAATATTATTACAGTATGGTAATTTCGACGGAATTTTTTCTTCTCCGTGCAGAATCGTAGCTTTTCTGATAAATTAGGTCAGTGTGCTCTTTGAAAATTGAAAATGGCTCTCAAGTTGTTATATAATTTTGCTTGGTGATGAGAAAATTGGTATATCCGTAATACCACATAGAGAAAAAAATAAATTCACCATAGAGTATGGTAATGACGGGTAAATTCACCATAGTGTATGATAATGACACCTCTGGTATGAAGAAAATTAATTATAAAATAAAAGTATATGGTATTTAAACAATTCATTAGGTAAATTTTTCGTATATTAGTAACGGTCTATCAAAATTAAAAGTTATGGTTTATATTGCCGCGCATTGGGGAAAAATACAAAACTGAAAAGTTAAATTTAAAATTAGTTAAATTAAAAGTTAAATTGTTTTTATGCCATGCTCTAAGATATCATCATGATATTACCAAATTTTAGAACATATTATAAGACCATAATTTTACCAAAATCATTCCCAAAGTGATTCGGTAAAAATTACCTAGCTTTTTGGTGTTTCCATAGAACCAGAAACGCGGTAAATTTTATCATATTTTGGTAGTTTTGGCCATACTTTTTTTTCTCGGTGCACAACGAATAAAAACTTAAAGGGTGTATAAAGAAGAATTCCTTCCGTTGTGCCTATTTTGAGAGAAAAATTTGTAATTAGTACTAGAAAATCAGAATAATTCATTTCAAAAGCGAGTTACTACTTTTAAACGCAAGCTTGCTAATAATTTACTGCAATACTTTATATCTAACGAAATTACATTAAAAATTAAAATAATGGTTTTATTAATGAATTTAATATTATTGTTGGATAATATAGATCAGTGTTTCCCAAACTTATGACTTTTGTGTACCCTTTCTAAATTTTTCGTAACGCTGTGTACTACTAATAAAAAAATGAATGTATTTTTTACAGTAAAAAAATTGCACAGAAGTTAAAAATCACTACTGCCTGTTGACACCACTAATTATTAACTGTGAACTCTTCAAAAAATAGCCAAAAGAAAAATATTGAATCGTAAATTTTCATGGTTAGCTTGGTTTTTAAATAAAAGTTTTTGAAATTTTCGTTTGTTGAAAAATATTTCGCATAAGAACGCGTCCCCCCGCTAAACTGTTCTAGTAATGCACCTGGGGGTTCTAGTAATGCACCTGGGGGTTCGCGTACCACACTTTGAGAAGCACTGATATAGATCAAATATTTTAATTTAATTTCCCTCATTGAAACGGTTAAAACGGTTGCTAGTTAATTCTTCTTCTTGTAATTATATAATTTGTTCATGCGACCCATAATAATCTAAATTCAACTTTGTAAAGAAAAGATACTTTGGTAAAGGAAAATCTACTAATTCTTAGTAGATAGACAAAGTTATAAGAACGCCTATAAATTCTAAACTATTGGTTTGAATAAACGAAATGTTACGTAATAATAATCGTATATTTTAAATTGTCTTTTTACCCCACTGGTAAAACCACTTTTTTTCTTATCACATCTTGTTCGTTTCGTTTCTTTTCTAATACTTATTTAAAGAACCGAAACTAAACTATGCCCATTTCTGTACATTTTTTGTACTGTATTCTTCTTGTTTTGTTTTGTTCACACGAAGCACAAAAAATACCCTCATCCTCAATTTAGAAACTACTTCGTTCATTGTTTCGTAAGATGATAAATGCATTTATGTGCTTAATGAAACTTGCTACTGTATACCCGAAATGTTGCTTTTTTTGTAATAAAATTACGATATTTTTTTTTCCTCCTCACTAATTTCTTCATTTAGTTTTTAATAAATTATATCTATTTTTAATTTAAGTATTTTCTCCAAAGAGTTAATGATTGCCACCTTTACAAGGGGCATTTATACTATATTACTAGAGGCATTCAAATATCTGGTGCTATGTTCAATCAAATTAAGTAACATTTGGGGCACAATAGCACGTAACTGAAACAAAAAGTTTAAAATTTTGTCGAAGTAAAAATATTTATTAAACAAGTAAGAAAACAATTAATTATGTTACATATGATATAGTTATTAATAAATAATATACTGACTTTGAGATATTTAAACGTAATTAGATAAGCTGTTATAGTTTCCGGTAGTTATAAATTGGTAGGAAGCTATTAGTTATTATCTTCTTATTAAAAACATATGTCTATTCAAAATTATTTTCACTCTCTTCGTTTAATACATATAGTTTTTAAAATCTCTTTATACATTTACATAAATGATTTGACAAACTGCTGTATACATTTTCGCATTCTAATATATGTACTAAGAAGAATGTTTACAATATCTTAACTTTGCACACATTGCGTTTACATTTCTTGAGAAAGGTTTCTTAAACTGAAAACAATCAGGTTAAACAACTAAAACAGTCAAACATCATCCTATAAAATTTTGCAGGTAAAACACAGTAAATTAAACATGAAGAATTTGTGAAAATATAGTGATGAGCCACGTTTACCCAAAGATGGCAATTAGGCTCTAAACTGATGCTAAGTATTTTTGTCAGATAGATACTTTGCAAGAGTGTGTAATTTCTCTTAAATAACAGCACAATGCACAGAAACATCTTATTGCCTACATGGAAGATTATTATAATGTTTCTCACCAAAATTGTGTTAGGAAATTACTCCCTGATAATTTGAAAATTAACCTTATCATCCTTCTTTCCATGTCTTTCATATCGTACGTTTCCTTCATTTAAATATCAATATTCTAATCTATATTACTAGGACTTCATATCTTACATTTCCTTAATTTAAATATCAATATTCCTATCTATATTACTAGGACTTCATATCTTACATTTCCTTCATTTAAATATCAATATTCCTATCTATATCACGAGGACTTCATATCTTACATTTCCTTCATTTAAATATCAATATTCCTATCTATATCACGAGGACTTCATATCTTACATTTCCTTCATTTAAATATCAATATTCCTATCTATATCACGAGGACTTCATATCTTACATTTCCTTCATTTAAATATCAATATTCCTATCTATATCACGAGGACTTCATATCTTACATTTCCTTCATTTAAATATCAATATTCCCATCTATATCACGAGGACTTCATATCTTACATTTCCTTCATTTAAATATCAATATTCCTATCTATATCACGAGGACTTCATATCTTACATTTCCTTCATTTAAATATCAATATTCCTATCTATATCACGAGGACTTCATACTATACAATATCAGTTTTAATACCAAACAATTTCCACTAAACTCTCAAATAAATCAGCGGTTAAATCTACAATTTTCCCTCTTTACTTACTACTCTACCACTTATCAAGAAAAAGTCACAAAAAAAATTGTTGAAACTTCAATTGATAAGTTTGCGCGTGGTGGCGCAGGCGATAGAGTGTTCGCTTTCCAATGAGTTGAACCGGGTTCGAATCCCAGCGGTGGCTGGTCAATATGAATTTTGCACTCAGCTCGCACCAGCCACTGTACTGATGTAAAATATCCTCACTGGTAGACGTATCATGGGTTAAAATCCCCTTGCCATCAGACAAACCGTGAAAGGTTTCCGTGATTTTCCTCCCCATGTAACGCAAAGGAGGATTAGTTCCATCCAAAACTCCTCCCCGTAAGCAAATTTCTCCCAATGCTTAATCCAAGAGTTCCCTTATCTTCTGGATAAGGTTCAAAATTACAAGGTTACGGAGTTGAATATTAGTAGTCGTAAGCCAGAAATTGGGTCGACTTTCCTAGGACGGTTATAAAATAAAATTCTTAAGTTTGCTGACGCGAAAATTACTATTTTGCCTCTGTAGCCTATATCGAAATTTGACTGGATCACTTCGAGGAAAGTGACATATTGTAGTGATTCAATCTGTATAACTTTTTTGTAGCTTGTTTAATGCTCTCAACAAAAGAAATGTGCCATTGATATAAAGAAAACTGGAAATTGTTTTGAACTAAATTCTTTGATTACCTCACATTTTTTCCCTCTATACTTATGCTTATTCATACAATTATTTTTAGCTTTAAATCTTCTCGTTTTAAATAATTGTATCTAATTTTTTTAGGCAACTTCAGAAAAATGTAATTGACAAGGAATGTCCACTCAAGTAGTTGTTATTGAAAAGGTAGCTATAGTTCCATATGAATATTTCAAGCAATGAAACTGGTGAATTGTTGTATCAAATATCTGACACTTCAAGAGCAGCTATTGGAATCACACTTTTGTTTATTTTTTTAATTGGTGGAGCAGGGAATACAGTGATGAGTCTCTTAGTTTTTCGCCACACTGAAATGCACTCAATCATCAATTTGCTGCTTTCAACCATGGCCGCATCAGATGCTATAATCTCCATCGCTTGCGTACCATTCGATATTGTAACTGTGATATTAAGAAAGTGGATATTTGGATGCGTATTTTGCTTCATACATGCCTACGTTTTAACACTGCTGGTCGTGCAGAATGTTGTGCTGCTTGTCATAATAAGTATTGATCGCTACCTCATTTTAGTGCACAAAAGACATTATCTTTATGACCGCAAAGCTACGTCTTTGGTCTCGTGCTGCTTATTGTTTTCTATGTTAATATCGTGTCCACCTATATTTGGATTCGGGAAATTCCTGTTCATGAATGTACCTTGCAAACAAGGTCTTAATGCTGAAAGAAGCGATGTCATATACTTGTCTATGTTTTCAAGTCTGGTGTTTGTGTTACCATTTGGACTTCTTCTTTTAGCATATGTTCAAATTATCTCAGCAATAAGAAAGAGCAAATATCGAGTGAGACCTGAGTTGCAAAGGGTAGAGCAAAATCGCCAGTTTGCGGTTGGACGCCAGTCCTTTGATGCCCGTTTTAAGCAAAAGACATTTTCAACCATACTATATTTATACATTGCAACCATGTCGTGCAAGATACCTTTATTAGTGTCTCTCTTAATACAGAAGTTCTCAAAGACAGTCATCTGTCCAACGCCATACTGGGTTTTGGTTATATTGTATTCGAACTCAGCTATTAACCCCTTCATCTATGCATCTAAGATAACAACTTACTGGATGGTATTGAATGGTAAGTTTAGACATGTTAGAAATAAAGCTCGTGGTTTAAGCATCAACAAGAAACGAAACAATCCAGAATGTATTTATAAAATATCTATTGATGCACAGTCAAGTTCTCTTGCACAAATGGAAAAAATGTAAGATTTGAACCTGTCAGATAAACAGCTAACAATTTTTTAAAACATTTTTAAGTCAGTTTTGTATAATTTGCCATAAAAACTGCAATACGCAAGGTTTTTTGTGCATTATTGCAATATTTTTGAATAAAAGCTGAGAAATTAGAAGTACGTGTATTGATGTAGCTAAAATAAATGCATTTTGTTTTTAAATTATGTTTTAATGTTTTTTTTCCACAAAAATATTATTCAATATCACTTTATAATGTTTGACTAGAAAAATACGAATTATAGACATGATAATGGAATTCATTTTAGGCCTAGCACAGAAATTTTTATGAAATATGGTATTATTTTCATTGAAATATGCTTCGCCTCTTTGGTAGAGACTGCTTATCTTACATGCACTGCATTGTGTTTATCTTCCCCCAAACGAATATTGCGTTATTGCGCCATAAATAGAAATCAACAAACATGCATCTGTCGAATAGCATGTGAAATTACAGTTCTCCATCTGAATCAGATAAAATTTTCCAAACCATATGGCATTTTGAAGATCGAAATACATTGTCGTCCATTATTAAATGCAATTCTAATTTCATAAAATAAAAGGAGCTTTTTTTTTTTAAATTTCGTGTTGCCTATATGAATTTGTTGCTATTTCTTACGGCTTCTTTATGATATCACGTGCAAGTGTGACTTATTTTCACTTTTCAGTCACTCTGTTGCCAAGGTTTAGCATTTCAATTAGAAATCGGGCAATTAGAAATCGCCTTCCTTCCCAATATGAATGTCTTACTCTGACTCACCTTATTAGTGAAGAGATCATTCTTTTGGCCCCGATGTCATTATTAAATAAAGCTAACCTTGGTAACAATTATTTAGAAATATTTATTTAAGTAATCAATAACGATATTACTCATGGCTTCGCAACGATAACGATATCACTCATGGCATCTTGTCTTTTTTTAAAAGAAGTACCGTTATAGAAATATCATTAAATGCAAAAATAAATAAATAAATAAAATAGATAAATAAAATAAATAAAAAATAAAATAAATCAATAAATAAAATAAATCAATAAATAAAATAAAGGAATAAATAAAATAAAAAGAAATTTCGACGTCTAAGTTGAAGTTAGGGAAAACTAAGTAGAAGTTATTGCAAAAAAAAGCAAGCTAACTGAAGTTACTTAAAAAAACAAATAAAAAAAAAAACAAGTCGACACTTGCGGAGAGCTGCTAAAGCTGTTGAGTAAATTGACTTTTGATTAATAAAAAATAATTTTTTTTTATCTTACTTATGTTATAAGTTGCCTCGAAGTTTGTTCCTCATCGTTTAGGCGATTTTAGCTTTATAAGTTTCATTTTACGTTCATTGCAACATACATTTCCTAAACTGACGAGCTTCAATTATTTTAAACATATGAATAATTTAATGCTTTATTAGTGAACATCATTCGTATCTTAATTTTAAATATTTTTTATTCGCTTCCAGCGTATTTTAGTTGTCAAACAGAGGGCGCCACAAACCAACACCTTCATTAGACTTTAAAGTTCTGTACAGCGAAATAAACAAACAATGTATTGAACAACTATTCAAGCAAAGCCTCTAATTTCTCTTACCGCATTCAACTAAATTTAACTAATAAAGCTCCTTCACGAACGTTGCAAACATTTTTCTTATAATTATTAGAAACGTGGAAGTTCTTGTCAATATTGAGTTCTGACTCGTCAAAATCTAACGTACTATTATGATTAATTTCAGTTTGAGATTTTAGAACTAAAACTGAAATTTTAGAAAAATCAAAATTTAAAAAAAAAATATATATATATTGTTAACTTCGATATAGTTGTTATTCTGGTGTTTTTTATAGGACAAAGAGTCGGACACAGATTCAAATCTTTAAAGATCTCGTTATTTTCCTCCTTACAAATGCTTTAGAAAAGCTACAATATGAAGCAAGAATTTGAAATTCGCTCAATAGTGGAAACCAAACAATCTTGAATGTACGCCTATTTATAGATCTTAGGTTATCTTTCCAATCGTCAACATAGAAGACATACTATACATAACTATGTCCCAAGACATAATAAGAACAAAAACAAAATATTCTAAAATTTGTTGACCTGATCAATAGATAAATTAGTATTCAAACATTGGAACATAGTTTCCCTCCTACAAAAACTTCCGCCACGTCATATCCCATCTTAATTTTTTTAATTAGATGATAGTGTAAAGTTACCTATTAGATCAGCAGTTATAAAAGGTTCAAGATAAGATTGCGTTGGCAGTTTTAATTTATCGCCATGATTAGGAGAAGGGCCCAACTCAACTGCCCAAGAGAGGCAGCTTCCGCGTGCGACCGAGGAAGGGCTGACGTCAGAAAGTGTCCCAAGGACGTCCAGCTCAGGACGTCACATAATGAGGGGCCATTAAACAAGAGCCGAGAGGAAATTCTGTCCGAGTCCCTCATTAATTAGTCAGGCGCGAACTTTAGATCTCCGGAAATGGCAACGACTATCACTTTATTCTAAGCAATCGACCCTGTCTCTGAGGCCATGGGAAAGAATGCTTGGCGGTTTTTCTTAAGACTGTTTTGGCACAGTTTCTTCTAAGGGAAATTGAAAATAAGTTTTTTTTCTTTCATGGAGGTTAGGTGACAACTATAATAAGCTATCATAAATTATAGAAGAACCAAAATTCATATTTCTAAATTACTTCAGATTTGGTGACGTTATGAATTAATACTATGCTGATTTGTTTTAGCTTTGAATTTTAATTTACTTGCTCAGAAACATTCACAAAATTTTAAAATTACTGAATTTTTCTATAAAAAAAGTATTTTTATAACGGAATTATTGTATCTTTATGGTAACAATTCTTCACACGTTCGCAGATAGTTCTTAACTGATTTTAAAATCATTTATTTAGTTAGAAAATATTCACTAATTTACTTCTTTAATTTGAGATAAAAACAATTATTCCTACTTTTCTATGAGATTCCACGGCAAAGAAATAAATAAAATTTATAATTTTATATAGATTTTGTTATAATGATGAGTAAAATAGTTCCACTAAGAATTCGAGTACTTTTATGTATTCAAATTTAGTAAAAATGAATTTTCGGTATAGATACATATTTACAAACTGTTTCTTTGAAATACATAAAAATTAACTTCGTGTGTTTGTGAGAGACGAAACGGGGGAATTATCCTACAATATTTTTATTAACTCACTTAGGTGACTGCGAGGCTGGAAGCCGTCGCCAATAGCCCATTGTGCAGCTCTAGTGCGACGTAAATGAACTACAACAACAACAGCGAGGCTGGAAGCATGCAATCCTAATTTCTTCACCATTTTCTAACTAACCAGAGTTTTCATATCTTCATTGGTTCTCTCTGTTTGGTTAAAATACAAGCTCCAAACATTTCCTACCCGTTACAAGTAAAATATGTCGCTATATTGTCGCCAAATGGAATTTATCGTTAAAAATGATCACCTTCCAGCTAGTAAGAGTACTTAAATTTGATATGTAGCTTTGCTTTGGTTGATAGATCAAGTTACAATGCTTCGTTGATCGCTAGAAAAATTATGTTGACATTTTTATCACCAAATAGAAATTGTTGCCGTTTGAAATAACGAACCTTTGTGACTAACTAGAGTGCTTAAAGTTCAACTGCAGTCCTGCATCTGAGGCCAATGCAAGTCAGAATTATTTCTCAAAAGATGCTGGCAAAAATTATCACCAATCAGAGTTTCAACCTCTTATCAACATAAGCTTACAAAACTACAAAAACAAGGAAAAAGAAGATAATGAAATAAAATAAAAAAATTAAATACTGCTATTATCGGTGATTACTTAGACCACTTTTAAATTTAAGACGCGTGTCAGTTTAAGTGAATTTACTTTAAAGATTACTTAATTAATGTATTTACTTAATTAATGCCGCAGAGACGTGTTGGCTCAGGGGATAGGCCGTTCATTTTCCATTGAGGTGAGCCGGGCTCGAATCCCAGCTGTGGCTGATCAATACGAATTCCGCACCCGGCTTGCACCGACCACAGTGCTGACGTAAAATATCCTCAGTAGTAGACGGATCATGGGCTAGAGTTCCCTTGCCACCGGACTAATCGTGGGAGTTTTTCATGGTTTTCCTCTCCATTTACGCAAATGCCGGTTAGTTCCATCAAAAAATCCTCCATGAAGGCAGATTTTTCTCAATACTTAATCCAGGAGTTCCCTTGTCTTCTGGATTGGGCTCAAAATTACAAAGCTACGAAGTTGAACATTAGTCGGTGTAAACCCAAAAATTGGGTCGGATGTTCAACGACGGTTATAGAATAAAATTAATGCCGCAAAGTGAAACTACAATTTCACTTTGTGATTACAGGTATAAAAAGTTTCTAAAACATGTAAAGACAAAAAAAAAAGAAGAAAAAAGTCTAAAATATCAGAAAACGTGGATTTTAGCAGTAAGAATTTTATATTTGGTTAACAATAATGGGTTATAGAGTATAAAAATGCTGAAATAAACTCTATATATACTGCTCCTTTTACTATGCAAAAAAAGGTATAAAACATATTTTTTTTACATTTTTGTTTCTGGAAGTTTATCATCTACTCATCATCAACAGGAACTAACCATGACATTTATTTTTATAATTGATGTGTTTTGAATTTATTGAACAACGGGCAACACAGTTATGAGTAAAAAATTAGCATAATATAATCAATAAAGTAAAGTCTTAAAAGTTGTACTTAAAATTATGAGTTGGGTGATCAAAGTTAAGACACGAATAATTTACTTTTATTAAAAAAAAATGTATATCACCCATTGGCAAAATGGGTCTTTTAGTTTGGATTTCATGGCGTCCTCACTTTTTAACTACAATAATCAAGAGTAATAGTAAACAGTTTGCATGAGTTGCAATGGCGACCGCTGCTGTTTGATAATTTTTTTTAAATTCATTTTTTCACTTTTAATTTTGTTATGCATTAAGTTAATGAGTTTATTTTTGAGATATGGGACCAGAGAGATCCCATAAATACTTCTTGAGTTGTGAATAAAAGAGAATTTCATCATTTGAACGGTATTTTTGTTTTCATTGTTTTAATTAAGAATTAGAAATTCTAACCTACCGTTCAAATTGGAGCGTTTTCAATACTAATTCAGGTGAATATCACAAATATAGAGGGTCTAAACTGATTGACACGGTCCCAAAAAGTTAGAGTTGAAGCAAGAAAAAAACGATGCCAAAGCCTAAACTTACCGAGGGTGAAAAATCCAAAGAACGTAGACGGGAATACCTTAAGCGTTACACACAAACGAAAAAACGAAAGGATTCCATTCGCAAACGCAAGCATGAAGCAAAACAAATGTACCCAACTGACCCTCACAAAAGTACCAAAGTGGTAGAGAGAATTGAACCCTACTGTAGAGCGAATGGTGACTCTTCGAATCCCTTTCATGCAAATACGAGAACTGGGTGTTGATCACCAGTTAGGGATAATAGGATCCATTGTCAACGCAACCAATAACATGCACAAGACCGTAAACTGTCTTCCACACAATATAAATAATTCATTTACTATTCATGTAAAATTGAAAAAAGCCTAGCTTTCAAATCATATTTCATATATGAACTTGTGAATCCAAAACGGGTGTATGACGCAGCTTACAATCTCCACCAAACAACATTGTACCAATCCGAAAATGTTAGTATTGATCTCGATTGGCTGTTCAATGTCTATTCAGTCATCAAAAGAATTTACACAAAATGTGTCTGAGCTGCATTTAAATATGTCTGCGAAATTGTGTACCGAGCAGTTTAGGATTAACAGTTAAAAATGTCCAAAATTAAAACACAATAAAGCTTCTTTTCCAAAAAAAAAAAAAAAAAAAAAAAAAAAAAAAAAAAAATTCGACAACAACCATTTTGCCTCACAATTTTCTTCATTTTGTAGTGAATCGTATTTTTTTAATTTACATTATTTATAATTTTAAGCATTTTCCTCAATTTTCCTTATATGTAAAAATGAACTTTATTTGTTTTGATTAAAAAATTTAATAACTGATTTTTTTTTAAAGAATTATATTGTCAAGAAGACAACATTAAATGATCCAAATTACTTATCTTTATAAATTGGCAGCTTTTTAATGATCAATTTTATTTCAATGCCAGTATTATTAGGTTTCTGAACTAGCTAATTTCTTCTCTAGGTAGGTAGGCATTTTATTTACGTCGCACTAGAGCTTCACAATGGGCTATTGGCAACAGTTTGGGAAACATCCATGAGGATGATCCGAAGACATGCCATTACAATTTCTATACTCCGCAGATGGGATTTCTCTAAAGTAAAGTTGAATGACTTAAAAAAACATGCTACATGACATTTTGAAAACACTAAAATTTCTAGGTTTTACAATGTACAAAATTCAAGATCAAATTACAGTAAAAAGTACCAGCACTCAGGTCACCGGTTTCTATTTACTGTAAAATACATTTTAACTGAAATATTTTATGAGAAAAAAAATCTGATTTACCTCGATTTTTACTGCAATAACTACCATAAAATCACTGAACCACTTTCATTATTTATTTAAAATATATATTAGAGTAAAAATTACGGTATAATATTTTACGATGAAATGGATTTTATGATGCACCCAAAGTGCCAGTATTTTGCACCGTAATTTAATTTGGAATTTTCGGCAGTGTAGAACATGCTATGAGAAGTTCTATGAATATTTAAATAACTTAGAGGGAAAAAATGTCAAGCGTAATTTTCGAAGTACTAAAATTTCTGGATTTCAGAGCATATTATGCAATATGCTGGAAATAGGTTGAATGACTCAGTGGAAAATCATGTTAAGTGACATTTTGAAAATGCTTCATTTATAGGTTTTAGAACATATTATCAGAAGAGCTGGATATATTAAAGTATCTTAGCGGAAGAACATCTAAATTATCATTTTGGAAACATTAAAATTTCTATTTAGACTCTATATCGGAACAAGCTATGAAATATACTGGAAATAGGTTGAATGACTCAGTGGAAAATCATGTTAAGTGCCATTTTGAAATTGCCTCATTTATAGGTTTTAGAACATATCAGAAGAGCTGGAAATATTATAAAGTATCTTAGGTGAAGAACATCTAAATTATCATTTTGGAAACATTAAAATTTCTAGTTAAAATCTATGTTGGAACAAGCTATGAAATATACTGGAAATTGGCTGAATGACTCAGTGGAAAATCATGTTAAGTGCCATTTTGAAATTGCTTCATTTATAGGTTTTAGAACATATCAGAAGAGCTGGAAATATTATAAAGTATCTTAGATGAAGAACATCTAAATTATCATTTTGGAAACATTGAAATTTCTAGTTAAAATCTATGTTGGAACAAGCTATGAAATATACTGGAAATTGGCTGAATGACTCAGTGGAAAATCATGTTAAGTGCCATTTTGAAATTGCTTCATTTATAGGTTTTAGAACATATCAGAAGAGCTGGAAATATTATAAAGTATCTTAGATGAAGAACATCTAAATTATCATTTTGGAAACATTAAAATTTCTAGTTAAAATCTATGTTGGAACAAGCTATGAAATATACTGGAAATTGGCTGAATGACTCAGTGGAAAATCATGTTAAGTGCCATTTTGAAATTGCCTCATTTATAGGTTTTAGAACATATCAGAAGAGCTGGAAATATTATAAAGTATCTTAGGTGAAGAACATCTAAATTATCATTTTGGAAACATTAAAATTTCTAGTTAAAATCTATGTTGGAACAAGCTATGAAATATACTGGAAATTGGCTGAATGACTCAGTGGAAAATCATGTTAAGTGCCATTTTGAAATTGCTTCATTTATAGGTTTTAGAACATATCAGAAGAGCTGGAAATATTATAAAGTATCTTAGATGAAGAACATCTAAATTATCATTTTGGAAACATTAAAATTTCTAGTTAAAATCTATGTTGGAACAAGCTATGAAATATACTGGAAATTGGCTGAATGACTCAGTGGAAAATCATGTTAAGTGCCATTTTGAAATTGCTTCATTTATAGGTTTTAGAACATATTATCGAAAATTTTTAGGTTTTAGAATATGTCATGAAATAAAGTTTGAGAAGTATTAGAAGTTTCTGGTTGCCTACATTATGAAATATTATTTTATTTAGCCAAGTCTTTAAAAAAACCGTTTTGCGTTTATCTCTCTACAATATTTTAAACAGAACTTTAAAACCTCACCTAACTACTCAGTTAACTAATGTGTTTTGAGATTAAGCTGGACATTTTGCTTACAATATGAATCAGTAAACATAAAATTCTAGATTCCCTTCAGAATATTCTAAGTTACAGTAGCTTAATTGACTTAATCCATTTTCTTTCCAATTTAAAAATAATTGCAACAAAGCGCGATATTTTGAAAATTTATCACCATGTTTACAATGCCACGGTCTTATGTAGCAATTAATGCATCGCAAGGACGAAAACGCACCACCAAGGCCAAGGATATCACCGGGAACTCGCACTAATCGCATTCACTGTTAGTTGTAATATAGGAAACGTCACAAGTGAACGAATAACAAAAGAACTTGGAACACAGAAAAAAAAATTACTACAGGGACCTCAATTAAAATGGTATTTGTTAAGCGGAGAGGATGTCACGTGATCTTCAATTCGTGCCCTATGCCATAAGCTCCATTCACTATCGTGCAATCGTCCGGTTACTATCCCTGTTTACAGGACCCGGAATTTGGAGGGACTGAAGCGAAATATACATTGTTTATAGTTTTTCCTGCCGGACTTCCGTCTTGTCGTAGTGTTAATCTTTAAAACAGGATTGAATGCATATTTTACGTGCCCATTGGTCTTTGCCTGTTTGGATCTAAGTTGCTCCAAATCACCTCATCGTATTTATTTCTCTTTTATCATCTAAAAAGGATCTGATTTTTCATTTTGATAAAGGTATGTAATATTTCTGTATAGTTATGTAACAATAATATTGGATAATACTGGATTAGTGCTTTCGGCCATTTTGGATTATAAGATTTGTTGTATTGTTCTAAACGAAATAAACGACTTTAAACTAAACAACTGGATGAATATAATGGGAAATTCAAATGTTTTCCAAGTGTAATTTGTTAGATTTGACCAGTCATGTTTAATACACTTCATAATACACACAAAATCTTTGAATTTGTTTTTATTATGATTGCACTTTGTTTTATGCAACAAAGAAAACCAAACAAGAAATTTTTATCGTATACATTTAATTGTAAAACATTACCGTGATGTCCAAAAACGTTACTTTTTTAAATATATTTATAGGATCACTGTTTAGGGTAGACAGAGAAAAAAATTCTGGTAAAATTAACTATTCTATTTGGCAAAGTCATTTCTGGTTAAAGAAAAAAACCTCTGATAATAAAATCAAAATATACAATATTTAAATGGTCATATGGTAACGATTTCTATTCATATGGGAACGATTTCTGTTCATATGGTAGTGGTTTATTGGAAATTCTGGTTTTCAAAATTATAGTTCTTATAACCCGCAACATTTAATAAAAATACACAACTGAACTGTAAATTTACCTGAATGAATGGTTTTTATACCATGCTCTATGGTATTATGATACAATTACTAAGTTTTACCCCTTTTACCAACTTCTAATGCTCATTATAAAACGATATTTTATGGTTAATTTTACCAAAATCATTTCATCAGCACTTCGGTAAAAAATACCGTTCTTCTTAGTGCTCCCATAGAGCCAGAAATACGATAAATTTTACCATGTTCTGGTAGTTTTTGATTATATCTGATCATATAATCTCAATGTAAAACATTTGAAGTTTTTTTTTATTCAGTAACAAATAAAAAAATAAGTATATATAACTGAAATAAAAATAATTTAGCAAATTGAAATATCCATGAACATTACATTTCCATATTTGGGCAACCTAAAAATTGGTTTTGCTTTTGTAAATAATTTTAGGAACAATGCCGTATTAACGAAATACCAAAAACAGCATCACCCTCTTTTTTACATATTGTAACATCATATTCTAAATTTTGAGTGATTTCTTTGGTGAGACAAAACCCTAGTATTACCCCTAATTTTACTAATCAGATTCCTTATATTTTTGGGAACCAGTTTTGTGTTTCATAGAAAAATCAACTGTTGCTACTTTTAAGGCGAACTGCATTTCTTCTTTTAGTGCTAAAAAAGGCTTTAAAAATTAGTGAACCAAATAAATGTTTTTTATCAATATATTTTTTAAATAAATTTTTATAATCAAAATTTTGATTAATTTTAATTTCATTGCAGCATAGGATCTACAAACTAAATTTTAAAATTCTGTTAACTATAAAAAGATCAAACATCATTAAAGGGTAATTAAAACGCCTTGATATTATCCTTAGCAATTATTTGCTACAACTATTTAAAATATTTTTACTGAATTAAATTCGGAAATCAGTAGAATAAGCTACGTTAGAATTATACAGTAATAATCACATATTGTATTTTTAAGCGCAGAGTATGTTTAGAAAAGCGTTTTCTATGAAAAAGTTTCGAATCTCTTAATATACATGATGAGCTCTGACTAGCAATGAAAAAACCGGAAACTGCTTATTTCAATGAAGCAAAACTTGGATAAGCAATACAAGAATACTAAGCAAATACTTGATTATAGAAATGTATTATAAAAAATTAAAAACTTAGGATTTCCCTTTTTTTCTTAAAAAAAATTGAAGCAAAACTTAAGCGTTTACACAGCAACATTATATTGCTAAAAATTTCTGATAAAAGTGGTTAAATAAGAAATTATTTAAACGTTATTTCACCATACTCAAACAAAACAGTCAAATAGGCATTAAAAAGATGGTAATCAGACCGTTAACTACGAGGAAAACCGTTTTTTAACTGTTTTCATCTAATACGGTTAAACACACTGAATTTTGTAGCACCAACTAAGCCCACCTGATGATGTCACTCAGTTCCAAGCAACTATGTACATGTTACAGCTGTGAGGGTTAATTTGTCAGTCTCTTGACCGACAGAACAGAGTTCAAGTCACAGCATTGGCACCACAATATTTCCTCCACTTACCTTATCACATGAAGAGTTTTCAGTGTCCTGCATTCTCCAATGACTGTTACCCAACGAACAGCCTAGCTCCTATGTCCAGTTGAAATTCTTTTTTGCCGTTTTGAAGTATTATTCTGGTTATAAATGGTTAAAAAACCGTATAATTTTGCTTTCGTGATTTTATAACCATAACTAGTTGTAAACAATGTGAAAAACGAAAAGCTAAAAGCTTGCTTTACCGTAAATTTACGGTTATTTAGACAATTGCCGGTTATTTTACCATAATTTCAGAAGGAAAATTCCATCAGTGAAGGGTCAAGAAGTTACACATGAGAATAAATTGTAATTTAGGGAGTGAGTCTTATTAAATGCTCTCCAAATTTTCTTTTTTTTATATACACTTTTATGTTAAAATTTTAAAATTGGGAGAATGAAGAAACGGAAAACTCTGAGTCTTATCAAATGTTCTCCAAATGTTCTTTTTTTTTCTACACTTTTACATTAGAATTTTAAAATTGGGAGAATAAAGAAACGGAAAACTCTGAATCTTATCAAATGTTCTCCAAATTTTTTTTTTTTTTTATCTACACTTTTACATTAAACTTTTAAAATTGGGAGAATAACGAAACGGAAAACTCTGAATCTTATCAAATGTTCACCAAATTTTCTTTTTTTTATCTATACTTTTACATTAGAATTTTAAAATTGGGAGAATAAAGAAACGGAAAACTCTGAGTCTTATCAAATGTTCTACAAATTTTCATTTTTTTATCTATACTTTTACATTAAACTTTTAAAATTGGGAGAATGAAGAAACGGAAAACTCTGAGTCTTATCAGATGTTCTCTAAATGTTCTTTTTTTTTATCTACACTTTTACATTAAACTTTTAAAATTGGGAGAATGAAGAAATTAAAAACTCTGAGTCTTATCAAATGTTCTCTAAATTTTCTTTTTTTTATCTGCACTTATACATTAAACTTTTAAAATTGGGAGAATAAAGAAACGGAAAACTCTAGTAATCATTCAAGTTTATGGTAAACATTATTATTAAACTAACACATTAGCACATAAGTTTTCATAAAAAAATATAGAAATATTTTCTAAACAAAAGAAACATTGCAAATGAAACGATAGCTTGATATATGTTTTTTCATACATATTTTCAAAATTAGATTTTACAGCTACACGTGCTTGCTTATATAAAAGTAATTTTTTTTAAGTATCTAAAACTTTTATCGAAAACACATTTCCAAAATAAATCCAATACTTATTCTGGCAATTTTTTTAACAAAATGTTTTGAATTTTTATAAGTTTGCTTTTGGTGCTTATTGTACCCAATCGAGGTTTTCAATCTTTCCTTTTTAATTGTGAATAATTTTTAATTTTTACGTTAAAAATGTAATTTTCATATTAAATTTGGAATTTTTTTCGTGAATTAGAAATTGATTCAAAATGAAACAGAATTGGTCCCTATAATTCTATTTTATTTTACATGGTTAATATCTATTAATATTTTAAAGAGAAAGAAAAGCATTAGTTTATGATTAATAAAAGAGAAAAAAAATCAGAACGGGAAACAGATGCGTTGTTTCCTTGAATTCTGAATTATTCTCATTGTGCTGTTACGGAAATGGAATGGTTAAATGATCAATTCATGATCTTTAATTGATCACGATAAACCATTCTTGAAATTACAGAATAATTTTCTTGCAATATACTGTTATAATGTTGTTTTTGCATGATTTTCAAAGACATCAGAAAATAATGAAATTTAATTTATTAAAGTTGTTTTTGTAATGATTGCTTTCGTCTGCTTAATGAATTAAATTGCTAAATGAATCTAAAAATCATAGTTTAGGATAACTTATGCCTTAATAATTACTTCGAAATGGAATACATTTTATGTATTCTTTCAAAGCTTCTTTCTTCTTCTTAAAAAAAGAAAAAAATTCGTAAGAACTGGTTGGCAAATAACATTCCGTGTTCTTTTCCTATAACTTATATTCGGCATTAACAAAATATTTTTTCTTTGACTTGTGTATTTTACGTTAGTTTGATTAGGATCACCTTAACGCTTAGTTTTTTTGCATCGGTTACAGTTTTCATTTGTTTTCTTAAAATAATTAATCTTAACGATTTTTACTTTATTTGTCATGTTTTTTTTTCTTCTCAACTTTTCTTTTTTGTTACGTTTGGAACAAAACCATGACATCCCTCTGAAGTTGATTTTGTTTTTGTATCTTTTTTAGTTATTAAGCGTTCTCTTAAAAAATTTAAGTTTTTAGGACTTATCACCGCTTTTTCAAAAGTACAATATTTAGTTTTAAAATATGTAATCTTATAATTTTATGGTATAAAAAAATTATAATTTTATGGTATAAAAAGACGAAGACACATCTAAAGACAGAAAATTACAATTTTATGTCAAATTTTATCTTTAGATTTCAGTTTTTGCACACTTTCTCAAAAAATTTCAAATTTTTAGAAGTTGTTTTGCATGAATTCACTTGTAACAAAAAGAGCCTACATTGAGAAAAAGTTTCAAATCGAATTACGGTACCTGCACTCTGTGTGCATATCATCCGTAAAATTCACTTTTACTGTAAAATATTACATTGTAATTTTCACAGTAAAATTTATTTCAGGAGAGTGTCTTAAGGATTTTTCGGTAATTATTATTGTAAAAAATATTGTATATCAGATTTTTTGTTCCGATAAAATAGATTTTACATTAAAAAGTAACAGCACCTTGAGTGCTGATACTTTTTATCTTAATTTTATCCTGAATTTTTCTACAGTGTTCTCACAATACATTTCTGTTTTATCTCCGTAAATTTTAAGATTATATCAAACAACAAAATTTTAATAAGTTT
Organism: Parasteatoda tepidariorum; assembly: GCF_982258835.1. NCBI lineage: Eukaryota > Metazoa > Arthropoda > Arachnida > Araneae > Theridiidae > Parasteatoda > Parasteatoda tepidariorum. Next base: position 68,268,769 of record NC_141762.1, on the reverse strand, counting down.
GATACAACTCTCCAAATGTTATAATGACAATTTTTTTAATTGTTTCATTTTGCCTACGCTATTTCCACCTTTAAATTTTAATTGCAATATTTCTTCATGATTTTCTTTTTTCTCAAGGGTGGTCTTAAACTATCTTCCCTTTTAAATTATACACAATTATGAAGAAGATGAGACATAATTATAAAGAACCTAAACTCTGAATATTTAGGGCTCTGAGTAAAACAAACACATCTTAATTATGTCTTGAATAGCACGTTAATAGAGATAAATAGTTTAATATATAGTGATTATTTAGGTGCGGTCACATACTTTACTGCCTCAGTATACGTAAAGTTATAAGTGTTTTATTATTTTATGTTGCAATTATCATACAGTTTTTCACTGGCCTTCTCTTACAAAGCGATGGAAAACTATTCGAAGTATTTTTAGATTTTTGAAACAAAATTAACTCCGCTGGAAATAACAATGCATAATAAATGGATTTATTTCCTTTTTCTCTTTATTTTCCCGTTCAAAATAAACATTTGGCATAAATTTAATCTTTCTTAAAGAAAAACTAATTTTAAGTTTAAAGCGTTACTTTTTTTCGGGCATTTCTTATAGGCAATTTTCTTAATAATTTTATTAAAAATAAGAACGAAATGGAGAATTAGAGAAAAATTCTTGAAGTATAGGATTCTTTTACAAATATTAAGTGCAGAAGGGCATTTTATCATAGTAGTGGTAAAATGTTTTTTATATATTTAAATAATGCATTTTTTTAACTTCTATAAATTGAATATTTATTTATAAGAAGTGAAGAGCTCAAATAATTTCAATAATATAATATAATATAATGTAATATAATATAATATAATATAATATAATATAATATAATATAATATAATATAATATAATATAATATAATATAATATAATATAATATAATATAATATAATATAATATAATATAATATAATATAATATAATATAATATAATATAATATAAAACATTATAATCTTAGAAATTTTTGCAATATGTGTTGCTTAGGCATGAAAATAGAGGGTCATTATTATTCGCCTATCGATGATTCCTATTAAGTACATAAATATGTATTATCAGCATAAATATACGAAAACTTAAGGGCAAAAAATAAGGAGAAGTAAAAATATTCAAATAAAATCATAATTTAATCACAATTTACAACTTAATATTATAGCACAGAAACATTTTAACATTCGACATTCTTTTATAAACATATTGACATATGATACATAATTAATATTAAGCAAACAACCAAACCAGTACTAAGAATTTTGAAACCTTTTATGAAAAGTACTAAAAGTAAATGATAAATTCATCTTACAGAGAGTAATTTTGTCTAACACCACAAAGGGGTGTTGTAGGTGTTAAACTCAGAAACGTTAGAACGCTTTCTTTTAAACTATAATTGTCAACTTCACCCAATCAATGCCGCTGAAAATGTGCTTCATGTTCCTAAATATTTAATGAAACATTCACGAAAATATGCATTTAAAAAACTTATAAAAATTGATATTTTTAATTTTTGACATGGAAACTATTTTAATTTATGACTAGTAATTTTTAATTTCCTTTACAAAAACTCTTGTATCTTGAGATTTTTTTTATCTGAACTTAAATAATTATTGTTAGGATTGCATATACTAAATCAACCTTTAATTATTTATATTTAAAATTATGCATCAAAAGAAGAAAAAAAACTGATTAAACATGCTTGAAACCTGATAAATAAAGTAAAACTATAATACAGGGTGATTCTAAAAAGATGGGCAAAATTTACGGAAGTGATAGTACACACCCAAGCAAACAGTTTTTATCAAAGAATGCATGGTCGAAAACAAAACGGCAAAGATGCTGGCGCATTTGGAAAGTTGTTTGACGCAAACGTGAAAGTTCCATTTCTGTTGCGAGTTACTGCGGTGCGTTACTTGTCGCCAAACTTTCGGCCGCAGCAGGGAAAGTTCGTGATATGCCTGGTGTGTTTCAGAATGGCCGCCTATCTTTTCTTCGCCGTTGTACTGCGTGCATAGCCACTGCCGGCCACTGTTTTGAACACTTATTGTAATCACATGCCATTAAATTTGCTTTCATAACTTAACTTCATCGTTCTTTGTGTGTTTTTGCCTCATATTAGAACATAAACATTGACGCCCTCTAGCGGTTCTTTCATAAAAATTGTTTGCTTGGGTGTGTACTATCACTTCCTAAAATTTTGCCTATCTTTTTAGAATCACCCTATATATAAAATCATACTAAAATATTTTTAAATTTTTAGTGCATTTACATAAGAAGAAAAAAAATACAACCTATACTCCAAAGGAATATCACCTTCTTAACTAATGCATAATATGCACTCTACCACTATGTATTATATCTGAATATTGTTTAAATTTATCACCATCTTAAATGATCCGCGTTATTGTACAAATTAAACCTTCCCAAGTTTTATTCCACGATACCAAGGTTCATCTTAACAGATTCTATGGTTTATTTTTATGTTTTCAGGTTCTATGGTCCATGGCTATATGGCTCATTTACAAAGTCATTTACATAGTTCATTCTTATGTTATGTTTTTTGTGTAAAATTTTTATGTTCATTTTTATTTTTCTTACTACACTGTGGGAATTTTTATTCTGAAATTGTGGTAAAACAATCGGCAGCAGTTTGTCCATCCTATGAACCATAAAGTTTATGGTTAGAAAAATTTTTTACTCTTATAGTTTTGAAACCGTTTATAACTGGTACGGTTAAGAAACCGTGAATAAGAAACTAAATGGTTTTAAAATCGTTTACAACTAGTACGGTTAAGAAACCGTAAATACGAAACTTGTAACCTTTTACAACTTGCATATTTTCTAAATCATGAAATTAAAATTTAAATGGACATTGGAACTCTGTGGAAGTTGCGTAATTTATGAGTGAAGGAAAATTTCGTATTCCAATAGACGAAGGTTAATAAAGAGTCCAGGACCCTGAAAACTGTTCATGAATTGAAGAAATATTTCGTATTCCAATAGACGAGGGCCAATGAAGAGTGAAGGACCCTGAAAACTCTTCATGAATTGAAGAAATATTTCGTATTCCAACAGACGAGGGTTAATGAAGAGTGTAGGATCCTGAAAACTCTTCAAGAATTGAATAAATATTATGGCGTCAACGCTGGGAATCAAAAGCCTATTCAGCCGGCCATGAGACTGAGCGATTAACCCTCTCAGCTATAGTTTGTTCCTAACAGCATGGAACTAAATAGCTTTATAAGGTGGGCTAGTTGGTGCGGATAGAACTAATATGGTTGTTAAACCATATTAGGTAGAAACGATCAATAAACGTTTGAACGTTGAAAATGGTTAAATAACAATTAAATAAATTGCATTTCAACCACTATTACCGAGAAATTTCTATCATGTTTTAAGTGTGAGTTTTCATAGTTAGGTATTGAACGAAATTTTCAAAGAAAATCATACAAAATATTTGAGTTACGGAATTCTCAATAATTATCGTTGTTCTTATACACTTTAGGGGAAATCTTAGTGATAGAAATTGTTTTTAAAAGTACATATTGTTAAGCTAACTATGAAATAAGTTTCTTTTAAAAATCATGAAAAGGAAGACTATAATTTCCATGAAAATTAAAGAGAGAAAGGATTTTATCAAATATTCTTTTTTAGGTGGTGATGTCATTATAATGAAAGCTTCCCGTTTTGTAACTTAATCCTGTTTTATTTTGATTAATTTATTATGCTCAATTGACGAATGATTAAATTTAGTAACTACAACTTATGTCATCGAAAATGTTTCTTTTTTCATTGCAATTTATGTTAAGGAAATGCAATTTATTCATTGCAATTATATTAAGTTTATACGGAATTTATGTTTATTAATTTAAGAATAAATGCACTGGTATTGAAAAAAGTAACAATGATAAGTTTTCAATTTTACCATCCCTTAAAAATTGATTTTAATTTCAGTTGACATTTATTGTAAATCATTTTATATTCATTCGTCAAACGCAAGACAATAGTTTTAATATTTTGATAGTATTTAGGATAAAAAGTTATTATAATTCACAAAACAGGATAAAAAGTTCAGCTAGCTTTAATTCTTTTTTATAAAATTTTAAAAAAGAAAATCTACATTGTTTAAAAATATATCAAAATTAAACCGAATACAAAGACTTCTATTAAAAAGTGAAAAATATGCCAACTGTAAAAAATTCTGGATCAAATTACGGAAAAAGATACCGGTGCTAAGGGTGCATGTACTTACTTCTTACCGTTAAGTTCATTTATACCGGAACATTTTTACGGAACAAAAAAAAAAAATTTATTGCATATGTTTTCGCTCAAAGTAGTTCTCAAAATAAAATATAGATGGCAGCATAAAGTCACGTGATTAGTAACTGTTAATTTTTGTTTTATGTATATTATTTGTAGTTTAGTTCTCTATGTGTTTTGTTACAATAAAGTTGTGTAATTAAAAACCGCCATGGTAATTTCTAAGTGATTATTTTCCCCGAGAAGAATATCCTTTTACCCACAATCCTCCAACATACAATAATTTTTACAGCATTAATTATCGAAAAATGACGGAATCACTATAATTAAATAATTATTACTTTAAAAATTGTTGTGTTACATTTTACGGAAAAATTAATTTTACAGTTAATGGATTTTATGGATGGTGCACGCAAAGTGCTGGTACTTGATACCGTAATTTGATCCGGAATTTTTTACAGTGTGCTTTGCAATTATAATACACTGGGAAAAAAGCATAGTTAAAACTGCAGGAATTTGGTCAAATTTGCCATGTTTCTGGCTCTATGGGAACATAAAAAAATTAGTTATTTTTACCGAAATGTTTTAGTAATGATTATGGTAAAATTAACTATAAAATATGCTTTTTATAACGTGGGATAAAATTTGTTAAGTGTGTTAAAATTTGGAAATCGTATGATGTCTTAGAACATAGGAGGAAAACCATTTATTCGGTTGTGTTTACTCCTGAGTTATGTATTTTTTCACCAAATGTGCGGCAATTATAACTAAAATTTTTAAATCTAGAACTTCCGATAAACCATTACTGTAAGAACGGAATAATTTCCAAATGAAAGATTTAAATACGATATATTTTAGGTTTATTAACCCGAATTACGATTTTTTAACTCGAAATGTTTTTAGCATACAGTACGGTAATTTTACCCGAATGTTTTTCCCAACAATGCTTAATATATTGAATGATCATTAAAAAAATTGTCAGCATATGAGCCGTTGGCGAGAATGGAATAAAAATGTCTGTAAAGGTACGCATTCAAGAATAGAGTTAAAAAAAAGTATATCCAGTTCTCATGGTTATTGATTAAGTAACAAAATATTTAAATTTTCTGGTAGTAAGAGCTATTTTTTTAATAAGAATATGATCCTCTAAAAATAAAATTTAAAGGCTATTTTTATTATGATTTCGGCAACACTTGACATATGACATAGATGAAGAAACGTTTTTAATATGAAATATTCGATGCATCAGTTGTAGCATCTTCCTCTCGTTATCCCTATTTAGTGACATCATTATTCGTGATATAAACTATTATTTCAACTCTATTAGAAGTTTTTTTCCCAGGAGGATCAAGTTTTGTGGAAATTTTTTTTTTAAAATTTCGAACTTGTTTTCACTGTAATTGTAATCGCGAAAGCTGGATAATCATATTTAATACTAATTTTAAGAGTGTACCTTATAATACCTTTATGCTAGGATTTATGTTTTCTCACCAGGAAACCGTATGATGGCAAAATTATTTATTTATCATTCAGGATAATGCATAATTATATTGATAAAAAGTATAGTTTTTTTTAAATAAATGGTTTTGACATTGATGTCACACTAGGCCTGTACTAATGGCCTATCGACAACAGTCTGAAATTATTCCTCAATGATTATCAGTTGATAATATAGACACACAGCCATAATTTAGATGAGAGGGCAGAGTGTGGGAGTACTCACCCGGCCTCCGCACCACACTTCCTAACCGTCCGAGAACTTTTCGCGCTCTAAATGTATTAAAATTTAGAGCTGTCATTAGGTCAGAGTTGAAATATTTTACATGATTTAAGTCATATCTTTTCTTGATATTCATTATTATATTTTCTCGATATTACTTATCAATTATTTGCATTATTCAATTTTAAATCTTTTCTCAAAATAAGAAAGAAAGTAAAGCTGCATAAACACAATGGATTGAGATTAATGAAAAGCCTAAGCAGTATGTCGAGAGGAAATTTCCATTTTCAAAAACATGTTATGGTCAGTTAGAAATACTGGTTATCATACTGTCTTTAATGAAAAACTACCTGGAAAAAGTTACGTAAACAAATTCTAGACAGTTCTATGCCTTTTATAGTTAATTTAATCGAATTTAACTGCGCGTGCTCAATGTGTTCATTCAATAATCATTAGAAATGGGAATTAGTATATTAATTTGAAATAAAACAAACATTCTGCATTTATTTTCTGATGATTGCATACATAGATATGTGCAATTTAACTTTTCGTCCTCAGAAGTCCATAACTGGCTGTGTTTATTAAAATTGTATTGATTTTTTTATTTTTAATCTGGCTTTAAATAATATATTTTTATTCGATGGAATGTAGAAATTAGTTTTAATGTGGTCTTCATTTTAAGCCCGTGTTTTTGGTTTAAGTCATAGCATTTTGAATAAGTCACAACGTAATTGTTAAGCAACTGTTTTTCTTTCCCCTTAGCAGTGAATAAAATTTTTTTTTTGAATGGTTGAATCATTTCAACATTTAGAATGAAAACAATTATGCTTCCAACTAAAGGGCAAGGTAAGTGATCTCCACTCACCACGTGGCGACTAAATAAAATAAATTGGCTCCCAAAAATTCGCCACTTATTCGCCACCACCTGTTTTAGTCATTTGACACCCCATCCTAAACACTCCTTAGTTTCTGGAATTGCACACTGCTCCGAGAAAAACGTTTATTTTTTTTTTATAATTAATTTATGTTTATTTTGTAATTAAATGTTTGGCAAGATGTATGGTAATGAATTTCCTGTAAGAAATTTTCAAATAAGTCAAATTTAAACACAATTAAATTCTACCCATACATTTTTCTATCTATTTAAATGGAAGGATTTTATTTCTTCAATATCGTCTGCAAATTTGATGTTCTTAACTTCCCTTTTTTTCTGCCCCTTTCTTAGCAGTTTGTTCAGATGTGGAGTGATTTGTTTTTTATTGAGGCTGTGAAGTAGAATTAATTATTGACGAAATGAAACTCATCAGAAAGTAGGGGAATATTTGATTTTGTTCCTTTACGGAAAGATGAAATGGGAATACAAAAGGCAGGTGCAGTATTTCGTCTTTGGCTCACCTGTACGAAATGACAATGAAGCTGAAAGGGGAATGGCAAAAATAGTAAATAAACCCCTAAAAGTAATATTTTTAAAAAAAGGTTTAACAACAAAATTTAAAAAAAAGAATGTTGCAATTTTTGAATGATTTTCTGGAAAAATAGAAATTGAAAAAGGCAAGTCGAATGCAAACGATAATAAAAAAATAACTAAGGAATGAATATTACTGTACAGAGAAAAAGCTGAGAACAGCCGTTGAAGAAATTCTGATCTTAATATTTCATGTTTAATCAAGAAACTTAATAGTTAGTTATTATATTTCATTCCGATACGAAGTTTAAAATTTATAATTGGAAAAAACAAGTCTAAAATTGAACTTATTATATATTCTTTTTCCCTTTTTTAAATATCATTTCTTCTTAAGACATGATATGTTTTAATAATAACATGTATAATGTAATAAAAAATTTTATAATAATCTTGAATTAATAAAAAAATTTTAAATTGAAAAAATATTTTTATAACAATTTAAAAGCAAATTTATTATTAAGGTACTTTTAACGCAAAAATTAACCAATGGAAAGAAAAAAGTGGCCACCAGTAAATTTACCTCTAGTGACCAGCGTCCACCTGATAAATTTCCCAGTCTTGACGTTTGTAACCAACTTTAAATACGAATTCTTCAATAGGGACAACAGAACGTGTGGCTTTGTACTATTAAAATGTACATAAATTTGAAATCATATCACTGCTATACATTTGAGGTTTAAAATTTTTCTATATTTAATATGAAATTGCGATTGCTTGTTATACTGACAAAATGACTCAATCTCTAAACATATTTTTCTTTATCACGATGATATACTTTTATTTCCTTTCGTACAAGTACATTTGTTTTTCTAACAAGAATGAATTTTTATTGTAATTCGCTCAACATGTTCACTCAACATGTTTTTATCTAGTAAGATTACTTTCATTTCTTCGCATAAAAGTTCATTTGTTTTCTAACAAGAATATGTATTTTTTTCATCAAATTCACAATGTAACTTCTCTATTTTTATCACTCTTAAAAGAAACTGTAAAAACTTGAAACTGGTTCTAGAAACTAGTCCTAAAAAATATAAATTAGTGTAACAATTATGGTGTTTAAAATGTATTCCAAAAAACTATTTTCTACTTTTCTGTTTTGATGTAATAATGACAATTTGCTGCTGGAACAGATTGAACTCTTCTGTTATTCGAAATAATAATCACGTAGTCACATGGTAGAATTTGTGTTATTATATTACTACTTTTAATCATGATAAATTATTGCTATTACTTGTAACAAACTAATATTAACATTTTTACAATAATTGTTACTCTATGCAACATTCTTGTATGCTTTTTCTTAATAGTACTATAAAGTAATGACATTTTTGGTTAAAATAAATAAGGTAAATAATAAACATTATTTTGGTAAACAAAACCAAAATATATGGTATTTTAGTCTATTCATTTGGTAATTTTCGTTTACATGGTAATGGTTTACAGGAAATTCTGTTCTTCAGAATTATAGCTCTTATTACTACATATATAGTAAAAAAATACAAAACTGAAAAGCAAAATCAACCGACTAAATTTTTATATTTGCACTTGTGCTGTTTTATGTTACAAAGAAAAAAATCGTTTATCGTATACATTTAATTGTAAAAAATTACCGAGTTGTTCAAAAATGTTACTTTTTTAAATAGATTTATAGAATCACGGTTAATGGTAGAAGGAGAAAAAAAATCTGGCATTTAACCATACTATTTGATAAAGTCATTTCTGGTAAAAAAACAAAACAAATTCTGATAATAAAACCAAAATAAACAATATTTAAATGGTCATATGGTAACGATGGTAACGGTTTAACGGAAATTCTGGTATCAAAATTATAGTTCTTATTACCCCACATTTAATAGTAATACAAAACTGTATTGTAAATTTAGCTGAATAAATGGTTTTAATGCCATGCTCTAAGGTATCATGATAAAATTTCCAAATTTTTCCACATTAACCAAATTTTATAGCGCATTATGAAGCTATATTTTATTGTTAATTTTACTAAAATAATTACTAAAACCCTTCGGTAAAATAAACCGAGCGTTTAGAGTTCTTATAGAGCCAAAAACACGGTAAATTATACCATGTTCTGTTAGATTTGATCACACCTGTTTTCTCAGAGTAAACTTGAAAAAGGGTATATTTCTTAACGTTTATCCAACGTATATAAATTTTTGCAATTTGTTACATACTAATCAAATAATAATCACATTTTTAAAATTCGTATTTTACTCACGCATGTGCATTTTCATTTTTCTTCTTCGTTTAATTAATGCACAGTGCGCAAAATAAAAAACGTACTTCCCTGAATAACCTTTGATCTTCATATTCTAGACTCAGTCTGCATCTTCCGAAGAGATGACCTCAAATATGCTAATTAATAAATGCAGACTATTTAAGTTGCGAAAACAGACACAAGAACATACTTCCTTTGCAAAAAATAAAATTTTTTTTTGACGGATTCGTATTTCTAACCAGGCCTTTTTCTGGAAAAAGTCTCGTTTATACATGCGACAGATTTCGCTTAAATTTTGCATTTTCACATGTTAAATTAGATTCTTAATAACCGCAAAAATTGTATGCTTAACAAATCAAAAATACTATTATTAAATAAAATAATAAAAAATAATAAACTTTCACTGAGTGATGTTTATTCTGGGAAAGTACGTTTTTGTGTCTTATTTTGTAATTTAACCCTTTGACTACCAACGGGACTCATTTGTCCCAACAAATGTTTAAAAATTACTAATAGGGTGAAAAGCGCTTAGAAACTCATTGTAATATGTCCCAGTCGTAGAGTCGAACCAAGTATACGTGTTTCATGTCTCAAATATCCCCTAGATGGCGCTAAAGAGTTTCTTGCATGAAATAGCATTGTGATTTTGAACTGGGATAGATATATCCCACTTGTATTCTTCATTGGGATTGTTATGTCCATTCATATTTTATTCATGTTTTCTCAAATGAACATAGAAAAAAGAACATATATGAGTTGCCCAATGTGTAATGTCGGGTTAGGCAAAGATTGCTGCACCCTGTATCATACTATGTAAAAAAAAAGTCCGTATAATAAATTTTTTCCGGAATGATAGATTTGCTTGCAGTAAGTCGATCACTACAGGTGGGACATATTTATCCAACCATTAAGTACGGCCGGGAAATATATGTCCCAGCCTCTAAATTGATAACCGCTAGTCAGAAAAATCCCAAATACTAAATTTGCCTTATTTGTGACCTATTTTGTCCTTTTGAATAATAAACGGGACAAAAAATCATTTTTTAAAATTCGTAGTCGAAGGGTTAAAATTTCGTCTGCAGTAATTAATATTTTAGGTCACCCCTTGAGCCATTAAGATAGAGTCTTAGAACGTGAAGATTCGATCAACAGATCAAAAGTTATTCATGATCCTTTTTTGCGAGCTGTACATTACCATTATGTTAAAAAAAACTACAAATAATAAATCTAAACACAATATGATTTTGCTGATAATTTTTAGAACTTCTCAATTAAAATGGATGAAGTGGAATAACTGATAAAAACGAATGCATTATTAAAACTCATGGAAATTATATGCTATTAAGTTAATAAAATGTGTTAAAGTATGATTCACTGAGTGAGAGAATAAATTAATGAATAAGTGAATATGTAACCATTCACCTTACCTAGCTAATCAACAAAAACTCATAATGAAATCAAAATTGTCTCGCATTTTACATAGGCAATATGCACATTAGTGGCTTTCGTATTTTTAAAATTCAAAAGTTTGACCTAAGCTCAAACAATGTTTTGATTCTTTTCCTCATAATTTTTTAATTGATTAATTCTATCAACTATCTAATCTGTTAACTTGATTGTTTAAGTATCCTGAAATAAATAAATAAATAACATTATGATAATATAAGAGTACAGAAACTTTGCTGCTATTCCAGCAAGGATCTTATTTTATCGAGCGCCTAGTAAGAAATGAGTAGATTATCTAGTTCAGTGGTTACCAACTGGCGCATCCGGCTATTTTTTTTGTGGACAATTTTCATAAAGAATTTATATGGGTTTAAAATGCTTTTCTTTCGTTAAAAAAAAACTAATTTCTTCGTTTCTGTAAAATTTAATATACCAACGGTGCAAAAAAAATAATTTCTCAAGTTTTGTATCCAAATAAGTATTTAATCAAATACAAAAATAATCGCGCATGTTGCTCTTTTTATTTTTTTGTATTTTTTGAATATAACTTAGCATGTGCGTATCTGACAGTAATATTTAATGTTTCTTCAAGCATAAAAGAGTCCTATATAAAATTCGGAAAAAGTTGCGGCCCCCGCCATTTGACTGGTGTTCTTAATTGCGGCCCCCGGCCTCATGTAAGTTAGAAACCGCTGATCTAGGTAATTTGTAGATTACTTAGGTATTTTGAGAACTGAAACAGTTTTCGGAGCTTTCGCAGTTACTACTCTGTTAGAAATTTCTCAGAAAAAATGGTTAAATAACAATTTAATTAACCATATTTAAACAAAATAGTCAAATAACCATAAGGAAGATAGTATTCAGACTATTAACTGGGAGAATAACCGTTTATTAACTGTATTCACCCAAAACGGTTAATCAACCAGAATTTTATCGCTCCATCTACGCCCACCTATTGAAGCCACTTAGTTCCTTCCAGATGGGTGCATATTGTAGCCGAAAGGGCTAATCTGTCAATCTTATGACGGGAAGACCGGGAGTTTGAGTTCCAGTGCTGCCAGCGCAATATTTACTTCAAAATATGAAGAGTTCCCAATGTCCTGCACTTCCCAATTTGTGACACTGTATTATTAGAATATGATACTCTAATTCTCGCAAATATGACAGCACCAAAAAGTTGCTAAATTATCTCCAATATCCAGTAAAAACTGTATTTTAACTGTTTTGAACCCATTCTAGTTTTAACTGGTTAAAAACCCGTGTTAGTTTTGTATTCATTTTTTTAGCCATACTAGTCGTAAACGGTTTCAAAATCGTAAAGGTAAAAGACCTTTACTGTTATTTTAACTTATCTTTACGGTTATTTTATCATTATTTTAGAATGAAAATTCTAACCGTGTAGTTAATCAGCCCTTTACATAAATAATGATAGAATTACTAGTTTCTACTCTTTACAGATAAGAAATACATGTTTTTGTAAGTAAAACATAATAAAAACCTGCATTTTAAAATGCTTTATGAACATATTTTATGTAATTACCAAAAAGTGTCGTTATTAGGGTAAATTAATAGTTCAATGAGTTTTAAAAGTCAATAAGAGTTTAACAAATGCAACAATTGACTCTTTATACTTTCACTTAATACTTTTTTTTTCCACTTCTGGAAACATTTATATGATCACTGCAAGCGGAATTTAACATTATATTCAATTTTGATTTTGTTGATTCTCGTTTGTTTTTTTTATTTTGTTGGTTAGATCGAGCGCATAAATTTAAAACTAGAGCTTTGCGCCAGATGTCATTGAAAGAAGAATTTATCGTAATATTATCATCAGTTAAAACTTATCATCATGCAAAATTATGGCCACATTCCAATTAGAAATTTTAATTGTTCTTCTGTGTCATAACAATTGAAATTTGAATTTATAATTGCCCGCTACAAACAAAATATATCGACAAAATTATCATCATTGAAAAATTTCGATCAATATCCGACTAGCTAGAGTGTTAAAATTTCCAGTGGAGTACCATATCTTATAATAATCTAAGTTTCAATAGTGTCCTAAACGTTGAAAACAGATTTTATCGTCATTTTATTGTAAATTTTTTTTATCGTCAATCAAAATTCTAATAATTTTTCGAATAGCTAAAAATCTTAACCTCAGGAGGAGCTCTAGGTCTGATGAATATACTAGTTTTAATCACTTTCTGAGACCCACAACAGAATTTACCACCAGTAAGAATTCGGACCATTTTCCGAATAATTAACTAGTTTTCAAAATCATCCATAGCTCTGCGCTATATGGCAATACAAGTTTCAAACGTCTCTAGTGTGCATGAGCGGAATTTATTGCTATATTATCATACGTCATTTTCACTACTTTTTGACAAACTAGAATGTTTGGGCCCATGTCCAAGAGTAGATCCCAGCCTGCCGAAGTCTCCCCATGTAGTAATGGTAACTGATGCAAGTTAATTCTGTCGAGTCGCATAGTCCTCCATGTTCCCATGACAAATCAATACCTCTGGGGGTACTGATCCAGGAGTTTCCTTGTCTTCTGGATTGGGTTCAAAATTACAAGGCTAAGGAGGTGAACATTAGTACTCGTAAACCCAAAATTGGGTCGGCTGGTCAACAACGGATATAAGATATAAATTAAAACTAGAATGTTAAAACATCCTCGGGCCGGGCAAGGTTGACTCCGCCTTTCATCCCTTCAGTGGGTCGATAAATGAGTACCAAGCATACTTGGGAACTAAACACTGGGGGTTTCGCGTTCGGCTGACCACCTAACCGGAACATCTGCTCCTGCACCCCAGAGTCCAAAGGTCAAGAAAACTGAGCTGGGCACAGTAGTCCTTGGCCCTATATGGGCTGTCGCGCCGCTGAGTTTAGTTTAGTTTTAGAATGTTAAAACTCTAACTAAATCACATTTCTGGATAAAAATACAAGTTTTAATGGAATCTTGACGCTACAATACGTTTCATGCTACTATTTTATCACCCAAATAAAATTTAGTTATGCAATCAAAACTTTAATTAGACTTAATCAATTTAAATATACTACCACTACCGGAGTAGCTAGAGTTCTCAAATTAACGTGACCATAACCATAAGTTAAAGTGATGCTCGTAAACTAAAATTTTATCTAACAGTTTTTTTAAGATTCAGGAGATATGTTTGTCGAATCAAGGCTAACTTCGGAACGAGGGGAAGTAGTGTAATGCTGTTATCTGTAAAGGAGTGAGAGTGATGAGAGAGAAATGTTTTTAGGGCCTAACTGGGATCGAACCCGAAACGTCTGTATCCGTGGGTTGATGCTGTCACCACCATTGAACAGGGAGTGTTCCCTTGCTTTGATTTAGTTTGAATTAGCAAGACGTTTAGTTCAAAGGTCAACTCTATTAGTTTTGCTGATATTCATTGCAATTATGGGCTATGGGCAAGGAAGGTGGCTACCTTTATAAATAAACTGTCGATTCTATTAATTTTGCTGATGTTTGTTACGATTACGGTACTGGGCTTTTTTTCTCCTATTATAGCTTTCCTGATAAATTAACGGTTAACTCACCGTATTCCTTAGAGTGTCAGTGTAAACGAGTCATGAAATTTAACTTTACTACTGATATTCTGTCACCTTCCTTGAAAAATAATTTCTTTTGGATGCCAATGTATTCTGATTTTTAGAATAAATCCTAATTTTCAAGATGGATCACAAAGAGGCATACGCTTAATTAAAGTTTTATGAGTAAGTTATGTGCTGTTGAAATGTCATAAATTGACCCATTACCTTCCTTTTGAAAGACTTTAGCTCGGTTGCCAGAACAGAATGATCCTGTTGAAAAATCCCTGGCAGCAAAATAGCTTGGGCCCTTATTGGACCAATATTCACGAATCTTGGCTCAAAAAGGGTTCAAAGGGCCTTTATTTTAAGATATCGGCCCTATATAAAATTGTCCGATTCATCCGATATTTTACAGCTACTTTACTACCAATATCGGCCCTACACAGAATTGTTCGATTCATCCCATATTTTACAGCTACTTTACTACCAATATCGGCCCTATACAGAATTATCAGATTCACCCGATATTTTACAGCTACTTTACTACCAATATCGGCCCTGTACAGAATTATCAGATTCACCCGATATTTTACAGCTACTTTACTACCAATATCGGCCCTGTACAGAATTATCAGATTCACCCGATATTTTACAGCTACTTTACTACCAATATCGGCCCTATACAGAATTATCAGATTCACCCGATATTTTACAGCTACTTTACTACCAATATCGGCCCTATACAGAATTATCAGATTCACCCGATATTTTACAGCTACTTTACTACCAATATCGGCCCTGTACAGAATTATCAGATTCACCCGATATTTTACAGCTACTTTACTACCAATATCGGCCCTATACAGAATTATCAGATTCACCCGATATTTTACAGCTACTTTACTACCAATATCGGCCCTGTACAGAATTATCAGATTCACCCGATATTTTACAGCTACTTTACTACCAATATCGGCCCTGTACAGAATTATCAGATTCACCCGATATTTTACAGCTACTTTACTACCAATATCGGCCCTATACAGAATTATCAGATTCACCCGATATTTTACAGCTACTTTACTACCAATATCGGCCCTATACAGAATTATCAGATTCACCCGATATTTTATATTGATTATTCAGTCAATAGAAATTATACAATCAAAAATTATAGGTCGATATTGGCCCTATATAGGACCAATATTGAAAAATTAAGACATCCTAATTTTGGCCCCTCTGTGCATGCTCGTATCGGAAACATATTGAGCCAATTTTGAGCCCAACTGGGTCCAAGGTAAAATTATTGCTAGGGGTTCAATATTGGCTTCTGAAGATTTTTTGTGACATTGGAAGCAAAAGATCTTCTAAAATAATTTTGCTATTTGTTACGATAAAAATACTTGGTTTTAAACGTTTTCTAAATTATTTTTTCACCCTGTAATTTCTGGCAAAATTTATTTAAAATAAAATGATTTAGTTTAATGAAGAAAGAAACGCGTCTTTACTTTTTATACTTACTTAAAGATAAAAGAAAAACATAATTGTTTGAGAAAAAAATTAAGCTTGAAAACGAAGGAAATAAGAAATAAAACAATTAGTTAAAATGAAGTTTAGATCTTTATTAAAATTGTATGAGTTGAAAGATGATTTCTAATGAAATGCGATTTGAATAAAAAATAAAATAAAGTAATTTTGTTTTAAAAAAAAGTAATACATGATTTATTAGATTTGATTCTTCTTTAAAGAAGTTAAGGATTTTTTTTTCTAAGATAATATAATATCAATTTGGTATTTTTTCTTAATATAATATCACTTTGGTAATTTTTTCTGATAATTTATTGAAATTCTATTTATTCTACCTAAATTTAGTGAAGCGTTTTTTGAGTCCTAAGACTAAAAGTATGGCTAGAAAAATTCTAACTTGAAAAAATCCAATAAAGATAAATGGGAATTTTCCTCGTCATAAACATACTTTAAAAATTTTGATTTGAATAGTTATAAAATTTTGATTAAAAATGATGGTGAAAGGATTTGGCAGGAAAAGCAATTGATGAAAGGATGCAAATAAAAAAATCCAAATAAATATTTACATATCTAAAATTTAATTTAGTTCTTCAACCATTCTGTTTTAAAATACATATCTTCAATCAACTAATTTAAATGCTTTTCAGCACTTCCAGACCAACAAAAAAAAAAAAACCCCGGAAAGTTTTAATATATTGCCTGATAAATAAATATAAATGTTTTTTTGTTGTTTAGAAATCAATAAATATAATGAACACGTTTCCAATTTATTCGATTTAATTTATACTGTTTCTCTAAAAGATTCACAAATTGATGTCATGGTGTATACCTTAACCCTAAAAGATACCACTTTTAAATATTTAAATATATTATTTTATTGTAATCTTTTTGGATTCATTGAAATTATTAATTATTATTAGATATTATGGTCAGAGCATAGGGGT
Source organism: Parasteatoda tepidariorum (assembly GCF_982258835.1). Lineage (NCBI taxonomy): Eukaryota > Metazoa > Arthropoda > Arachnida > Araneae > Theridiidae > Parasteatoda > Parasteatoda tepidariorum. The sequence continues at coordinate 68,251,575 of NC_141762.1, read as the reverse complement.
TCATGTGGATTGGTGATGAATGAAACAGCCCTTAAAACTTCAAAAATTGTAGAATATTGGTAGAATCTTCCAGAAAATACAGCCATTTCCAACACTCAATTACAGCAGTTACACTCCTATTTATATAGGCTTAGCAGCAAAGCCGTACCTTTTGACACGATTTTAGACAATCCTCGTATAATTCCCTTAATATTATTCCTATCGCTTTTAAGCTGGAATTTTCCGAAACTATCATTTTGTTACCAAAATGATCATCAAGTCGCTAAAATTATCGCTAAGTAGCAAAAATGTCGCCAAAACGAATTTTCCTTAAGAAAATCCTTCAGCGCTATTTTCTCACGGAATTATGCTAGAATTATGCGATTTTCTTAAAAATATTGTAATTAAGCTATCTATTTAAGGTCCGGCAGAGATATTTGACCTAATAACAAAAGAATATTTGCAAAATTATACCCATATTTTGCAAATTCGTAACAATATATTTACAACCCAACCATGCATTTCACAATAAATAAGAACATCAACGGTAAATTTTTGTCAAAATTTTTGGATCTGTATAATCTTATCCCCTCCCCTATTAAATTCCAAACTTTAAAAATTTATTACTGATGTCCTCATCTAAAAACGTTTGATTTTAAGTGGTGTAAGAGTTGTTTAAATATAAAGTGGACAGTTATGATAGTGTTAGAAATAAAGTAATGATAGCAGTGCTATCATTCATCGCTACAGGGAAAGCAAGAAGCGGCCAATTAGTTAAAAAGTTCACATGAATGCATTTAAAGTGAATGTAAAGTAAAGCTGAGAAAAATGGGTCCGAAACAGAGCATTCCGAAATCGTACGGTTCTTATCATATGGCAGTGTTCGTTTACTCTTCTCATATTGAAGTGTTTGCTTGCTCTGTAAAAAAATACAACAATAAAACCTTGTATAACGTTCCCCACTTACCATTATAAAAAAACAATTACTGCACATTGCTCTGAATTGAATCTATTTAGTACGAATTGCGTGTGAACTGAATATTTGGTTTTATCTGCTGTACACACGACCTTTCTTCATTTATAATCCTAAATGGTAGCTTTTTTTTCACTACTGAAGCTATCATATGCGCCCACTTTTCAACAAGGCAATCCTTATTAAAGGTTACCTTATTAAATCTACCATCATTGTAGAAAGTTTTCTCCGAGCGCGCTTATGACTCTCATGGCTCAAAAATTATTAGGTTGTTGTGGCCTCATGCCACATGCCAATACTAACAAGCCTATTTTTAGGCAAAGGGATGGGTTTCTTCTTTTTTTTCCAGGTGCGCCATCTATGGCCAAGAATTTGACTTCTGACACACGCATGCATCACAGCCCGTTTCACAGGAAAAGCACATTCACACACCATCTATCCATCCTCAGATCGTCTTTTTAAGATGAACCAGAGCACGATCTATCTCCGATCCAGTACCCCCGGAAGTATTGATTTGTTATGGGAACTTTGAAGACTTAGTGACCTCGCCAGATTTGGCTCGTACCAATCAACATTCTGCACAATTGGGGAGCTTTCGACCAGTGGGGATTGAACTCACGACCTTTTTGACTTCACTTGGCCCAACGCTCTTCAAACCAGGTCATTCTGGCCAAATAAAAATTATTAGCCAGATTCTTAAAAATTATTAGGTTAAATGATATGAATGACAAACGTCTAAAAGTGTTATTGCCTTAAAACTGTCATTGATGCGGTCAATAGTTTTTGAGTTAGTTTATGTTAAAGTTAATTTTGATGTTAAGTTATTAAGTTTAGCGAAAGCTATTAGCAGAAAAGTTACTATTTTCTTTTTTACTTTTATTGTTTTAGCAAATACGAATTATTATGTCGGAGAATGCACAGGTCTTATTGTATTTAACTTACGAATTAGTTTAGGAGTACATTTATAGTTTATGTTGCTGGTTCGTAAAATTAAGTAAAGTAAAGAAGAGTAAAGAAAAATACTAATGTTAATAAAATTATATTCGAACTCTTATAGCTGAAGACAAAAAAAAATTATATTTTTGGTAATTTTAAATTATTTTTGGACTCAGTAAATTTTAAAATTTTTGCTGCATTTTTATACACTAGAAGTTTCTGCTTCTTGTTCGTTTTTATTATTATTAGTAACAATTGAGAAGTTGCGTTTTTATTACTATTATGATAACTTTATCATAATTATTGCTAAGCAATTGAAAAATAAAATACGTCTGTGTGACATTTCCGCTCATTTTAACAATAATAGAATCTTTATCTTCTGTTACAAGTTGAGAGCCGAAAATGTTTTCCCATTGTCTAGGGAACTCTTTCCCTTCGCTCAGCCTTTCCTCATTTACTTTGCTTTTATACTTTTTACGCCCCAGATTTTATTCGTTAATAACTGTTACACATTAAATATTTTAGAAGGTAAGTTCCGAAGACTCCCCGTGCAGTAAATGGTGGGTGGTGCACGTTAAATTTGTCGGGTCACAAAGTCCTCCAAGTTCCCATAACAAATCAATACCTCTGGGAGTACTGAATTTGAGATTGATCGTTCTATGGTTCAGGTCAAAATTACAATCTTAGGATGTATGAATTGGTCCGCCCTTTAAAACACGATATGTGACACGTGTATGCGGCAGAAAATTTATTCTTGGACTATAGTTGGCGCCACTTAAAAACAATAAACGCACCCTCTGCTTTAAAAATTCACTTGGTTTCACCAAGCAGGGTTGCTGGTATTTGGCAAGTGGATACGCAACAACAATAGCTAGGTTAAAATCATCATTAGGCTTATCACAAGATGTAGCAGTTCAAATATTTCTAGAAATTAAGGCGAAGGCTTTCTTGCTATGACTTATCAATTGTTAGAATTGGATTGATACGATCTTCTTATCTAGCATATTGCTGCTATCAACAATGCACTTGAATTCACTATGATTTACTCTTATATAAAAAATCTGGAAAACCATCAACATAAATTTTTTAGTTTCTCCTGAACTAATTTGAACAAAGTGTGACTTCATGCTTTTTTTTAGACAAAATATTAGGTAGCAGTGAAAAAAAAATATAATTTCCCTGTTAATAATAATGATTTTTGCTAAACTTAATCAGCTAGTGCATAAAAAAAATTGTACAGGAAAATTATTTGAATATCAGAATGTTTCTTAAACATTTCATTCGAAAGTGTTCAAAATTTCAAATTGTTCATTCAACACCATCATTCCACCAACAGTTTTTGAGTTATGAGGATGAAGAACGGAATATGCGAAAAATGGTCAACATAAACTCTTTAACTATTCGAAAGCTAATTCGAAATTTTTGCTAAGTTCAGCTCTTTATCAGACGAAATAGTACGCGACTACAGAAATTTTTTATTTCTCCTTCTAATAGTTTTCGCTAAACTGAATTATGCAGCGGTAGAAAATAGTCAACTCATGAACTAAGATGGCCGTATCAGTAACTTCAGTTGTTAAAATGTTCCTTAAGCATTTCTCTAAAAAAATCTGCAAACATATAATTTCATCTACTAAGTTTAGAGTTATGAAAGTGAGAAAGCACTCTGCGAAAATTGAAAATTTTCTGTAACAGCGGCAGCAATTATAACAGCAGAAACTTTTTTTTTGAAAGAAGATAAATTAATCTCTGATATGTTTATTTATTGGTGTTCAAATGATAATCCGTCCTAGAGTGGGTTCGTCATGTGAAAAAAACTGGCCAGCAGTTCAGAGTATGCCCATACAAAAAATTAAGGTGTTTTTGAGATTTACTTGAGGTGTAATGGTTGATTTAAGGTTTATTTGAAGTTGACTTCAAAAAATCCCCTAAAAAATCAACATCTCAAAGTATATAATCAAGGCGTATAAAGCTGTTCAAATCACACTTGAGATTGTGGGAAATCTATTTTAAACTAACCAGCTTAGTGAGGTTATTTTTAAAGTGTTGTATATGCTATTTTTTCTATACTTCAAGCAAATATGTATATTTGAGGTGTGAATAATTTCACCCATTCTCAACTAAATGTATTGCTGAGTTACATACGAGGATCACTTTATGAGGTTGAAATTGAGGTTTATTAATGAGGTTATTTTTGACGGAAAACATAACCTCATTTTCTATGCCAGGTGTATTTTTTCACATTTGTCAACCTCAAAAACACCTTGCTTTTTTGTTGTTGTTTTGGTTGACAAGTGATAGCGAGCAAAAGACGGAGTCTGTAATGCAATTAAAATAAACTGTAAAAGATATTAAAGCATGAAATTGGGAGTATTAAGCAAGAAAGACTAAGAAGAATAAAATGGACGAAGTCATCGGAAAAGAACTGTGTGACAAGTGAACAATATAGCGCGTAAAGGAAACTTAGTTTATTTAAAAAAAGTATTTTTAGAGAAAGGGGGGGGGGGGTTACCTAGAAACACTTAAACATACCGTTTTTAAAATTTTTTAATTAAGTACGAAAATGATGCTTTTGATTCTTCTTTCAATGGCCAAAAAGTTGTGCTTTTATCCTAATATTATGTTTTTAAGACTTTCTGTTTAGTTTTTCTCTCGTATTGAACTTAACATGATATTTTATCATTTAAAGTTCAATACGGGTGACTTTATATGAAGAAACTTAACTTTGAAATCTAACTTTAAATGAAATGATCAAAACTGTAAGACGAATGCAGGAAACTAAAATTATCTGCACTTTAAGATATGTTACTTCAAATCGTTTTAGGCTATTAAGAAGTTTCATAGATTTTAATTGCAAATGTGCAGCAATTTTTTAAAATCCTAAAAACCGCGAATTCTTAATATAAATTAAAGCACAAATGTTTTAAGTTTTTTAAATATTTTTTAGCATTTTTCAAGAAAATATTTTGCATACATTTTGTATGGTAAAGTAAAAAAGTAATTAGTTTTAATATCACTAAAATTCAAAAGATTTTTTATTAAAAAATTGTACAATTGGGTACTTGCACTTCAAGAAGAAGATTATGAATACCCACACATGTGACCTGACTCCAGCTGAACTTTTATAAGCAAAATGTCGTGTTGAGGTCGAACTAAATTTCTTCACATAAGTTAAAATGTCAATTAACGTGAAGTTAATTAAATACAGCATGGTATCACGCATCAAACTTGTTGAAATATAATTCATTCTAGCCTGCGCCTCTTACATAACTTAGATTTATTATTTTTTTATGCATTTTATTGTAACCGGGATATATTTTTGTTTTGTGTACCTGGCAACTTCGATACATAATTAGTTTGTTAATGTTTTACATGGCTTCTTGCCTGCTTATGTGCTAAGTAAGAAATATATAATTAGGAACAGAAATTTTCCGTAATGAATCTTCTTGTAAGAATATATATTGTGTCACTTAAGATAATTGATATTTGACGTCTTAGCATACTCGAAATGGAATGGAAAGAACAGTTGTCAACGTAAGCAAATGCCACGTTTTAACAACTAATCAGGATTGAGATACCCACTGTACGTCACTTGCAGGAATTGCATTAATTTTTTTCCTAATGAGATAAACTTTTGTATTTTGTCTAAACTAGATAGGAAGATAAGACTTGGTTTCCTATTTTTTATTTTCTCATTTAACTTAAAGTGATAATTTTTGATGACCATTTTGCGAATTTTTTCTAACTTGCAGCTATGTATATCAAAATCTACTAACGATGACTCCATTAAATTTAAAGCACATACATTCTTTCTAGTTTTTAAAAATTTTTTTGTCGTCAAGAATTTATTTAAACTTTTTTTGATTTTATTTTATATTTTTTTAAAACAAAAAATAATAAAATTTATAAAGTTCTAATTAATTTTATTTAATTAATGTCAAAAAGTACCGAAGTCAAATTGGTTATCTTTATTCAAAATAAATTTTAAAAATTAAATATTGGAGCATAATAATTTAAATGATATCAAAAATTAGAAACATCAATTTTTATTCAATTTGAAGTTAAAGTGACCCAGGGTAGAGATGTGATCATTTTTTGTATATTTTATTTACTGTACAACAACGTGAGAAATGTCAAATCAATTTTCACATTTAAAAAAAAATTAAAAACATGTCGCTTATCTTGAAATTACTGAAAATTTTTAAATCATAGAAAAACTACATCCATGAGAAAAAACTTGCTTTCTTAGAAACTGTATTTAAAAATTTATTCGATAATTCTATTTGATAATTAGCAAGAAAAACTATGATTAACAATTTTTAATTGCATTCTATAATCTTTCTAGAATGCATTTTAGCTATTTTCAGAAATAGCCCATTATCACCTTAAAAATGTCCCTTAACTTGAAGATATTGAAAATTTTTAAATCATAGAACTGCTTCCATGAGAAAAAAAACCTTCTTAAGAAATTCTTAAGTCTTATAACCATTTTCAAAAATATCCCATTATTGCCTTTAGTAAAAATATCCCATTAATCGCATATCCCATGTCTTTAGTTGCCATAATGTCTCTTATTTGGAAAAAATTGAACATTTTTAGATCTTAGAAAAACTACGTCCATGATAAAAAAAAACTTGCTTCGTTAAAAAATTTTATTTCAAAACTCATTCGATAATTCTATTTAATGATTCGCAAGAATAATCATGACGAACAATCTTTAATTGAATCATATAATCATTCTAGAATATATTTTAGCTATTTTCGAAAATACACCATCATCTTAGTAAACTTTGTGTCGTCTTCAGAACTCTTTTCGGATTGATCAAAAAAAGGGAATGCAAAGTGGAACAGGATGTAGAATGTGCAGAGGAAATTAGACTCCTCTTGATCTTCCTGCAGGACATTAGTTATGAGAAGGCAGGAGCCATCCTGTTTCACAGACCACTTCAAACGATAAATACATGTATAGGTGGGCGAGATATCGGGAGGTATATCAATCCTCTGAATTTTCCGATATTTGTAAAAGATGAAACGTGGAATTATGTAGTGTTAGAAATACCGGGGAAAACTCTATTCGAGCTAAACTTGCTCCCAAGATTTTTTTTTATCGAACTCGTGGTAGATTCTGCAGTAAAATTATATCTGCACTTTCCGGATCAAATTATGGTTGAAAGTACCGACACTCAGGTTACCAGTGCTTTTTACCGCAAAATCCATTTTGACCGGAAAATGTTACGAACCAAAAAGTGCTGATTTATCTTATTTTTACAATATCAATTACCGCAGAATCACTGATTCTAATAAATATTACTGTAAAAATTACGGTACAGTATTTTACGATGAAAATAAATATTACGGATGTTACACCCAAAGTGCTGATACTTTATCCCGTAATTTGACCCGGTCATTTGTTTTTGCAGTAAATATTTTTACTATAATATTTACTCTAAAAAGTACTTTATCTGGATCGCAAATATACTATATGACTAAAATTATTTTACCTGAATCACAGAAATTTAGCAAATATAACTGTAAAAATTACGGTATAAAACTTTTCGGTAGAATTAATTTTATGGATAATTTGACACTTAGGGTACCAATATTTTTTACCGGAATTTTTTATAGTGAAGTATTTTTTTAATTACTTATATATAGTGGACAAAATAAAAAAGAGAGCACTTAAATAACTTTTAATCGAATGGTCAGATTTTCACGTACTAAGGCTCAATTTTATGGTTCGAAGGAGTAACCTTCAATATGTTAATTAATTAGTACACACTGTATTTTAAGCTATAAAATCATTTAAGTAATGATCTTATATAAGTTATGATAATCTAATATTAAGTAATGATCTGGTAAAAAAATAACGTTGCAAGATTCATAGTTTGTTCGTTGCAATTTCTTTTCATTCTACCATTACAGAAGTGTATTCGTAATTTTTCCCGTTTTAGAAAGTTTCATCTTTCCCTATCAATGTTTCTGTATGATTTATATACAAAACTGTTAATTTTGAAACAATGCCACTAAAACTAGTATAAAAAGCGGGAAGAAACGAATTATTCTAAAGAATTTTTCATCTAACTATCGAATTTTTACGTACTAGGACTTATTCTTAATTTTTTACTGGGGTGACATATAAAATGTTAATTAATTTGTGCAGACGATATTTTAAGTTAGGAAATCAGACACAAATACGTACATTCTCTGAATAAACATACCTTTTTTTTCGATGGATGGCGATTTCTGAATCCCAATATATAGGGGGTAGCAGTAATCTAGAAAATATTGTCCCAATAGTTTGGTCAGGAATGCGGTCCAAAGTTCAGACCCTTTACTGTTTATTTTACTTTTTGCGTAAGATATCAGAAAAGCTTTTTAATCGAATCGAAACAGTTTTGCATACAGTTATTAAATTTATTTATCCAAAGATAATTTCATGCAAAAAAATAATGCTTGATAAATATTCGTTATTCTATTCAACAATAGTAAAAAAAAAATTGAAATGCAAAATATACAAATTTTTACATCATTTAAAAAATGTAACCTTGCATGGCCAAATACAAAATTTGAACGAAAACTCAGTTTAGTCAATGGTACATACATGTATATATATGTAACTTTTAACTCTATAATAACTATAAAAAAACAAGGTATTATGAATATTCATTGTTTTTTTTTAAAAATTGATTATCAATTGAAATTTCAAAATGATCGAAAACTTTTGAACTGTAAGGTATAAAACTTATACAGCATATTTAACTATAAAAAGAAATTGCAAAATTTTAATATTATTGGCCAAACAGTTAATGAAAAAAAATATTTTAAAAATATCCTTTTTTGAAGTTCTGTATTTCTGTAAGCTTTTTCTCTTATTTTCCAATGTACGTTTGGATTTTTTTATTGTTATTAATTTTATAGTTTAACAAAAAAAAGGAAAAATTAGAAAATATTTGTGGATCAGAAATTTCTTGAAAGGTGAAATTTTACTTTAAAAAAACAATTAGAAAACGGAAAAACACTATGCTCCTTATTTAAATCAGATTTCTTAAAAAAAAAAATAGAAACTCCTTAATACCGCAAAGATCACAATACAAACTCTCATTTTTAAGGCTCATTTTTTAATTAAGGTCAGCAAGAAAGGAAATGAAAACACAGCAGTTTTAAGCATGAGCGATAAGTTACTGCATTGTGCAATAAGAACTGTCTCATAGTGCTCTACATCTACATTTTAAAAAGGCAGACGACATTCATGATAAAAAAGAAACTAAGTGAATTGTACTAATCGTCTGCCGGACAGGAAATGACGTCTCACATGATGCTGTGCGGGTGTTTTAATGTAAAATTAAACTTTTGTGGCGGCTCTAATAGAAAGAACTTCCATTAGAGAAGTTATTTAATTCCAGTGACAAGAATGATAGTAATCTATGTTAAATATGTCATGCAGATAATTACACTAGAGGAAACAAACTGACTTTATTTGAAAGAGAAAGTGCTATTTTGTTGGCTCATTTTTATGAATGCCACAATTGATTAGAAAGCAACTAAAGATAATATTTTTCATAGGTTCAAAGAATTTACTGTTTCTAGGAATTTGAAAAACCAGAGCATGATTAAGGTCAAGGCAAACTATTTTAATGAATTTAAGGTTTTTAAGTTTTCTTTTTTGGAGCAAAGGATCTCCATTCTATCTTTTAAAAATTTATACTTTAAATTAATTTATTGTTTTGAAGAAATACGGCTATTTTTGTTACTGAATATTTAACTGAATATTTATTACTGAATATTACTGAATTTTTAACTGAATTCATTGTTTAACATTTTCATAGTAAGTAAAAACCAATAAATCATGTCTTGAGGTTTTGAAATTAAAGTATTGAACTAAAAGAGTCTCCTTTTATAACTATTTTTTATCCTTGTTCGGGAAAATGGTTATCTTTAACGTTAAATTATAGAAGAAATCTGCCCAAAAAGTTTCTTTAATTTAATAACTTATTAAGTATATCTTTTAGACAATTAAGGATATATCTAAACACTACTTTTGATTAGAAAATATTCAATTTGGTGAATACCTTTATTTTCAGTCCAACATTCATTCCGCTGAAAGTAAATATAATTGTCTTACTACTACGGATTAATGTATTATTACGGATAGTTGTGTTCACCTAAATGGCTTTTATTATTACGGCTTTGTGACAATAATATTTAAATAGCCATAAAACAAAAACAAATTAAATATTCCTTTTTTTAGTTTGACTCGCGTATATTGTTTCATTTGAACTTTAAGAAAAAATTGTATCAGCAAATCATAGGTTTTTTTAAAAATTTAGATGGTTTTCAACATCTGCTAACTAATCTGTTATTATTGAAGTAATAGGAAGGAAACATATAACACTTCAGGATTTGATACAGTTATTAGTGACCCACGTATCTATGTTATCATCATGTTTAGTAATTTATTTTATTAACTTCAAACATTTATTTAAAATGAAAAGTGAGTTTTATTTAAAATGAAAAGTGGCAGAGGTGGTAAGAGACAGTCCCCGACGCCTGACCGGCACCTAAAATAACGCGATATATGGTCTTGCAAATTAAGAGCCCTGGAAAATAGGTTAAGTGCTTGGTTATGGTTGGATGATTTGAACCTTAGATAATGTTTACCCTCTGAGGTAAGGTTTAACCTTACTATCGAACATATACACTGCAAACAAAAGAAGGTTTAAACTTATATCTTTCAAACCAAACTACCAATATTATGATCCCTGAGCAGAATCATTTTTTTTTAAAACTTGTGTATGATAAATTTTGAACATATGCCCAGCTACCTTTTTTACATTAATAAATAATAATATTAAATTGCATTTTATATAAGTGTTAAGTATTAAGTTTAGTGTTAAGTGTTAAGTAAGTACAATTGTATTTTATTCCCTCCAAGCTAAAAAAAAAATTCTTCGTCTTTTTTTACTTATAGTTATTTTATGATTATACCGCTACAATTCATATCTATTTTTGAAAAAAACCTGCATTTAAATTCATTTTAATAAATTCGGAGTAATTCTGAATATTTTTACATCACGTTTCATATAATTTCAACAATAGAATGAGATGTCTGTTTACAGTTGTTGAACAAAACAATATTCTTTCAAGATTACAGCTCACTTTTATTAAACTATCTAATGCTAATCCATTCGCAAAGAAACCAATTCCAATTCAATTTATCACTTACTCAGTTGTCTTCGCGCCAAAGCGTTACTTATTCAAACAAAGCTGGCGTGAATATAAAATTTTCCTTAAAAGGTTCCGACCTTCATCGACATTTATCAAACGATTTTTATGTACGCAGAAAACTTAAGATGGCGATCTTTTGCCACCACTCCATAGACATAAAATAGGAATTGCGGAATGGCAACTTCTTAAAATTATTGATAAGAATCGTAAATTCTGATGATAGCGAGAGTCGTAAAAAAACTTATGACTTTCGACTAATGGAATTGCATTTCTTTTTTATGTAGACGACTGTGGGTGGCTCAGAAAAGTTCTCACGAGTTTTAATTTTCTTTTAGCTATTTTTCTTACTGGAAATTGGTATTCAAGCGTAATGACCATTTTACTGAAAAACTGTTTATTCCAATCGACATATTAAAGATATTAAAATTTTAAATCTATTACTAATGGTATTAAATAAAAATATTTTTTTTTACTGGCTTAAGCAAAATATTAATGAAAGATACAAATTTTTGAAAATAATGTTGAAATGTTAGATCAATAAAATTTAAATTTTCTATGTATGTTAGAAAACAAAATAAGAAATTAGAATTAAAATAATTTTCTTTTTCATACATAAAAAAGAATTTAATATATATATAGATTGAGCTTTCATTTTTTTTATTTTTAATTTTTTTTTAATTAAATGGGTATGCCCTAATTTTCCCCAGCTATCTAAGCAATTGTTTTGAATGAATGTTTGTTCATTTTAATCAGCAAATGAACGTTTGTTCATTGTACTAAAAAATCATCCCTCTTCTCAAGGCCAATGGGGACATCCCCCATATATTCTAAAAAATTTTCCCAATTTCCGTAAATAGCATAAATACATATTTTTTAATTTTTTTTATTTTAATGACAACAATTTTTAGCTGTAGCTGATCTATCTCAATTTAATTACATTCAATGTTAGAAATATATTGTGAAACAATATTTTCAGAGGACAAAAACATTATAAAAAAAAATCATAAAAAAAAATAATAAATAAAAAAAATATGGAAAAATAATTTTTTGCAAATTTGACACAAAAAGTGGTGATTATTTGTAAAAATGCAATTAATTTTGTGACCAATTCGATTTATAGCATTGAGTCCAAATTTAATGTAATTATACATTTAATCAAATGAAACTAGACATTTTTTTAAAAAAAATAATTGATATGCAATTAATTTGAAGTGTTTAGAAAGAAATTTTTAAATTTTATGCCTTTTTTTCCTGTGATAGTATAATATCATGTATTATACATCAATTAACAATACTCACTGGGGGTGTTAGTATTATAATACGATAAAGTATTTAAAAAGAATAAAGTAGTTTATTATACTATGCAGTTTGCTTGTTTTTTTTAATTCATTTGCTTGAAAAGCATTATTTTTCTATGAGAATACAATACACAATAAAATGAGAATCATTTTTGGAATTATACAATTTTTAAAGCTCATTTAAGAGTAGACAATAAGAGTATTAAGAAGTAAGAAATGTAGAAATTTCTTCCCGCGAACTTATTAACTAATCTATTATTATTAACCGCGAACTAATCTTTGTATAGTAAATAATTGAAAAAAATATTTAATTAATTCATCAAAATTTAATAATTCATCTCTATTTTGAGTTGTGATGCTTTCTTCCTGTGATCTCTATTCTCCTTAAATTTTTTTCCCGGTGATATTCATTGCTTTATTCCAGTGATTTATAATCTTGGCTTGTTTTCCAAAAGCTTTTTTTATGAGAATACTAATTCTCAAGTATGACGGCCATTGTTTTTTATAACGTTAACTTTGCTTAGTCACAGAACTGTTTGTAACAGTTATTGTTGTTTTCAGTTTATAAAATCCCCTCCCCCCCATCTAAGAAAAAAAGAAAAAAAAAGAAGAAAAAAAGAAAAAAAACGGGAGACAAGCGAGTCGGTTTAGTTAGTGAAGGGGGTGGTTACATAAAACTTTCAAAATCTAGCTGTCTCTGTTTTATTTCTAATTCTTCGTTTTAATTACATCCAGGAAAATCTTTTTTTTTTTGCCCTATTAAGATCTTTAACATCATCAATGTTGGCATTACTTTCCTATTCTTTGTACATTGATAAAAAGAAATTTAATTTTTCCTCCAGAATGGAAGTTGAACCATCATTAAAGACAAAATGCACAAATTTCTATTTATTAGAAAGGAGACTGTTAATGTTGCAATCACAAGAAATAATGATTTAAAAAAATTTAGATTTATTAAAGAACGTATTTTTCTTATATAATAAAGATGTAAGAAAAGTGTTTAAAATAATAACCTTAACAAAAATAGATTTTAAATGATATCTCACCCAAAAAATTAAAATTGATGTTTGTAATTATTTTAGCAGGGGTTCAAAGGTTATAAATATCCTTTTCTTACTATGCATATTATGAGTTGAAGATGTAATGAACTTGATTAAAAGGAATTATCCCCCTGTTTCTTTAGAAAAAAAAACTACAAAATGTATCCCCCACCAAAACAGATTTTGAAATCTAACCCACCACTAGAACAGTTCTCGCTCTTTTTAAATTAAACCTATAGTTCATTAGAGTCGCAGGAGCTAAAAAATTCTTTAATGTGATTGAAATTACAAAAAGATTAATAATTTTAATCTATTTCTTGTTTTCATCCTTAAAGAAATTAAATCTATTCACTAAAAAAAATTTTATTTCTTGGAAATATTGAGACGGCCTTTTATAAATTTATATTTATTCTACATATTTATTCTATATATTTATTCTACATATACCAACTGTTAACTCTCCAACGATGCCCACGCAATAGTTGTTTTTTTAATTCCTTATTTCACATTATTCCAAGGTTGTGTATTTTATTTCATTTTATAACCGTCGTTGAACAGTCGATTCAATTTTTTAGATTTACGACTGCTAATGCTCAACTCCATAGCCATGTAATTTTGAACCCAATCCAGAATACAAAGGAATATGAATCAATTATTGGGAGACTTTCGTTGAGGACTTTTTTGATGGAACAAACCCGCATTTGATTTACATGAAGAGGAAAACCACGAAAACCTCCCACGGTTAGCCCGACGGCAAGGGAACTCTAACCCATGATCCGTCTACCTCCGAGAATATTTTATGTCAGTCATATGGTCGGTGTGAGCCTGGTGCGGAATTTGTATCGACACGCCGCCGCTGGGATTCGAACCAGGGTCACCTCATCGGAAGGCGAAAGCTGTATTTTCTGAGCCACCACGGATCAAGGTTGTGCATTGATGATGCAATTAATTTGGCTAAAAAATGTCCCACACCAAACAAGATTTTAAAAACTAGCCCCTCCCCCCAAATATTAAAAAATATTCCATAATTATAATTTACAGTTTTTAAACTACAAAATTGCATAATACATTTAAAAAAAATATCTCCAACCCACCAGAATAGTTATGGAAACATACCCTCCTGGTACCTCTTGTGGGCACCCTGATTCCAATGGAAGTGACGAAAAGCTCTAATTCCATTTATACCTAGTAGCTATGAGCACTTTTGAACGAAGTTCTATCCTAATTCTTCACTAATTTATCTAATTTTCTTTAATTACCCTCAAAAAATAATCTTTCAGGTTTTAGAGCCATTTCTGTTCAAGGCTGTGACATAGAGACAAGGCATAATATTGAAAGAAGGACTGTATCAGCAAAATTCTCAAAAAAGCTGTGTTACACAATTGGACTACCATCAAGACAATTTGGCAAAAATTCAAAAATACCTGAAACCAGATTCAGAGCAAAATTATTGTAACATTCAAAATATTTTTTTAAATTCATGAGCCAAGCGAGATTCTTTCAAAAATATAAAGATTTTAATCTTTATTTTCGCTACTTATTTTAAAAAAACATTTATTACAGCAGAGAGATTTATTTAAAGTATAAATTCTGAAAAGCTTATAGTTGTTAATTTTATTTTTAGCATTATCTAATTTAATATAAAACTAATTTAAGTAAATTGGAAATTATAATTATTTATCCATTCAAACTAATTCCACGTGACGTCTTTACGTTTTAGGTAAAATTATTTAATGGCTTAAGAATTTTATGCTAATTAATTTAAATGAACTTGTGACTAATTTTCATGTTAGAAGTTTCTAGGAAAAAATTTTACATTTGGAGAGTTTATAATCTTAGAATTCACTGAATAAGTCGTTAGAGTTTGAAGAGAGACAGCTTAAAATTTGAAGAAAAATATTGTTGCGATTTTAAATTAGCATTTTATTTTTAAGAGAATTCGTGCGACAACTTGAAAAAAGAAATTCAACTGTAAATTGAAAAAAAAGAACAGTGTTATTTGGAGAAAATTGTAATCATTAGAATTTTTTTCTTTATTACAACAAGTAATATTATAATTGTTAGAGCAATAGTGTTATGATTTGAGGAGCAAAATTTTTATAGCTTTGAAGAAAAATATAAAGAGGAATATTATTAGAAGTTTCAGATAAAGGTTTTAGAATTTTCAATGGATATTTTATTTTACAACTGAAACTAACCCATATTACCTCCCATAACCATGTACACCTCCCACGGATAGTATGACATAATGCGGACACTCTAACCCATGATCTGTCTGCCACTGAGGATATTTTACTTTGTGGTCGGTGCTAGCCTGGTGCAGAATTTGTACCCACCAGCCATCTCTGGGATTCGAACACTATCCCATGATCCACCACGGCTCTGAGACCGTGTTAGAAACTTTCAATTATAAAAGTAGAGAAAGCAAAAATGGACAAATTGAAAAACGCTTTTTTATTCAAATTCCTTGCAATACACGTTGACTAACTGGTTGACAAATGTGCTTCATAAACCACTTATTTAACAAGTTCCAATTAAAACGAAAAAAAAATCATTTTAGTGAAAACTTTTTTTATTATTACTGATAATACTTTATATACTAGCATTAGCCACAGAAAAGTATTTAATTTCAAATATTTCTTTTTAATATTTTTCTAAAATCATCAAAGGTGTAATCTTTTTTTTTTCAAAAAATGTAATGTAAAATTATATTTTTCTAACGTTATTGCATTTCAATATCTACTAATGCATCATAACATATATCCTTCTCTATGAAACTTATTTAAATATTTTTTTATTGAAACATTATTTAAATAAAAAAATAATAGGTTTTTACCATACATTTTTCGCAAATGTACACTTTTTTAGACTCAGAGATTTCATACCTTATGTTATTCACCAGCAGATTTAGTTATAACAAATGATGTGTGTGATCTAATTTCGTTGAATGAATTAGTTATATGTTTCAACAATTATGCGACAATAATGATAGTTTAATAATATTTTAAAAATAATATTAAAATAAGTAGTTAAAATAAGTATATAATGTAGTTATACTCTCTGCTATGTATTTTTACAATGATGTAAAAATTAAATATAGCTTAACAAAATTGATAGTAAAATGGTAGTTTAACAAAATTGTTGTAACAATAATAAAATATCAACAATTTGAGCTTAATATTAGTTGAAATAATTTAAAAATAAAAATAGTTGACAATAATTCTAAAATAATAACAGTTGAACAACAATTTGAAAATAATGACAGTTGACAATGAAGAGAAATTTTGATACTTTTAAAATATTATAAAAATATCAATAATTTTAACAAAAAATGTAAAGAGACTAATGGTTAATTATAATGTAAAAGTAATGTTAATTTAACAGAAACTGAAAAATAATGATGATTTAACCACGTTTTCAAAATAATGATTATTTAACAGCATTATGAAAATAATGATAGTTGAAGAGTGATATGAAACTAATGATAGCTTAGCAAAAATTTGAAATCTTTTTCTTTAATTAAAAAAAATATTTATCTGATAATAGTTGAAAATTGTTGGTTGTTTTCAATATTGTTACATTAAATTAAATTTTTTTATAAATATTTATTTCGTGTCAAATTCAACTCGTTATCGCTTAACTCATAAAGAAATCAATTTTATAGTAACATTAATAACATCAAATAATTAGTAACATTAAATAACAAATTTATTCATTATTTTTTTTTTAACTAAAAGTCATCTTTATAGCATTTAAAATTCATATGTGTATTCATTATTTTTAATTTTTACTCCGATGTGTTTAGTTTTTTTCTGTAATATTTTACTAATAGAAGAAGTAATCAAGAGTAAAATTAAATAAATAACAAGATGGTTACTTTCCACTAATCTAACATTAATGTTCTTACTTTTCATACCGTTTTAGTTATATTTTTAAGAAGCATGATTTGTTTTCGGAAAAAAAGGATATGTGAAAAACTTATGAAAACACAGTAACATTTTTGTTTTATTATATTTATTATTTGTATTTCCGCTTTTCGGTAAAACTTTTTTAATGTCTTTAAGAAATAGAAATTATTGTTTCACATCTTGTGATAAAGTTATATTATTTTTTAATTATAAAATTCAGTCAGATAATTACAATAATTACATTCCTCAAATTCAGTTATCTAAATTTATTCATCATTGATTTTTGTCTTAAAGAGTTTAATTCATAAATTATTAAATTTTTTATTAAGTATAAATTTTATGAATTACTAAGCAAAATTTAAAGAAGAGTATTTATTTGAAATACTAAATATTAACTTCTTCTAGATAAATACTAAATAAGCAACTTCTAAAATAATTTGTAATTTTATGATTTAAGAGTTACTGGATTATGAACAATAACTGCAAAGTTGTAACAACAGTTTTTTTTTTTTGAATAATGAAATAACTAATATCTTTTTCCTTTATACTTTAATTTCGTCTCAGTCTTAGATTCTTTATAAAAAATTAGTTTTTCTCTGGGAAAATAAGTTTAAAATCACAATTAATATTTGGTCTTACACGTAAACTGGATGCAATCATTCAATGTATAGAACAGCAAGCTATTTAATAAAGTAAATATTAAGAGCAGGGAATTTTAAAAATATTATTTAATTTTAATTATGAAAATTTTAAGGTATGGTTTTTATAAAAAGTTTTTCATGAATTTGCAACACGAGTTGCTAGTTAATTTTCCATGCTAGTTAACATGAGTGTTAGCTAATTTCGATCGAAAAATAAGTTAAGCAGTGTTTATAATTGGTTTTACACTTCAATTGCATATAATCATTCAATATATAGAAAAACTAGTTACTTAATAGAATAAGTATTTAGAGTGAGTAACTTTCAGAATATTATTTAATTTCCTTATGTAAACATTTGTAGATTTCAAGGTAGGGTTTATATGATAAGTTTTTCATGAATTTGCAACACGAGTTGCTAGTTAATTCACCATGCTAATTAACATGAGTGTTAGCTAATTTCGATCGAAAAATAAGTTAAGCAGTGTTTATAATTGGTTTTACACTTCAAGTGCATATAATCATTTAATGTATGGAAAAACTAGTTACTTAATAGAATAAGTATTTAGAGTGAGTAACTTTCAGAATATTATTTAATTTCCTTATGCAAACATTTGTAGATTTTAAGGTATGGTTTATATGATAAGTTTTTCATGATTTTGCAACACGAGTTGCTAGTTAATTTTCCATACTAGTAAACGTGAGTGATAGTTAATTTCGACAGACAAATAAGTCAAAATGTAGAATTAGTGATAGTTTTACACTTTAACTGCAAATAATAGTGTAATATATAGATGAAAAAGCTACTGAATGGATTAAGAATTTAGAGCGAGGAGTTTTCAAAATATTATTTAATTTCAATTATGTAAAATTTTAGTTATGAAAAGTTTTTCATGAATTTCTAGTTAATTTCCCCCCAAATTTATACGCATCATTATTTAAATTAATTAGATATAAAACTTTAATAGATGGTACCATTAGAGGCTTTATTTACATTCAATATAATAAAACAATTAAAAGAACAGCGAAACGTTGGAAGCATTAAAAAATTCGTTTTAACTTGACTTTTCCATTTACGATGATTATCTTCTAGATTTCATGAGGATAAAAAAACACATTTTTATCATCAGAATTGTTTACATTATCCTAAGCATGCTATTTTCATAGTTCGTTTCAAAATAAACCGCACCTTTTCAACGGAATCAAAAGGAAGTGCTTTAGCGTTTTTTTTTTCAGATTGCTTTTCTTTCTTATTTAAATGCATTTTCTAATTCAGCTGCCAAAGAGATTTTCTCTTATTGCGCATGCTCCAACTCCCGCATCCCAAACTGAAGCACGTGCTGTTTCCAGTTTTTCCGCGTTTCTGCTTTCAAACGAAGACCGGCTGTTGAACAAAGAGCACGTGATAAAAGAATACGCGCGCTTTTACAACTGTGATCATAACAAACGTTTTTTGTGAGTGTTGACACCCATTTTTTTGAGAAAATTTAAATGGATTAAACAGAAGGGGTATTTGAACGGAAAAAAACTAGTTTGGGATACTTTTTTTTTTGCTGGTGAGTATTTTTCTTCTTCTTGAAAATGTGTATTAATAATTCTCAATTGACTGAAAATGCAAACATCTCGAAAAATCTTACAATTTATTAATACGTTTCACATAGTTAATTATACTAATACGAATAAAAACTTGCAGCTTCCGATCTCGTCACTCAGTAAAAAACAACCTTTGTTTCATTTCCGATAATATAAGATCTATTTATAATTTAATATCTATTTTTATCCGAACAGATAATTTATATGTAACCAGACACTAATCTAATCTCATAAATTAATTCATTATAATTTTTGTATATCAGATAGATTAAAAATCCGAATTTTCAAGTGAAGATTAAGCTCATCTTGCATAATAAAGTACGAATAAAATCATAAACTTTCTTTTTTTAAATGGTATAAGAAGAACATTGAGCAAGGAAATCTAGTCTTTTTTTCTGCTGAAAATAATTTAAAAAAAAGAACGAGCTAAAGAATAATAGTTTTTACTCAAATGTTCTTAACTATGGTACCCTGCAAAAAGTGTTGGAGTGTAATCAAATCATAATTCCGTTTGTATTTGCAGCAATAGCACTACATTAAACCGTAATATCGTCTATATTTGCTGTAACCTAATTGTGAATCTAAGTTGATTCGTAATACCGTTCATATTTGCTACAACCTTAATGTGGCTCCAAGTTGAACTATGATATCGTTCATATTTGCTGCAACGTGAATGTGGTGCTGAACAATATTATGCTTAATATTTAACTATAATATTGTTCATACTTGCTGCAACTTTAATGTGGTTCTAAGTTGAATCATAATATCGTTCATATTCATTCCAACCTTAATGTGGCTCTAAGTTGAACTATGATATCGTTCATATTTGTTGCAACGTGAATGTGGTGCTGAACAATAATATGCTCAATATTCAACTTTAATATTGTTCATACTTGCTGCAACTTTAATTTGGTTCTAAGTTGAATCATAATACCGTTCATATTGATTCCAACTTTAATGTGGCTCTAAGTTGAGCTATGATATCGTTCATATTTGCTGCAACGTGAGTGTTACGCTAAACAATAATAGGCTTAATATTTAATCATATTATGGTTCATACTTGCTGAAACTTTATAGTGGCTTTAAGTTGAACTGTAATATAGTTTATATTTACTGCAACCTTAATGTGGCTCCAACACGAGCCCGACTTTTGAGCCCAATTTTTGAGGGGGTCGAAATTAAAGCCCCACGGTCATTTAATTCTAAATTTCATGCCTAAGAATATTTTATTGTTGCTAAAATATGCTTAATACTGACCAAAAAAGATTAATAGTGTATTTTTTTTATCTCTTTCTTGTTTTTAAATTTAAGGAATTTAAATTGGTAATAATTCACGAAAATCTTTTTTATTTCTCTGAATTATTGAATGGGACTTTTATTTGATTTCGAAATATTGAGGGGGACATATACCCACCGACCCCCCCCCCCTGCCAAAAACGCCGATGGTCACCAGGTTAAATCATAATATCGTTCATAATTGCTGCAAACCTTAAGTGGCTTTAACTTGAGCCTTGATGATATCGTTCATATTTTTACTGCAACCTGCATGTGGCACTGAACAATATTATGCTTAATATTGAACCATAATATTGTTCATATTTGCCATAACCTTAATGTGGGTCTAAGTCGAATCATAATATCGTTCATATTTGCTGCAATCCTAATATGGAGCTAGTTTGAACCATAATATCGTGCATCTTAAAATTAAATTCTTGATACTGTGACTCAATCTTGCTAAGTTTTCAGAAATTTTGCACTGCATTATGGTTCAGCGTTGAACCGATTTTTCAGAGAGTAACTTTCAACTGGTTTATAAGTGTAAAAGTTGGTTGGTTTCTCGAAATTATCTTTTCAACCTTGGTGAATAAATTACTGACGAAATAATTTTGAATTCTCTTGCAACACAAAAAATAACACATTTGGGACAATGTTTTTTTTTGTTCTTTGAAAGTAAAATATCAAAACTATAGTAAGATTCCAAACAGGAATGCTCTAATACATTTTTGTGTCAATGCTCTCAATTCAATTCACCAAATTGCAACCAATGACAGTAATTAATTTAGTAATAAACCGGGCGATGGTGACACAAAGTTATAATATTTTTAAATCTTCCTATAAATTCATTCGATTATAATTTTCTAAAGAAAATAAAAAAAAACTCTTTTTCGACTTTTGCATTACGTCTATACAACTGAAGAGTAAGTTGAAGAGCTAAATAACTACAAATGCACCGTTAGAAATTTCTCTTAAAAAATGGTTAAATAACAATTTATTGAATGGTTATTTTACCACATTTAATCAAAACAGTCAAATAACCATAAATAAAGTGAAAATCAAACTGTTAAGTTTGAGAAAAACTGCTTATTAACTGCTTTCACCCAATACAACCGGAATTTTATCGCACCAAATAGAACCACCTAATGAAGCTACTTAGTTCTTTAAAACTGCGTACATATCATAGCCGAGCAGTCTTATCTTGACCGGCAGAACTGAAGTTCGAGTCCTAGTGTTGACACCACAATATTTCCTTCATTCGCTTCAACTCATGAAAAATTTCCCGTGTCCAGCACTCTCCAATGTCCATTACCTTACGAAAAGCCATTACCTTACGTTTATTGAAAAATGCTAAATGTAAATGGTTAAAAAACTGTATAATTTTGCATTCATGGTTTTATAACCATAATTTTTGTAAATAGTTTCTAAACCATAAAGGATAAAAATGTTCTTTACCGTGAACTTTACGGTTAATCGAGCTGCCAGTTATTTTACCATAATTTAAGAATGAAAATTTTAAAAGTGTTCTTCTACAATAATTTTCCATTATTGCTTATGTATGGATTTGTTCTAAGGTTGTTATTTATTAATAAGCTAAAGAATTTTGTAAAGTCTTTGAGATACGTTCACAGTATCCATATTTCGCAATACCCGATATCTATTATGTCTCCAAGTATCCAGTATCTATTCTTCCTAGCATCTGTGTTTCTCAGTTCTCGTTATCTATGGTGTATTTTGTAGTATCCACAATCTATATTTCTCAGTGCCATCACTATTAGGGACATTTAATAAATTAATTTATTTTATATTAAAAACTTTTAATTGCTAAATTTTTTATACTTATCCATTGTATCAAAATAAGAAAGGGAAATAATAACGCAATTATTAGTACAGATGGTTAAAATAATTATCAGTCATGATAGTAAAAAAAATCAAGCATTAATTGGTTTTGATAGTGAAAACAATTATTAGTCTTGGTGTATTATTCTGTAATTTGAGTCAAAGCTGTATTTGTTTGTTAAGAGATAGCCAAAATAGGATTATAAATGTTTGAATGAAAAAAATTGGTAAACTTATTACGTACTGAAAATTTAGGAACCTTGAACTACTTGTAAATTATATCCTTGTAGGCGAATACTCATAAATATTTAGCATTATTTTTTGCTCAGGTGATAAAATTTCTTACTTGGCATCACGGTTACAGTAAAAAGTTGATTGAAAACTGTAACTTAGTAAGCACGTTTTACTTGTTGCCGTTGCCAACTAAAGCAATAGTAAAAGATAATACGGAACATAAATTTCAAGATTTTTAACTTCGGAAGAAAAAAAAACGTACAAAATACATGACTTGAAACTACGTGATGTTATGCTTGCGTAGTTTCATACAACACCATTAAAAAAAGGAAGAAAAACTTCCAAGGTCTTACCTACCTTGGGTTCGAGTAAAAATGAGATGATTGGATGCTGTCCAAAATGTAAATTAAGGTGATATAATTGGCGATGGGGCATTAAAATCCCCCGTAATTGACTTAAAGAAGAAAAAAAAAACTTTAGTGAGCACAGGTGTTCAAATCTTGAGAAACGTTAGGGTAATTCGATGCGATATCTTAATTTCTTACGTTTTTGTATACATATCATTCTATTCTAAGCATACTTGCATCTATTTTTTTCATCCTTGTTTATTTTTTTGTTTGTTTTTGCAACAACTGTTTTAAGGTTTTGAGTTTAAAAAAAGAACTTTAAAAAAAGAACATCGTGACAGTCTGAATCAAATATATTTGGATTAATTTTCACAAATATGTGTTATTATGGATGAATTTAGTTTTGAAATGATAATGAACTTGATTTGTTTTGAACCAGTCGGTGACAGACTATAATAACCTAATTTTACTTTACTGTTTTATTTAGCTCTATTGTGTCATCTATTTACGCTCGCTAATTCTTCTACTTGCAAGGCTTAAAATGTTTGCTATTGCCTCACAAAAAATAATAAATGTAAATAAAATATCAATAAAAATTGAAATAAAAAATTGTTCGAGAAAAACTATATTTTTATAATGTAACTGGCTCAAAACGGTCAAAACTCATTAAAATTTTTGACAATTTTATCTACCGTTCAAATTATTTCACTGTTAGAAATTTTTCAGAAAAAATAGTTAAATAACAATTTATTAATTTTTATTTTACTATAATTATACAAAACCGTCAAATAACCTTAAATAAGATAGTTTTCAAACTGTTAACTGTGAGAAAAAAACTTTCATTAACTGCTTTTACCTAATACGGTTGCACAACTAGAATTTTATTGCACCAACTAGGCCCACCTAATGAAGTCCCATAACTCCCAGCAGATGGGCTCGTATTAAGATTAACACAGATGGGCCCTATACCGAGAGGGTTAATCTGTCAATCTCATGACGATAGCACCATAAAGCTGCTAAATTATCTCCAATTAACAGTTAAATTTCTGCTTTACGGTTTTGAAACCATGCTAGTTGTAGTTGTAAATGGTTTAAAAAAACTTATAATTTTGTATTCATGGTTTTTTAACCATACTAGTTGTAAACTCTTTCAAAACCGTAAAGGTAAAAAATGCTCTTCACCGTAAACTTTACTGCTAATCGGATTTACAGGCAGCTGCCGGTTATTTTACCGTAATTTTAGAATGAAAGTTCTTAACAGTGTAGTTTTCAATCTTTTTGTCTAGAAGTTCATCGATAAGTTTAACGAATCTTATGAGCCACCCATTTGCTAGGTAATATATTATCCAGGAAGTTATTAGCTAGAGAGAAATAACAGTTTTAGCGACAGATAAGATGCATAATTTCCATCATACTAATATTTTGTTAAAATTTGAAATTAATTTACAATAAAATAAATTTATATGAACCATTTCTGCTATAATCTAAAAGAGATTAAATATGGCTATACTAAACAGATCTACAGTATTATACCCTATAAAAAATTTCGGATTAAGTGACGGTATGAAGTACCAGCACTTAGTATGCATCATCCGTAAAATACATTTTTACCGTAAAACATTATACCGTAATTTTTATTGCAATATTTATTTATTAGAGTGATTAAGTGATATTAATAGAATTGTTACTGTTAAAATTAGATTAGATCAGAGTTGTTGTTCCTTAATATGTTCCGGTAAAAATGGATTTTATGGTAAAGAATACCTGCACCCTGAGTACTGAATGCAATTTGATCCGGAATTTTTTACAGTGCATTAGATTACATTGCAAACACAATTTCATTACAAAATGGATAAAAACTATTTCATACTTAATTTAAAGTTTTGCATTGTTTTTGTTAAGCTTCATTATCATAGGAAAACGCTAAGCGGGCTAATTTGCCTACCTTTTTATAAATTTTAGTTACGAATTTTGCACCACTAATTATCGTCTAAAATAGTTTTTTTTCTTCTTTTTTTTTATAACCGTCGTTGAACAGCTGACCTAACTTTTGGCTTTACTTATATTTTACTCCGTAACCTTGCAATTCTGAACCCAATGCAGACAGTTTTTATTGAACAATTGTTTTAAACTGCATGAAATAATTAAGCGGGACATTAAAATCTAATCAGCTGGTCTTTTGAGCCACGGGACACGTAATAAATATCCTTAGTTTTAACTCTTCATATATTGTCAGGACTTTGCATATATTGTCAAGGTTTTTTTCTGTTGAGTTTTAATTACTTCAAATATTATATTTTTAAACACATGTAACGCTTTTTATAAATTGTTTACTTTAAAGTTTGAAACTTATTTATTATTTAAATGAAACAGTGGTTTTCTTTTAGAATATTTGTTAAGTTACTGATACATTAAATTGCGTGAAAAATCATTTTAATTTTCTTAATTTGTGCTACTTTTTCTTAATTTTTTGTTACACATATTCTTTTTAGATTATAAATACAATATTGCTATTAAATATTTAATAATAATTGCTTTAAAACAATGAATCTCATATTACCTGCTTGGTAAACTATAGAGTAAATTGTAAACTTACTGTTTTCGTTGCTTCTATAAGTTGTTTGAGTTTGTTAATAATCTTTCTATGATTTAATTCATATGCTAGGAAATTAAATCTTCATTTTATATGTGACCTAAAAACCTCAGGAATTTTTATGAACTTGGCCAAGCCAAATAACTTTCGAACCAAATAAAAGTGTTATGAGTGATCGATTTCTCATCGCTTGAAAATGTTTCTTGCAGACGATTATTGATTTAAAACTAAACGATTACGATTATTGATTTAAAACTAAACGATTATTGATTTAAAACTAAAACTTTTATTCGATATTAGAATGTTTCTATGTTATTATAATATTGTTTTGATCACTCAATTAAGCCTTTATAAAGTGTGTAGTTAAAAAGTTAAATATTTCAAAATTAGGTATTTTTAAAGATCTAATATTTTTGATTTAAAATTTTATACTAAAATGCATGGTAGTAAATTGAATAACTTTATAAAAATAATAAACTGTTAAATACATTTTTATAAAAAAGAACTAGTATTTATGTTCTTAATAAGTTATTAAAACTGGAACTAATTTAAAAATTATACTAATTAACTAGAAAGTGGAGAATGCTTTAATGTTTTTAACTCAATGGAATATTTCTCATTTAAAACACATGAATGCGTCATACGAAATAATTAAATGATACTGTTTGTTAAATTAAAAAAAAATTAATTAAAAAGTAGAGTTTATGTTTACATTTAAATAATCCAATAATGTTTGCAAAAAAATAATGAAAATGGAACAATTGAACCAGAAAAACCAACAACCCTAAAAGCATTTAAAAATCATTTTATGGTGATGTAATTTTCAAGGTAAGGGGAAAACGTCAAAAACTTAACACAATACAACATTATCTTTGTCTGTGTTTTTATTTATTAACTAGTAAAGACTTTTGAAATTTCGAAAGGAAGGAGAAAAAAAAACTTTATTGCATGATTCAAACAAACGGTCTTCTGCATCTCATTATGTCTTAGTCATGGAGTCTAATCACTTTTCTGAATGAAAAAGGTTCGCCCAAGTAAATCTGAAAAAATTTCAATTACTGCCTCTTTCGTTTACATTATAGCAAGGGTTATTTCTATTTTTGTAAAAGGTCCTGTTTTTCTGAAACTGTGGAAAAAAACTGATGTGTAGATTACCACCAGAAATTATGGCAATTTCCATACACCAAATATGGTGTAGTAAGGCACCAGGGATGTATAGAATAACAATTATTGAACTATATTAGATAAAACGTAAATTATTTAGAAACTGAGTGCACAAACTCTATTCAACGTGTGAACATCACTACAAATATTCGTATTTAGGTTATGGCGTGTTCGATATGCCAGCCATCATTGGCTATGATGTGGTGCTGATGAAATTCTGCACGACCCACTGAAGTATCGGAACGTCGATGACCTCCTGAATCTCAGTTGTCTGCTCAGCAATGGCTTTGGGGTTATTTCTGTACACATTATCTTTCATATAGCCCCACAAAAAGGAGTAACATATGTTGAGATCCGGAGAATATGGCCGCCAAGCTAGTCCCATTTTATTAGTCTTTGGGTGCCATAGAATGTGGTCCCCAAAGTGCTCTTCCAGAACACCAAACACTCTTTTGGTACAATGGGGTCGAGCTCCGTCTTGCAAAAGCCATATCTTGTCGGAATCAGAGGTACTTCGGATATGGCGATGGAAATTACTTTCCAAAAACTTCAGTAGTCACCGAGCTATCAACAAATAACTTATTGATTATTCCGTGACTGTACATTGTGTACCACACTGTGACACGTTGCCGAGAGAATATTAAAATAAATATGAATTAGGTTTAATCGAGAGAACAGAAACTGTAGATAGGTACTTTATTTACGTCGCTCTAGAGCTGCACAATGGGTTTTTTCCGACACTCTGGAAAACATCCCTGGGGATGATCCGAAGACCTGCCTTCCCAATTTTCATCCGAAGTCGATGGAACTCATTTAAAACAGAAACGGTAAGGAATTAAGTACTATAAACTGATTTAACATAAGTTACAGTTCTGTACAGGTTCAGATAAAATTACGCTTAGTACACATTTTAAAATATAGCATATCTACGTTGTATAGAATGCGATTTGCTTATGTTTCTTAACTCGTGACTAACTCCAACCTTTTCATGCATGATTAAAAATCCAACGTGAACTTGGCATCTTTCGATTCCAAATATTTGCCAACAATTGAGTTTTTCGGATGTTAAAATAATTCAAAATAATCACAGAAACACTTTCAGGAACGTAATCCCGGTATTCAGTATTCCTTTTTATTAGTATTTGGAATTAACTACACTACTTAAAGTGTATATGAAAGCTCGATTTGGTGTTAACTTGAAATAAAGTGTTCAGATTTGGTGTTAACTTGAAATAAAGTGTTCAGATTTGGTGTTAAACTTGGAATAAAGTGTTCAGATATGGTGTTAACTTGAAATAAAGTGTTCAGATTAGGTGTTAACTTGAAATAAAATGTTCAGATTTGGTGTTAACTTGAAATAAAATGTTCAGATCTGGTGTTAACTTGAAATAAAGTGTTCAGATTTGGTGTTAACTTGAAATAAAGTGTTCACTCGCACTGTATTTTGGGTTGTTCAACGCATAACTCGGAGGCCTATTACACCACAGTTGTATAAAAATTAATGGCGAGTCAGATATTCGGTAGCCAATGGCTAGCTAGCGAATGAAAATTTCACGCCTTGGTTTAATTTTAATGGATCCTGCATTTTGGCTGAATAATACTGTTTGAACTTTTTATACTATATGTAATTCAATTACTTCTTTGAATATTCACATATTGGATTTTAAATAAACCAGATTTGTGATTATAGATAAAGATATCGCAACTTTTGGTTAAATTACTTAGATTGAACTTATTATTTATACTCAATTGTATTTTATTATAAACTACATATTAGGTATGGTCACAATTACCAGAATATAAAAAACTGATGGTGTCTCTAGATTTATGGTAGCACCAAAAGCTCGGTAATTTTAACCGAAGCTCTCTTTGGTAATGATTTTGGTAAAGTAAACAGCAAAATATGGTTTTATAGCATGTTTGATAACTTTATCATGATACCTTAGAACATGACATAAAATCCCCTTTATTCCTTTAAATTTACTTTTCAGCTTTGTATTTTTTACTAAATGTTTGGTAGTAAGAGCTATAATTTTGTAAACGCCTACCTGGTGGCCGAGTGGTTAGCGTGCCTGACTGCGGAGCCGCTGGTCGCGGGTTCGAATTCTGCTCAGGGCATGGATGTTTCTTTCTCTCTGTGTTCTATGTCCTTTCTTTGTGTGTGATTGTGTGAATGTGACCCGCCCTATAAACTGGTTTGTGGTTGTGTGACGTGGGCGAAGCTGCTTCACCGCCGTGTCTTCGCCACAGGTGCCCACTGAGTAACGAGAAGAGATATAGCAGTTCTGGCATTTCTGTGGCCAATGGGACTACCCCTAAGTGCCGGCCATTGAAAAAAAGAGAAAGAATAATTTTGAAAACTAGAATTTCCGGTAAATCATTACTACATAAAAATTATCAAATGAATGGTTTAAATACGATATATTTTGGTTTCCTTAACTAAAATTAGTCTATTTTTTAAAAAAAAAAACCAGAAATAAGATTATGATACAGGACGGTAATTCTACCGTACTGCATAATTTTTTTTCTCACTTAGGGGCCTACAAAAATGTAGAATTTTTAGGACTCTGCATGTTATGGAATGGACAGTAGCGTGACACGTTTTAGATGTTATTTCAACTTTATTAAATTCTTGGGTGACAGATATGGTATTTAGGCGTCTTGGCGACCATAGATGCAATTGATATGTCCACCCCTGACGATATCTAAACAATAATCTATATTTTTTAATATGAACTATTTATTTCGATAATAAATGAACATGTTTCATTCTTTCAAATGAACATGTTTCATTCTTTCATTCCTTCACTGCGAAAACGTTTCGCAATTTCAAATCTTTAAATGGTTGATGAGGGATAATTTTAGGATGCCAGGAACTCTTTATTTTAAAATTCTCCTGACATAATTGGATAATAGTGCATGGGCGTAAAATAAACACAAACGTTGAGTCATCTAAATTTTGTTCTTTAAAAGAACTCGTGGGATATTTACACTGACGAATCCGTTTTCTTTTTATTTCTATTGAGAACATACAGACTTTTTTTTTTGCTAAACAGAAACTATCAAAGCTTTGCCAGAAATATTTTTTCGACATGCGCTTTTCGGATTTAAATGAAAAAGATTGTGAGGATTAGACTACACCTTCTGAATTAAAAAAAAAATTAAAAACAAACTGGTGCCAGGTATGTGCCAAGTACTACTTACTACATTAGATAAAAAATAGAAATTGCAGATCTTAAGAAAAATTTAATTTTTTCAGCTTTCGTTTCATTTTTATTGAGGACTATAAAAATAATTACTGCTTTCGTCTCATTCTCCGGTTTAAAAGAGGAATAAATAATTAGATCTACTATAAATATTTATCTTGAGGTTTATTTTTACAAAAAAATTGCTCTACCTTTTCAAATTTGGCAAAAAAGAAAAAATACAACTTAGAAATACTCATAAAAAAATATTATTCCTTTTAAATATGGCACAGAATTTTAAAACTAAAAACTTTTAACTAGTTATTTCCGGGAATAATCTAACAATTATTAACAACGGTGTAACTGAAGTATTTTGTACAACTAAATAAGATTCTTTTCACAACACTTAAATATTTACTTTATTTTCTTCATATATAGAGATAACAGTCGGCAAAGAATTCTGTTAGGTTAAAAAACATTTCGCTAAAAAAGAACGAAATTTAAAATAAATAAAAATAAACAACTTAAAAAATAAAAATGCTGTTGCCAGCCATAGAATGTTTTGTTGTTCATTTACGTCGCACTAGAGCTGCACAATGGGCTGTTGGCGACGGTCTGGGAAACATCCCTGAGGATGATCCGAAGACATGCCATCACAATTTTGATCCTCTGCAGAAGGGATGGTATTCCCGCTTCGGTAGCCCGACGACCTGCACGCGAAATCGAGCACTTTACGATAAAACACTTTAACGAGGACCAATACCGCACACCCTCTTTCCTTACGCAGACTGATCCAAGTGGTCACCCACCCGCACACTGACCGCAGCCAGTGATGCCTGACTTCGGTAATCTGCTGGGAACCGTGTTTTAACGATCTGTCCACTGCGGGACTAGAATGTTTTGAAAGTTAACTTAGAAATGACAATCAAAACGATGTTAACAAAATGACCTAGAAAGCGCAACTAGATCAAAATTATACAAGCGCAACTAGATCAAAATTATGATACTTGAGCGCTTGACGTAACAGTAACTATATCTGTACGATGTCTATCTATACGAACTATATCCCCAACATTTATTTCTCTGAACTTAAAACTTTATTGAAACTAACAAAACACTTAGTAATTTCAACGAAGAGCAATCTTAGAAAATAGGCTGTCCAAAACGTCAGTTAAATTTTTTTTTATACTCTGCGAATTTTTAATACGCAAAATAAGCTCAAAACAGTTATGTGTTTTGAAAAAATCATATTGTAATAAACCTTTAAGAAATCTTTGAATTTTTTTTTAAGATACATATTAATTGTTGCGTTCATGTTCGTTAATTTTTTACAACGTATACTAATTGTTTAATCAATTTAAAATAAATATTGAAATTTTTTTTAGATAAATATTAATTGTTTTGTTCATGTTCGTTATTTTTTTTAAAATTTATATTAATTGTTTAGTAATTTTATAATTAATCTTGAAGAAATCTTAAAAAAATTTTAAAATGCATATTGATTGTTTCATTCGTGTTACTTATTTTTTTTTAAAACTTATATTAATTGTTTAATCATTTAATAATAAATCTTGAAGAAATCTTTGAATTTTTTATCGATACATATTAATTGTTTCGTTCATGTTCGTTATTTTTTTAAAACACATGTTAATATTTCATGTATTTATTACAAGTATATGGTCTGGTACTGAAGATAATCATTTTCAAAAATACTCAATAGATCATACTACTACTTTTTAAGATTGCTTTCATGATTCAGGATGAGAGAATAATCATTTTAAAATACAATCTTGAGATGAAAAATTACTCTTAATGAATTTTGAATTTTCAAAAGGAGTCTTTATGTTGTCCAGTCTGTTACCAGTTTTTCTAAGTTAATAGTGAAGCTTTGCTAACTTCTTGTCATATGCAGAATAAGTACTTTACTTCAGCTATGATGTATAAAACATAATAAGTTTACGCGTGGTATTATAAAAAAGTCATTCTGTTAAATTGCCCAGTCTATTGCTTGATAATGTATTTTTAGTTTAACAATGACTTATACGATATCTCAAGGTTAAATTTTCCTGCAATTTTGACACTGACTATTAAAAAAATGCGCAAGTCATATACACGAGTCAATGTTAATCACCGACATGGATCCATTTTAGTTCTATTTTTGAAACGATTTTTTTGAAAAATGACAAAATTTTTTATTAAGTTTAAAAAATAACTCAATTTAGAAAACCTGTCATTTCAAAATTTAAACCCTATTTTTTAAGATTTAAAGATTTTAAATTTCCTAATGAGTGTTTTATAAGAGTGTTGTTGTTGTTCTTCGTTTTAGGCACTACAACCGGTCAGTTTTCCCCATCTAGATGCATCCTATGCTGTATTTCTCCATATATTAGGTCCCAAGCCCTTTAACCACTTCTCTATTCTATCTAACTATGTTGTTCTAATTCCTCTTTCTATCTTGCTCCTCTTTTTATTTTTCCTTCTAGCGTTTAAAAGGTTATTTTTTAGCAGGATTGTCATCGTTACATCGAAATACATATTCTAGCCACCTAAGATAGCTAGGGCATTTATAAGAGTGTGACCGACAATTATTTCGAAGTCATTATTTTTTTTTAATTCACAGATAATATTTCGTTTATAATTTTTTATATAAAATATAAACAATGCCAGTTCTTTAAAAGTTTGTAGATAAATAGAAAGTTAAATAATTTAAAAATTCTAATCAAGAAAAATTATTTGTTATTAATTATAACAGGTGCAAGGAAACATTTACAATAATTAACAACTTTAAACTTCAACATATTAACTCTCAAATTTTTTATTATCTTTCAACAAAACTATTAATAACAAAACCTTTTTTCATCATGTAGTGTTCTGAGAGAAAATCCGTAGCTTTATCCAATCTTGATGTTTTGCGTATTAAAATGATTTATTATGACTGATGATTTATTATTCAAAAACATCTGAATAAACACATACAAGAACTGTGATTTCAATGAAACAAAAGCAACAGCTGAATCAATAAATTAGATTCAAACAAAAACAGCTGTTGCATTTAGCATGATCAAGTGGCTGTATGTGTTCATGACTGTACTTACGAATGAATTCAGTAATCCATTTTAATGAACGATTTTACGGAATTTTTAACATCTCTGTTATGCATTTGTGCATCTTGTGCATTTACATGTACGCTAAACTTTTATCAGCTTTAATTAAATGTATTCTCAAAATCCGGAGTTTTTAAATGAGACATACTAAAAAAAACTGTAAAAGAATATCACAATACCTAAATGAATTTATAGCACGTTAATAGTTTAATGCTTTATATTTTTTGTAACTTCCATATAATAGTATAGATAAACATTACATTATGTTTTAATTTTTTAAAAAAATTTTTAGAACAAATGAAAAATAATTTATTTTTATTCTGTTGGGTACACTTTAACAGTTCAATAGTTTTACAGCTCAGCAAAGCTGCAAATTTTTGATTTTATTTGTACACGGAGAAAAAAAAAATCAAATAAAATTACCCTACTGTATGATAATGACATTTCTGGAGAAAAAAAATATATTTCTGGTTTTGAAAAAGTATATAATAGTATATAAACCATTCATTTGGTAATTTTTCTATTTAATATAGTAACGCTTTATTGGAAATTCTATGATTAACTAAAATTATCGTTCTTATTACTGCAAATTTAATAAAACAAACAAAACTGAAACTTTATTTTAACCGAAAAATGGTTTTTATACCATGCTCTAAGGAAGGCATCATCTTAAAATTAGCAAATTTTATCACACGTTATGAAAGTTAATTTTAATGTTTATGTTACCAAAATCATTGCATGTTACCAAAACCATTGATACAAATTACCGAACTCTTTGCTGTTCCCATAGAGCCAGAAACACGGTAAATGTTACCATATCCTGGTAGTTTTGACCATACTTTCCTGTCAGTGAAGCAAATATCTTTCATATATGGGTAAAAACAGATAAAAATCAATTATCCATACATTGAAAATGTTTATAAAAAAAGGAACAAATATAGCTCTTTGATACGTTTTGAAACATTTCAAAGCTTTGTTCAATTTCAATGTTCAAACATTTTAACGAACATTTCGAAACATTTCCAACACTTAAAAAGCTTCAAAATGTTCCAGAACCGTTTTTTTTTTTTTGGTACCTAAAATATAGATATTTCTTTTGCTACGAAATCTTATAAAATATTTTAATATAACATTAAATTTCTGAATTAATTGTAATACTAATTATATTTAATTAAAATTAACTATAAAAATTAATATTAATTTTTATAATTAATTTTAATATTAAATTTCTGAAATAAACTTATAGGTATCTTATTTTATTAACCGAAAAAATATTTTGTGGGCCATGTTTGCTTAACGTACACACTAATAAATATGATATAAATTCTCAGAAAAATTGGTTCAAGTGTTGTGCCATAATATTACTGCTTTCATGCATATTATGATGCCAACTTTCTGCAGTGGAATTATGCTTTAGTTCAGGTTAAATAACAGCGTCGTATAGATAAGTGTGTACTTTTAGAAACTTTTGAGCTCATTAAACTACATTATAGTGCTAATTTAATATGATGCGAGTTGAACTATAATGTTGTGCAAGTGAAACCATCTGAAAATCGATTACAGAATATAATGATCAAATTTATAACATTATTGGGGTTGCAGAAAATTTGCAGTGCAAAAATTGTATTGTGGTTCGAGATATTAATATCATAGTTTAACACTGAATTGGTTTTTATGATAGCTTTAAAAATATTATAATCTGTAATTTAAGCAATAATACGGTCCATATTAACACCTTACCATTCCAAGGTTACCCCAAATTTGTATGATAGAGTGTTTCAATATAAGACAATACTTTTAGCAATGTTAATTTGCACTTAACTGAAGAGTTTGTGACACATTTTTTTGTTTAATTCGATAACTGAAGTTTAAAAACTAAAAACGATTCCGAATTTGCGATGTAATTGGTTGCCTGCAAATAACGTCATAGTTGGTAAATCATGGCGTTTTTCTATTTATAAGGTTCGACATACAGACGTGACGCCGTTTGCAGGAATCCAACAAATCTGATTAAATTCATATGGTAAGACATAATCACTTCATTTCTTTGCGAGTACTCAATTCTGGACAGCAAATGATTCCGAGTAGATAAGTTTTTAAGCAAATGATTAACTTAACCATTAGCTTAAAAACTATATTTGCAGCCAAATCTTACCTGTAAGTTTAACTTATGTTTAATGTAAAGTCTGTTTAGAACGTTCTTACTGGTTTTACCATATAACACTTGTTTAACGCTAAATTTGAGAACTTCTTAAAATTAAAAAAAGGAAATCTAGGTATATATATTTTTTTAAGAATATGGAATTTTCATCAGATAATCAAATGTAAATCAATGTTTTCTATTTGCACAGATTTCGATATCTTGCAAACTTCTCTTTTGGCTTGTTTTCTAGTTTCCCCAGGACTAAATTTATAAGTAGTTTTAGAACCTAAGCTATAAGTACCATTAACGGACGATTGTAACATAACGTAACGATCCATAATGATACGTTACAGTGGTGTCCTGCTTTCCGTTGTAAACATTTCGTAACGATCCATTAAAAATTGTTAAAAATGTGGCAATATCGTTTAGTTTATAGCATTGAAATGCACTTAGTCTGAAATGGTAGAAAAATAGCTTGTGGTAAAGTTTTAAACCACAAGAATAAAAAGTTTTAACCTTTTTTACACAACTATGTTCTATTACTTAAGTTTTTCGTTAAGACATAGAATGCATAAATAGATAATAATAAAAATATATTTTTTTATTTTCTGCTCCAAAATTTAGTAAAAAATGAAAATATTTAATTCGTAAAAGTAAACATCGAGGTGTGATGAAGTTTTATGTAGTTTTTAAGTGCATCTTTTATGAATAAAGAAATAGAATTGAAGTTAAAAAAAAGTATATATTTGAACATGGGTCATAACAAAAATGTCCAGAAGTGACGTATGTTAATAAATGTGCTAATCTTTCTTTTTATTTTCCCCACAGCTCATTTGTAAAATTTCTCTACAATATAAATTTAATGGATTTTCTAGTTTTTCCTAATTTAATTTTTCTTAATTATTATTACTCTTATCATAGTATGTGTACTTGTTCATTTACATAACATAAATGCAAACTACAGTGTGATAACATTTTCTGCCGTACTATAAACAATGCTTTAAAGGTTGTGATTGCCGCAAACATACACAAAAATATTTTTACTTTAAAACCTCTTTTTTTAAGGGTAAATAAAATAAGATAAGACATATTTAAATTTCATAATGATTTTCACGCAATATTAAGTAAATATTTAGCAAAATGCTCTCTGAGCAACGACTCTAAATTAAAAATATTAGATATGAGTTCTTTAATAATTTCCCATTCATACTACAATGCATAGTATCTTTCATGAAATTTATGTTAAAGGTTCTTCTGTTATCTTTTGTTTTAGTTCTCATTTAAGTTCTATATTTTTTAATCCATTGACCTTGAAAACTGTTTTAGGTTGAATGTTCGGAAGTATATTTATTTTTATTACTTTCATGATTTAAACACACTTAAGAGTGGTGCTATCTAAAAAAGCACTCAATTTTATTTACTCACTTGTCTTTATGTTCCCTAGTAATGCTTTCTGCAATTTTTTCTCACGTTATTTCTTTACAATACTCTTTCTTTTTTATGTGGCATATATGATTAAATTTGTTACTGAAAAATAATAATAAAAATTAGATTTAAATTTTATTTTTTGTTCTCAGCAACATTACATTGGTTTTAATTTCTCACTTTGTTTTTAATTTTTCCTCAAGTTATTTGTTTACATTACTCCTTCTTTTTCATGTGGCATATGATTAAACTTGCTACTGAAAAATAATAATTAAAAATTATACTTAAATTATACTTTTGGTTTACAGAAATATCACATTTGTTTTTAACTTCTCTCTTTGCTTTTAATTTTTTCTTACGTTATTTATTTTCGTACCTCTGTCTTTTTTATTGGGATTGCTTGTTAACTATTAAATATAATATTACACTTTTTTTAAATAATAAGTGGATGTTTTAAATTTTTTTTAACATAATTTTAAATTTTAATTGTGAAAAATATAGTTTTTTTATTTTGTAAAATGTTATAAATTATTAATATTTTATACATTATTATGATAAAAAATTTAATAATATTTATTAACATGATAATTTAATAATTCATTTATACTCTTTTCAGTTTTATGAGTTTATATTTACCATAATCATTACTCACCTTTCGATTGCGTTGAAACACAATATAATGAAAATTTGTTACAATTCAATTCAAAATTAATCCGTATTGTTGTGCAAATAAACCTATCTTGCTTGAACTTAATTACTCGAAACGATGGTTTATCTAGACTAGAAACGTCGTTCAATTTAACGCATTATAAAGGTTGCATCAAATTTGCACCATATAATAATTAGGGCCCAAATGATTTAACTGTTAAATTAATTTTCTGTGTGTATATAAATATAATCGAAATTATTTGTTTATATTTTACTAAACTACTTGTTTTAAAGTGTTAATTTTTATTTTGAAAAATTTCTTATCTTTTTTTTTATAAAAAGTTCTATCCTTAGGGAAAACTAATTGTGTACTCTACCCACTGACGGTTCTGCACGTAAAAAGTCGCATTTTAACCTGCAGTCTTCTCTGCATAGCAAAACCGGTTTTCCCATGTTAACTGATAGGGGAACTGTGTGTAGGGGAGAAACATTCTCCCAATTTTGCCCATTTCGTTAACCGCCAGAGGGTTAAAGTCATACTTATATATATTATCCGTTAAATGGTATGGTTAAATGGTACTTATATATATTTTCTGATAAACCTGTACAAATGGTTAATTACTTTCAAAAACATTTCCTGTTCTTAAACTAAAGATTTATTTTCTTTCAAAAATGAATTGTTTCAGTTCTTAAGAAAATATTTTTTTTTATGATCTAAGTGAGTTATCTATATTTATTAAGTTGCATGTTCTCATTTAAACTATTAAAAATGGTGCATTCATAAATTGATATATTTTATTATAATTTTCTAATGAATTGATTTATTTGTTTTAAATTAGCGATTAGACTTCAGTTTAGCAATGAAATATTTTTGTTCGAATTTGTTTTCGATTTTTTTCATAACTGGAATTATTTGCGGTTGGATTTTTCATAAACAATAGCTTGAGTCCTCAAAGTTTCTTAAATATTTAGAATAGGTGTTAAAAAATAACCTTCTGTTTACGTGGATTTGACATTTGTTTGAGAAAAGAAAAAAGCACTTTATTTTTGGTTTTACTTTCCTTTAATTCCATTGAATTTTCTTCTTCAGAGTAGAAATATGATTACTTAAACAAAAAGTGATGTTGTTTGGTCATTGATGTTCTGTGAATAATATGAATATAGAAAATGGAGTGAGTTTGCTATTTCTATATCCAACATAAAAGGCAAATAGTTCGATAATAGTTAAAATAATAAAAATCGCAATTTGTTTAAAATTACAATTTCATATTTTACCATAAAAATGGATTCTGCGAATCGATACGATTGATGCGTCTAAAGTTGATCTGGACCTTTTTGCAGTACGCAGATTTTGAATATGATGTCAGAATGTTTTATAAAGTGATGTCTAAAATTTAATGCAATACAAAGGGAGCTGTTACTTCTTAAAAAAAGACAGCGTAAAGCATTTCCATGCATTATTAAATTACAAGCGAGCCAGACAACATTTTGTAACAAATTCATTAATTTTTAGATTATTTGTAACAAGATTTCAATGAATTCAGACTTTATTTAGGTAAAAATTGTTTAAAAAAAGAGAGAGTTCTGATGGAAGCATTTAAAAAAAAATTTGATCACAATAAATCCTTCATAGACTCCAAGTGGCCCACGAGCTTCGAGATGGACAAGAAGTTTATAATTTATTTTGCAGTCGTTTTCTGAGCTGCTATAAATTTTACAGACTTATGAAACGTGGTCAAGTACATTGACCATAAAACAATAGCCGTTTTCAGTTCAAGGTTATTACATAAAAGTTCATTACGATTGCTAAACAGTAAGGTGAAAGTCTGAAAAATATTTATGAGGTATTATGCAAATTTCTTTATTCTTAGAATTGTGAAAAGTGTGTTACGAACAAAGTAATTTTTGATTTCGTCATTGGATTGAGACTTAAATTGTGTCGTACAATACGTTTGATGGCATTTTATAATCTTTCTCTTGTTTTCATTTAACAAGATAAAAAATATTACATCAAGGACAATGAATCATTCAATAATATAATTTTAAAACATAAATATAATTTTATCATTAATATAATTTTAAAACATTAGCTGTCTTAACAGCTTTTAATCATGTTACTGGAAATATCTTTTATTTTTATGAAAAAACAAGAAAAACAGAATAACAACAAAGAAAACCAAAATAACAATATGACTAGAAAACTGGGCATTGATTACGAAGAGAAACACTATTTGTGCTCATTCTGAATCGAATTCCTTGTATTAAATTGAATGGCTAACTTTATTGAATCTTTATTGGATAACCGAAATACCGTCAATTGGAATTATTTCGCCCATGATCGGCGTTTGTCATTCTCTAAAATAAAGAGATTTGACCGCAATAAAAAGCAACTCCTCAACTTATCAATGATTTCTGTAAAGAATGCTGGTTATGATGTTGACAAAATTTAAGCAATGTTTTCATTAATTAATTATCTATCAGTGAGAAAATAATTTATAAAGTGACTAGATAGCAAACAATTTGAGTGCCTTGGCAACTTTGATCCATAATGCTAATAGTGATAATTGGTAAGTTCATAATATAATTCCGATTCGTGTAATATATATATTGGCATTGGAAAGACATGACTGAGAAATTTTTATATTCTAATTTTCATGTTATCCGTTTAGTTCGTCAATGTTATTCAATAATTCATAGGGAAATTGGAATTACTTTTCCTACCTATTTGTCACAAAGTGTCAAAGCGATTAGTTATAGACAGATTCCAGCAATGAAGAAGATGTTAACATTTTTACTCATAATTTAACGACTCCATGTAACAAAAGGGAATGGAAAGGAATAAAACATTAAAATTAATAAAATTTTCACGAATTTGCTAACTAGAAACTTTGTGGTTGAATTGAATTAGCAAAATTAGTAGACATTTGTTTTGTCTATTTTCGAACCAAATATAAAACGAAGTCGTTCACTTCTCCTGAGAAAGAAGGATCAGCATTTTCCTAAGCAATATTTCAAAAAAAAAAAAAAAAAGGTTAGGCAAAATTCGTTTTGTTTTCTATATTTGTTTTGTTTTCTATATAAAATTTGTTTTCTATACTTTTTTTTCAAACTGATTGTGTCGCATTGTGTACCATCATCTTTCTTCTTTAATCTTCTCCGTTCTGTTTCTTTAATGATTTCCGCAAATAGCTATCTACTAACATTTTATCACGGGAATCTAGCAATTTAACAAGTGATAGTTCTAATAGTGTATTGAAAGCATAAATCTTTTTTTCAACCTGAGGATTTATTAAATTATTCAAGTAACAAGGGCTATACACCCTATATGACTCGTCACCACCAATTTTCCGTGATCTCTGATGTATTTGGTGCTTAAAATGTTTGTATTTCTTCTTGTATTGTTAAGACAGTTGTTGGAATGCCTCCAGATAATTCATCAGTCGGCATTTCTGTGAAGTTCTTTTAAGTGAGAAAGAATTAGATCGTACTTTTGTTTACTGCAAATAGTCCTTTAGATCCCATTTTAACAACAAAAAAATTTGAGAGACTTAAGTTAGGCTCGTGGCACCCTCCTCAGTTGCTATTTACAGTGATATGCGTCATTCACACAAAAAATTGCTTTGTTTATTTATTTTTTTAGAATACTAGGTTTTCGACAATAATAAAACTACAATCGCATTCCATATAAGGATCACGTTCAATATAATGTTCATTAATTCATCGAATGGAATGCATACAGTACAGTTCATTGAACACATACAATTCATTGAATGGAACACATACAACTCATTGAATGGAATAGATGCGATTCAATGAATGGAATAGATACGACACAATTCATGGTATACATACGATTCATTGAATGGAATACATACGACGCAGTTCATACTATTCATTGAATGGAATACATCCCATGCAGTTCATGGAGTATATGGGATTCATTGTATGGAATTCATACGATACAGTTCACGGAATACGTACGATTCATTGAAAAGTCTTTATTTGTTTTAAATAATTTTTAATCTAACGTAGAAAAAACTTTCTTAATGTCCAGTACAGACAAAAAGAATTAGATGTTGCTTTTTTTTACGTCAAATAGTCCATTAAATGTATTTTTAACAGCAGTAAGAGTGAGAGATTTAAGTTT
Organism: Parasteatoda tepidariorum; assembly: GCF_982258835.1. Lineage (NCBI taxonomy): Eukaryota > Metazoa > Arthropoda > Arachnida > Araneae > Theridiidae > Parasteatoda > Parasteatoda tepidariorum. The sequence goes on along the minus strand of NC_141762.1, from coordinate 68,209,884 downwards.
GGTTTATAACAACTAAATAAATCATTATATACTGGAATTTGCAGTATTCGCCTTAACTACTACATTTATAATTCAGCTTTTTGGAATAACATGTTTTATATTCTAGACAGTCATAAAATTAGTATTCTATATAAGGATTACTCGATAGTCTATAGATTGGTATTTAATTGTTTTGATTACTTTTGAATTTAATCTATACATGAAGAATCGTTAGCTACGGATAATCCCTTGACTCACATTTTATCAACAGAATGATTGAGAGATTTAAGTTTAGTTTGTGGCACCCAAACTGCGTTTTTATTTACAGTAATTTGTTCATTCGCAAAAAAATTGCTTTTTAAATATTTTTAGAAGTCCATGATTTAGCTGGTGTTCCATAAAAGAATTATAAGCATGAATTCATAGAAAGGTTTTTGTCCGTTTTAAATAATTTTGAATCGACAGTTGTTTTTTAGACTGTAGGAAAAATTCGTTGATTGTTGATTCATAATGTGTTGTTTGCTATATTGATTCGAAATATCACTAAGTAAATGTATGACTGAGTATCACTGAGAAAAAAGTATGGTCAAAACTACCAGAATATGGTAAAATTTGCAGTGTTTCTGGCTCTATGGAATCAGTAAAAAGCTTGGTAATTTTTATAGACTCGCTTTGGTAATGATTTTGGTAAAATTAACTATAAAATAAGGTTTTAAAATTAGTGATAAAATTTAGAAAATGGGGTAAAATTTGGCAATTTTACTGTACCTTAGAGCATGGCATAAAAACCATTTATTCGGTTAAATTTATTTTTCAGTTTTATATTTTTACTGAATCTAAGGTAATAAAAACTGTAATTTTGAAAACCAGAATTTTCGGTAAACCGTTACCAAGTGAACGGTAAAGTTACCAAATCAATGGTTTAAATACAGTATATTTTTGTTTTTAACATCAGAATTATGTTTGTTTTCTACAAGAAATATCATACCATATGGAATGATAGTTTTCTCAGAATTTTTTTCTCCGTATAATATTGTCTTAAACAAAATTAACAAAGCTAGAAAAACTATTATTTTAAACTTTCAGAATTTTTCAGTTATTTTAATTTCGGACGCAAATTTTGAGCAAAATATAATTAATTTTATACGATGTGTGATATTAATATTTCCTACGGTTTTAAATGTGTTAAACTAATGGATATTTATAGGCTATACTTATCCAATTAAAATCGCTTCGTTTTCTCATAAATACCAATTTTAAATAAATATACAGATTTTCAGAAACAGCTACACCAAATGAATACAAATTATAGTAGCAATTAACAAAACAATAAATTTTTAAAAGTATAGTTCTTTTAAATATCAATTTAATTCGATTATATCCAGCCTAGTCTCACTTGTCAACTGTCGAAAACTGTCGTGATGATTCATAGTATCAGCCTGACTCATGGTTGACAAATATAAGAGTCCAGGACTTTTAATGTAGAATATCAGACAGCTCATCGATCCGAAAGTTTTCTTCTCCCTTCAGTGAATTTTTTTTTACCAACTAGGGATGGGGTATGTGAAAGAACCCCAGAAGGCCCCTTTCTGGATTAGTGCCCGCATTATGTGGATTTCCTGCTTTTTAAAACAACAAGCGTTGAAAAACGATGTTTCCTATTTTTATGCAGTGATGATGTTGCGTTCGCGACTACTAGATGAATAGCTTGAGTTGACTCGAAAAAACGTGAACGTAAATTCTTCTTTTTTTCTTTGTTTTTTTTTTTCAATTTTTACATGAGACATATGCGTTTGTCTTAGGTTTATTTGGTGGAACGTAGAAACTACAATTTTGTTGGCATTGCTTAGAATATAGTTGAAGCAATAAAGCTAAAAATAATGTGCAAATAAAAAGTACATGATCTTAAAAAGAAATTATTTTTCATTTTATTGATTTGTTCACCACACATTGTCGTTAAATAATTTGAAAATTGAAATATTTTAAAGGAAAAAAGTAGAAAAAGATAAAAAAATTCTGATAAAATTACCGTTCTGCATGGTAATGATATTTCTGGGGGAAGAAACCCTTATTCTGGTTAAAAAAAACTAGAATATATGAAACATTGAAAAGCATATATGTAGCATATGAAACATTTATTAAATAATAATTCAGATGGTAGATATTTCAATATTATAGTTTTTATTACCACACATTTAGAAAAAAATACAAAACTGAAAAGCGAATTTATCGATTAAATGATATTTATGCCATGTTCTGAGATATCATGATAAAATTTGCAAATTTATCATTTTTATCAAATTTTATCATATATTATGAAACCATATATAAATTTAAATATTACCAAAATCCCTTCCAAAGCGCTCCGGTAAAAATTAGCGTTTTTGGTGTTCCCAAAGAGCCAGAAACACGATAAATTATTACATAAAAATACACGGTTACTGGTAGTTTTGAACATATTTTTTTCTCAGTACGTAATCAGGTTCATAAATCCTGATAATATGGTTCAACGTATCTCAAAAATATAAATGTGGTTCAAGTTATGCTGAAGCATTGCTTTCACACCTTTTTAGATTGAAGCAAGTTTGAATTAGATTTTCAGCTTGTTAACAAGATTATGATTTCATGTTTAACTGGGTTGTTTTTTCGAAAATTAGGAACTAAAAATAACTCACCTTATTTTCTATAAATAATCGGATCGACATTGAACTAAAATAATGCAGGTAACTTAAACCATAATATTTTGCAGATTTGCTTCAACCTTAAACCGTAATTTCATGCGGATTTGCTTCAAACTGAAACCATAATATCCTGCAAATTTGTTTCAACCTTAAATCATAATGTCATGCAGATTTGCTTTAACTTTAAACCCTAATATCATGCATATTCCATACAACATTGAACAGTAATATTACGCAGATTTGCTTCAATAATAAAGAATAATCAGAAGTTTGATTTGATTTGATTTATTCATTCACGTTGCACTAGAGCTGCACAATGGGCTATTGGCGACGGTCTGGGAAACATCCCTGATGATGATCCGAAGACATGCCATCACAATTTTGATCCTCCGCAAGAGGGGGTGGCACCCCCGCTTCAGTAGCCCGACGACCTGCATGCGAAGTCGAGCACTTTACGGTAGATCAGTTTAACGAGGACCAATACCGCACACCCTCGGTCCCTACGCAGACTGATCCAAGTAGTCACCCATCCGCACACTGACCGCAGCCGGTGATGCTTGACTTCAGTGATTAGCTGGGAACCGTGTCTTAACGATCAGTCCACTTCGGGAAATAATCAAATGTAAATTAAACTGTTTCCATTCTAGTTGAAATCTTGAATTGTTTAACTGAATTTAATATGGTTTGATTTGCAAGACAATAAATTTCAATATGGTACCATATTAAGGCTGCAGTAAATTTATAAGACATTTTTGTTTAACCGAGCTTCAAAATTTCTAATACAGCGTGGAGAATAAAAAATTCTAATTATAAATTATTTCCTTTTTAATATTATATTACTTTATATTTACTCTATATTTATCATATTCCATTGTTTTTCTACGTCTGTTTTTCTTCACATTTTATAACCAGATTTTTTATGATGCATATCTTTCAAGCTAAGTGATGCGGATGCTGCGATGTATAAAATTTAAACGCTTCGTTCAATTTCATGTGCAATATTGCATATTTTCCCCTCAAAAGCGGAAGTCAATTTCTTGTTTTGTAGGCTTTTGTCTGCTGTAAAGCATGTTGTGGGAGGGACTATAAATGGCCAATTATTTAAATATGTATAAAGAAAAACGTGTTAACAAGCTAGGGCGTTTCATTTTGTAGTTAAAAAAAATGCGTCAACATATTTAAGAGTTTTTAAATGAGGCGTTTCTACGAAACAATTCCTATTATTTTTTCGCGCTGCAATGCATTTATATTTTATGTATGTATATGAGTTACTTAGAATTGATTGTTATCGGAAAAGTACATTGTTAGAATTTTCATTTGAAAATGATAGTAAAATATCCGGCAGCGTCTGTGTATCCGATTAATCGTAAACTTAACGATATAGAATTCTTTTACCTTTACGGTTTTGAAACCGTTTACAATTAGTATGGTTTTAACACGATGAATACAAAACTACACAGTTTTTATGAACTATTTACAAACTAGCATGGTTTCAATAAGTATGGTTTTAACACGACGAATACAAAACTACACGGTTTTTATGAACTATTTACAAACTAGCATGGTTTCAATTAGTATGGTTTTAACACGATGAATACAAAACTATACGGTTTTTATGAACTATTTACAAACTAGCATGGTTTCAATTAGTATGGTTTTAACACGATGAATACAAAACTACATGGTTTTTATGAACTATTTACAAACTAGCATGGTTTCAATTGGTATGGTTTTAACACGATGAATACAAAACTATACGGTTTTTATGAACTATTTACAAACTAGCATGGTTTCAAAACCCCCAAAATTTAATTGGACATAGCTTTCAGGTAGGTATTTGAATAGTGCAAAACATTGAATAATGAAGAACACAAATTGGGGAATGCAGAACACTGGATACTCTTCTTGTAGTGTAGGGAATGGATGAACTATTATGGTGTCAACCCTGGGACTCGAACTCCTGATCTGCCGATCATGAAACTGACAGATTAGCCCTCCCGGCTATAATATGCACGCAGTTCCAAGAAACTAAATGAAATTGTAAGGTAGGCTTAGTTGGTGAAAATAATTCTGGTTGTTTAACCAAATTAAGTGATAGCAGTTAATAAACGGTTTTTCTCACAGTTAACAGTTTCAATACCTTCTTATTTATGGTTATTTGATTGTTTTGTCTGAATATTGTAAAATAACAATTAAATAAACTGTTTTTTAACTATTTTTTCTGAGACATTTCTAACAGTGTAGTCAGAACAATTTATTTTTACACTTATTTTTTTTTACGAGAAATCTTTTTCGTAGATGTTTTTGAGGAAGTGAAAAATATCTTTGTTTCTCATTTATACAGACCAGTGTGAAGATTCAGCATGCGATGATGGTACAAGTTGTATAAAGGTTTTGTTTAGTATCCGTATTTCTTATTTATCTTAGCAAATCTACATAAAAAAAGATTACTAATTATTTTAAAAATATTCAAAGTAACGAATAATTTTTATCGTTGTTTAATCAATTAAAGATTTAAAATTCAGTTTTATCTTGGATATTAGATTTCGTACATCTGAAGCGAAATCTAAATTAAAGCTTAAAATGACTAAAAGATGCTAAATCGCTGTTTTTTAAGAACTGTTTATGAATGTTGAACTAATTATTATAAAAATATATTTACTATTATGTTAGTTCACTTTACTTTTACTTTTACTTTACTTTTTAGTTCATGAGGAAGGCTAATGGAATTTATTTTATAAATAGGCATTCTTGGTATATTAGATTTTTTTTATTTTTACAATTTGCTATTTATTTTTTCATTGGCATTTAAATTAAGTAATTTCATACAAATAACTGAAATTTTAACTAAATTATGGATTACTGGTTGATCACAAATGCAATTAAATTTTTAAAAAATGGTTAGTTTAAAAAACTGTCCTAACAGTCGGAACCCCTATGACCCTTTTCTAGTAAATCTAGGGTTCCGCGGAACGGCATTTGGGAACCCCTATCTTAAAATAGTATAAAATTATTAATACTTACTCAATAAAGGTACCCTTTACTTTTTCAAGGTACTCTTTACAAATAACCTCAAGGAACCCTAGGGTTCCAAGGAATACCATTGGGGAACGGCTGACATAAAATATTAAAAAATTATTATAATCCTTACTCAATAAATGGACCCTGTTTTAGGAAATTCTATAGCAACACCCTTTCAAGTAACTATAGGGTTCCACGGGACACCATTTGGGAACCACTGACCTAAAATATTGGGAAAATATTAATTGTTACTCAATAAAGAAAAAAACGTTCATATAATTTTCCGTTAGTTAACATGATGGAACTAGTGATCCTTTTATTGGTCTCAACGGAACCCTCAAAAACCATCTTGTATCTTGAACGAATATATTCGTTTACCATTCTTCTACTTTCTCATCATGCCAACCGATCAGTAGTCAATGAAAATTACCTTTCCCAATTCTTCTTCCTAATAAACAAACCAGTTACTTGAACGAGAAAAGGCTGATTCATTGCCCCAGCAAGAATGAATAACGCTGATTCGGTTTCGCTTTTCTGAAAATCTGAAGAATGTAATTTTTTCTATCAAGTATGAAATGAGTAAATAGTTCGTTTCCATCATAATACATCCTTTCGGATGAGACTACTCATCCTTTCAGATGTCCTTGATTTTAATCTCTCTCCATCCCAACCCCCTCACTCATCGAGCATATTATTTTTTCCTACACACCCCCGCAAGTGACGCATAATTTTTTTCTTCTTTTTCTTTTTCCTTCCATCCACTTGTTGCTGCTGGTGGGAAATAATAGTTGGTAATGAAAGCTATTGAAATTTGCATGGAGTATGTCTAGTACTAACTTAAGCGATAACTACAGTTTCTACCTATGCTGTTATTTGTAGGGATATTTTCCCGCATGCGCTGTTTTGCGAAAACAATGTTGATGTAAAGGGAAGCCATAACGTGTTACTAAACACTTTTTATTAATTGAATTACCTCGCTTAAACGTACGCTACATTATGATACGTTGTTAAATTGTCATAAAAAGAATTATTTAATTTTACATTATTTCGTTATACGTTAATACAACATTGAACGTTTAATTAAGTGCAAAAGACAAACGTTAATTAAAATTTTTATTGGATTGTCTCATAATCTCTGCCCTTGGCATACTTAGAAACCTTCTCAAAAATGAAGTCTAAGAAGCACACACATTGGGGGGTTACCAATTTATATTTTTACGACGAAAAAGCAAACAAAAAGAGAGAAAAAACTGCCTAAGTCTAGAATAAAACTAATGAAAAGGTTTGACTGAAAACATCAAAATCTGTTTTTTGTCGGAGGAAAATGAAAGGTTATAAACTACTGTATAAAAATAAGTATTGAATTCCTTTCTGAGGAATATATAAATTAAAGCAAAACATTTAAGTGTTTAGTTTGAAAGACAATTGGAGCATGTAAAACTTTTAAAAGGTAAATGATTAGTTTTTAAATGGTAAATACTAAAAGTAATTCGACCCTGATCCCAACTCATAAATTAAAAATAAATATTATTGAATTTATTCTGCCAGTTGTTAAATATAACTTTATCTTTAATTAAACTTCATTACCATTTGAATTATCACCTAATTTATTAAATTTTGGCTATTTTTTTATCAAATATGTAGGCTGTTTATTTATAATCATTTTCTAGAATTGGCGATAATATCCATTCGCATCCTTGAGAATTCGTGAAATTTGAGATCGTATCAAAATCTGCCTCGTGTGCTAGATGGGTGCATAATGATCACGTTTTTCATTTGTTCTTTTTTTTTTCTTTCTAGACACTTCAATCAATGAAGATGTTCTAAACTTCTCTAGTTTCGAACAAAATTTAAATAAAAGGATTTCTTACTTACTTCGCTCAGTCTTATATTTATATATACATATATGTGTGTGTAATTTAATTTTTTATATTCTCTTTTTAACAGAGTACTTTTTTAAAATTAATTAATCAAGAAAGTGTGAATAAAAGGGGAAAAAACAAGTAATTTTTTTGTAAAAAAAAGTTCTTTTGGCTTATTGTTCTGACTACAAAAGAAGAGAGGTAAAGGTTGAATAGTTACAATAGAATTGTTTTTAGATAATTCTGTGGGTATGCAAATTCAATGAATTTCTCTTTATTTCTAGAAAATGCTCTTTTATTAAGGGCCTTATTTCGAATGATTTTAACGACTTTTCCACAGAAAAAATATTCAGAGGAAATAAAATATTCATTAATGAAGTTTCTTGTTTTTAATAATCTCTGTAAAAGTGATTGTTTTTTGGCCAATAATTAACAAATGGAAAAAACTTGTTCTTCCAATTTTCCAAAAATTAAGTAAACATGACTTTTTAAGATTTTTTTTAAATACACTTAAAAGAAATACCTTGCTCAAAGTTATTGGTATATTTTTAAAAAAAAATTTATATGTACTTTATAGAAATGTGTCACCATATTGACCTTTCTATAAAGTACATATAAATTTTATAAGATAATATGGGATTTTTTATGTTTTCCACTACTCGAATAAAATTTACATTTTTTTGAAAATGAAATGAAAATTTTTTTTAGATTAAAATTTTTTCTTTTTAAAAATATCATGTAAATCGGAAAAAAATTAAACTTTACTGTATGAAAGTTATAGTTGTTTCAAATTAAATGCTTACATTAATAAATTATGGGTAAAAATTTTTATTTCCTTCTGTTCTGTATTTTTTTTCTGAAGCATTACACGGAAGCATGAAATATGCAGTTTAAAGAAAAATCTCTTAAAACTTGAATTCGATAAAAATATAAAAATATTTTTAAGAAAACTTACAAATAATATTGTTATTTAAAGTTTTGACTATTTGAAGTCTAAAAAAATGAAAAGTGAATTACAGGTCGAGAAAAAGTCAAATAAGAAACTACTTTGTAAGTATTTTTTAGTGCTATGCACTCAAAGCAATTCGCGATCGCAACGCTCGAGTACTCCGTCTAGCGGGAGCCTGTAAATATCGGACATTAATTTATCACGTTTTCATTTAGTTCCATCAAAGTCATTGACTGAATCAGACGCCATTTTTTAGCAGCAAATAAGAAACAAAATTTCCCTAAGGAAAAGTAAATCTTTCAGGAACAGAACACGCCAAACATTTGAAGAAAAATTCCTCGATAATTTTTAATTTCTATTATCAACAAACTTGCAAATGATGACTTCCGATTTCGGATACTGTTACCGATGTGTGTATTAAGGTAAAATGCATTTCTTCTGTCTTCAATTCATTACGAATTAAAGTGAAGTCAACATTGCTTTCGTCATTCCAGTGAATAAATATGAATTCAGAACATACAAAATTGTAATAGTTATAGCATATTCTTCTTCGTTATAGAATAGTATATATTTCTCTATCCATATAATTCGGAAAACAACAATAAAAAATTATCCAAGTTACTTGAAATAGTGCCATTTATGCTGATTCTTAATTAATTTTTTTATCGTTTTCTTGGTAAGTATTTTTTAGTTTTGAAAGAATAAGTTCAACTAGAATTCCGCTATTCTGTTTTTAGCTACACATTCAAATTCATATCAATTATAAAATTTTGCTGTGTAGTATGTTATCTAAAAGTAATTAAGGGATAAACTATGTATCTATTATTTGAGAATAAAGTTTTCAAACAAGGAACTTTTCATTTTGGAATTCTCCGGGAATTATAAATCAGGTAAGTGCAATGATTTTTACAATAAAAAATTTGCTTGTAAATATATTTTTTTCATTTGATGATAGTTCTCTACAGAATTCTTTTTTACGTCTGATTAAGAACTATAAGAATAAAAAAAAAAATAAACAATATGAAAGTTTTTATTTCAATGTAAAGAATTCTTAAAATCGTTTTTTTATCCTAAGAATTCTTTATTTTCCGTTTTTTAGTTTATAATTTTTTGATAAAAATTGTTTTCAAAATACTTTTATTGAAAAATTAAATGGTATAACATTATGTGTTTATGTATACTTCCTGTATATTCCAATGTTTGAAGTAATATGATTCAGAAAAGTATGGAATAAAAATTCGGTACTTACGTATTAACTCCACCGCTGCTCAGATTTGGCGGTTTTTAAGTGCCGCCAATCTATACTTAAAATTTTTGCGACAATTCATAAAATAAAACACTTTATTTAAAATCAAAATAGTCAATCTAGTCAATCGGATTTCGGTGGAAAATGAGCCGATATAGAGTTTAGCATAGATTCAAAACAATCATATCGCCATATGAACTCTGATAAATAAGATTCCAAATGAAATAACGTTTCCAAAACGTACGTTTACCAAGATAAAGTTTAATGTTGTGGGAGTTGGTACATTTTCGTTTTTTCGGTAAAATATTTCCCTCCTGAAAAAATAAAATTGCATCTTGTTTTGTTTTGGGCAAATCCCAAAGACGAATTTTCGTAGCACTAAAAATGGCGACAAAAAAGAATTGTTATTTTGTTTTTGTTTCGTCAGCATTCTTTATTTTACGTTTCTTAGTTTCTAAATAATGATTTTTATTGAAACTTGAAATTTTTTGATAAAAATTGTTGTCAAAAAAACTTTGTTTACAAAATTAAATTTCATAAAATTATGAGGCTTATGTATACTTTTTGTTCATTTTAATTTTTGAAGTAATATGATTTTTAAAACTATAGAATGTAAAGTTTAAATGGGCCTTTCATGTTATATCATTAAATTTAGTAATACTATTTCTCGGGCATTAGGTTTTAACTCTTATAAGAATATACATATTTTTTTCTGTTAATGTACAAATATTTTTCCGATGTGTTTTGAATGTTCCTTCTCTAATAAAAAGAGATACCATTTTGTTTTCGGTTGTACAAGAAAGAAGATCAAGCATTTCTCTTTTTTAAATTTAACACATTAAAGAAGGAACGTTGCAATGCTACACGCTACATTAACGACGTCTCCAGAGTAACTGAATGACGGTTCATATAGAAATCGCAGGTATGCATCTCATACAACAACGCCCCCTATAGTTCGTTGCGATCGCGAATTATTTCAAATATTTTAAAAACAAACTTTTCATTTTGATACAAAATATTTTTCAGAGCTGCATCTGGCAATATTATAATATAAATTGCGAATTTGATTGGTGCATTTTAAATAAAACGATCAAACCACGTTCAGTGAGAATTTTCCCTAAGTTTGCAAAATTCGTGAATTGTATCTTACCATTTTTAAAGATTTTAGTTTTTTATTGTAATTAAATTTATTGATAGAAATATTCAAAATGTTTTTAAAAGAATTATTATTAATTCAATAATAACGACGTCACGTAAAAATTATGATATGAATCAATTGAAAAATCAACCATTAAGTGATTAGCAATCGTTAAAACGATTAACTTCTCCTAAATTTGCAAAATTTCGAGTCGGCTCCAAAAGTTCTGGGGCGCGGAACTGGCAGTTGACTGATTGCATTGCATTGCTTGCTGGTTTACTTTGAGAAAATATAAGATATTTAATTTGAACTGGCTGACTTACGTAATAATTTAACTGGGTTACAATTGTGTAAACAGAATTAAAAAAAATTTAAAAATTCACGCTGTTTTTTATTACGTTATTTAATGCATATTCCATAACTATTGGTCGCATTTCAAAACTTTTGCAATGAAACTTTCCCCTTTTATGCTCCCAAAAAAGTCAAACACGCAATAGGGCTACAGCATTGCTTTGTTTTATTTTAAAATAATTATGACTACGTTTTTTGCGAAATAAATAAATATAAATAAATAATTAAGACAACGAAAATAAGTGAAATATTTTATTTTTAAGTTGCTACTTCGAAAGTTATTAATTTTATTAAATTAATAATTATTTTTAAATCGAAAAAATCATGATAGTTGCCTGAACTAAGACCAAATACATAACTGTAGTCTGAACTAAGAATTTTAGAAATTACTTTTTCAACTTAAAAGTTGAAAAATTTTTTTTTGTCTAAATTGAGAGAAATATTTAGAAGTATATAATTTGAGTTCTAGTTATAATTTTCTCCACACAATAGAAAGTTTTTCTCTCCTTTTCCCGCATGAAGATTTTATTTTATTCATCCACATTTTTTTGAACTGACACATGCATCATTAATAACATTAGGAAACATTTTCTTTTTGCTTTCTATTGCGTCTGCTTGAATATTATCACATCGCTGATTTCAAATCTGAAATCGGTTTCTCAATCCAAGCTATTTTTTTATTTATTTACTTATTTTTTATTTATTTATATTTATTTTTTAATGATACTTTTAGTCTGCTTTTGTCGAACTGTACAACTGAATAACGTTATATATATATAGCAGAGGGTAGCACAACTCTTTCAAATTTTATATTTTACTTACAACTGCAACAAATTTTTATTGGAGTTAAAGCACATCAACAGAATTAAAATTGCATAGGAATTCATGCCCGGAAATGACTTCATACACTGCTAGGATTTTCCCTATCATTAACTGTTTCTTCGTATGCTTCTAGATCTGAACAGATCATAATAGTGAAGCATTCCCAGTCGCTTACAAAGTTATGGGTTACTGTGGGTTAATTTTAATGCTAATAACATACCTAGCACCCCTAGAAGTTTGTTGCGTTATTTATGCAACCCACTGTTATATACAGCGTTTACCTTGAGCATTTTGAGAAGAAATAGACTAATATTGTCATTTTTAAGAAACCAAAAAAAAAATCTGTAGCATTAGGAGAAAAACTAATTTCAGATTTGAAATCCTCTGACCCGAATTCAGTAGGTTTAGGTAGTTGCATAAACAAATTGTTTAGGTAGTCGCATAAACAAATCGTTTAGGTAGTTGCATGAACAAATTGTTTAGGTAGTTGCATCAACAAATTGTTTAGGTAGTTGCACAAACAAATTGTTTAGGTAGTTGCATAAACAAATTGTTTAGGTAGTTGCATCAACAAATTGTTTAGGTAGTTGCATTACCAAATTGTCTTGTAACAAAAAATTTGTTCCCCTGTGTAATTATTACCTTTGTAAATGAAGAGTGAATTATGCTGATCATTCCTATCTCTAATAAGACGGAATTCGCATCGAGAATTTGTCACTTAATTTAGATCTTGTGTGAATATTTCTACTTCGTATTTAAATGGCTGCAGGCGTGAATTTATTTATTAAATCTATTCGCTAATAATACTCAGTAAATCAATCTGGCATTGACATTGATGACCTTGGATCGCTTTTCTTTTTTAAGAAAGCATCTTTCTTTTTCTAACTGAAGAGAAATGTTGTATTTCCGGCTTGTTTTCTTCAGTGCTAAATAAAGAACCAGATTTCCGGATTCTGATAACTCTTCACGATAGAACTTTAATAAAGAGTTATCAGAATGCATTAACGTAAACATCGGAATTCATGGAATATCTAAAATCATCCAGTTCAGTTAAAATTACTTTGATTGCAAAGTCATACATTTATGCATATGTTCTATAAGAATGCAAAAATGTCTAATATGGTGAACTCATGGAACGTCTAAAGTCAGTTTATTGGTAATTTGTTGTAATGAAAAATTGTGCATTTATTCATAAGCTCACTGAAAGTGAGTAAGTGTAAATATCTGAGACTGTTGAATTCAAGTACCGTCTAAAATATGTTTATTAGTAATTATGTTTTTAATGGAAAATTATGCATTTACTCATATGTTTACCCAAAGTGAGTAATTGTAAACATCAAAGCGGGCTGAATTCATGGAACGTCTAAAACCATTTTTTAGCAATTGGTTTTAATGAAAAATTGTGCATTTACTCATACATTCACTGAATGCGTGTAAGTGTAAATATCTGAGCGTACTGAATTTAAGGAAAGTATAAAATCTGTTTATTAGTAATAATGGAAAATCTTACATTTTCACATATGTTCACTGAAAGTGCGTAAATGTAAACATATGAGTGTGCTGAATTCACGGAACGTCTTAAATCAGGTAGTTGTATAACGATTAGTTTGATTGAAAAGTTGTACTTTTATACGTATGTTCATTAAAAGTTAATGACTATAAATATTCAAGAATTATAATTCTACTTTGAGAAAGAAAGTACTGTCAAAACTACCGGAATATGGTAACATTTAAAATGTTTCTGTCTCTAAGGGAACACCAAAAAGCTCGGTAATTTTTACCGATGCGCTTTAGTATAATGATTTTGATAAAATTAACAAAATTTAGTTATTTTATCATGACACATTATAGCATGGCATAAAAGGGATTTATTCAGTTAAATTTGCTATTCAGTTTTATATTTTTTTACTAAATGAGCACTATAATTTTGAAATGTAATGAGAACTATAATTCTGAAATGTAATGAGAAGTATTATTTTGAAATGTAATGAGAACTATAATTTTGAAATGTACTGAGAACTATAATTTTGAAATGTAATGAGAACTATAATTTTGAAATGTACTGAGAAGTATAATTTTGAAATGTAATGAGAACTATAATTTTGAAATGTAATGAGAAGTATAATTTTGAAATGTAATGAGAACTATAATTTTGAAATGTACTGAGAAGTATAATTTTAAAATGTAATGAGAACTATAATTTTGAAATGTAATGAGAACTATAATTTTAAAAACCAGAAGTCTCTGTTGTCAATGAAAGAAAGCTGTTCAGGAAATGACATGCTATTTTTATATCGGTTGTGAGTTTGTTAGACTTAATTTAAACTGTTAGGGAAGATTGAGCTAAATATAAGAAAGGCGCAAAGTGTTAGTATAAAGGCAGTAGTTTTATGGAAATGAAAAACTATTAGATAATTTCAAGCTGTTCATGTTTATTAAACAAATTATAAAAACTTTAGAAACAACACATCAATGCAAAGAAAAAGCACTAATAAATTGCGAAAATTTTTGCCATAACCAGAAAAGCCAATGATGAATAATGAAAAATATTGGCATAAAACAAATTCAAAACATAGCACGAGTATTTAAGTTAAAATTAATGTAACTAAATTAAAATTTGAGCTAAATTAAATGTTTTCGAAGCAAGTTGTAAAATTAATTTTATACTCCATGGAATTTCAATGGGAACAAATTTAAGTTTATTTGAATTTTTGTATATATAACATGAATGGCGAGTTTTTTCCACAATGGAAAAAACGGCGGAAAAAAAACATGGGAAAAGACCGCCCGATAAAAGTGTATTTCTTCCAACCTACGTGGAAGAAATAAAAGGTACTCTTTTTCAAAAGAAAAAAAAAATATTAAAAAAAAAAACTTTCTAATTGCAATCTATTTTAAATATTAGTAAATAGTATTGATATTTAAGGTATCATTTTTAAATAAGTGGATAATTGGAAAGAAAGGAAAATTCAATGAATTTGTTAAAAATTAAACTGACTTAAATTTTATTAATTAATACTTTTTTAATTAAAAATCACCTACTCAATATATACACTACTGTTAAACACTTATTCAATTCACAATTATAAAAACTATGCTCTATAGTCAAATGCTGTTGAGTATGAATGCTTAAACTGACTCCTAAATAACAAGATAAATAGATTCTAAAAACGAAAATGAATTATTTGAAAATTTTTAATTTTATTTAAAAGAAAAAGTAGATGCGAAAAAAACTTTTAGTTTAATGGCACTGTATTGAATTCAGTTTATTTGAATTCAAGACATTCTGATAATATTTTTTGCTAGGCAATAGTATCGGCCATATTTAATTCCTTCCATTTTGTTAAGTTGCCAACCTTGATTTATAATAACAGTAAAGATAAAGAGAGGTCCGTTTTCATATCTTTGAAAAAACTCAAACTCTTTTACTAGTCTATTTTCATTATTTTCTGCTAAATTAGTGTAAATGCATCATCAAGATTTATAGATTTTGTTCGTGGCCATCATTCTAGCATTAAAACATTTACTTTTATTGCTTTTATTAAAACATTTTTTCTCTTCATAGGTAGGGGAGTAGTTACAAAGTGCCATCAAAATGCCAGCAGACGCCAAAACCGATGCCAATGCCAAAGTACCAATGATTAGCACTACTGCTACAATACTAGGAGAAGAACCAACAGGATGTTGGGGAGCAGTGAGTTATACAATTTATGTTCGATAATTTTTTTAACGTTTAATATTATCTTATTACTGATTTAATTTATACTAAATGTGTTGAAAAAGCATCTCAACATGCTTTCAGAAACAGAAGAATCTTTTAAAACTTGTTTTTACAGTCATTCGTTCGTAAAATATTGTAAGTGCAGTAAATGGAGAAAGCATATTGCATTATGAATTCTTGGCCATAGATGGCGCCACTGGAAAGCAAGAACAATCGCACCCCCTAACTTCTTTAATTGTTGTACTGTTTTTTTTTCACCAAATTATCTATTTTTAGTTCCTAAAAATGCCGTGTCGATATTTTGCAAGCTTTTTTCTTTAAGAAATGCTGAAAGTGCAGCGTCAAAACATTTAATCATGAAAAAATGCTAAAACTAAAATAGATTATAACTAAAATTAATTATGAAAGAGAAATCTTGTCAAATTGATAAATATATTCCCTGTCTTTTTATTAGCATAAAAGAAGGTATGTAGAAGTTTTTTTCTTATTGAGTTTATTTCTTGCACTTAAACTTACTTATCAATATTTAAGACTTATTAAAGGGTTTATTATTTTTGAAACGCTTTAAAACAATTATTGAAAGAAATAAGTATTAGAGCTAAATTATTAAAACTTCACTGTAAAAAATTACGGATCAAATTAAGATAAGAATTACTGGAGTTCAGCATTCGTAAAATCCATTTTCAATTATCTCAATATATCACTAAATATCTCAGTAAAAATTATGATAAATCAGATTTTTTGCATTGAAGAAATTTAGTGTAAAAATGGATCTGTAATCTGATTTGAAATTTTTTGCAGTGTTCAGCCGTTTTTACATTATTTTCAGCCTAAGCATCTTCCTACGTTTTACTTTAAATCCAACATAAATCAAAAGTAAAAAGCTCCAAAATATAAATTTAAGCTATATATTTTCTCACCTTAAAAGTATGAATAATTTAGAGTTGTTAATTGATAAATAAGAAAAAAAAAGACCGAACCTTCTGACTTTCGAGTTATACGGTCAAATTAATAAGTTCATACATGCATAGAAGTAATTTATTCTTTCGTTTATATTTTTTAAATTACACTTTACTCAAATTTCATTATCTTTTGACATTTTATTTATTTCTCAAATTTCATTTACTTTTGACGTTTTTTTTATTTCTCAAATTTAGTTAATATTTTTATTCTTCCATTATTTTCCGAATTTAATTTACTTTTTGACACTTCGTTATTTCTCAAATTTCATTTACTTTTTGACACTCCGTTACTTTTTAAATATCATTTACTTTTTGACACTCCGTTATTTCTCAAATTTCATTTACTTTTTGACACTCCGTTATTTCTCAAATTTCTTTTACTTTTTGACACTCCGTTACTTTTTAAATATCATTTACTTTTTGACACTCCGTTATTTCTCAAATTTCATTTACTTTTTGACACTCCGTTATTTCTCAAATTTTATTTACTTTCTGACACTCCGTTATTTCTCAAATTTCATTTTCTTTTTGACACTTCGTTATTTCTCAAATTTCATGAGCTTTTTGACACTCCGTTATTTCTCCAAATTCGTTTTTTCAGTAAAAAGAAATCTTTCTTTTACAGGTTTTTTTTTAATTTAAAAGGTTTCTGAGAGTACATTATCAAATATATGTATAATTTTTAATTAAATATCTATATGGGCATAGATTAACTTTTTATTTTCTCACGGTAATGTATTCGTATTTAAAAAACCGATGAAATACCATTTAAATATTTTTGTATTTGTGTTTTTTTCAGACGGTGAAATGGATGAAGATAAATCTTCTTCTGATGTTAACCATCGTAGGGGTACTCTTGGGTATTCTATTAGGTTTCTTAGCTCGAATGGGTAACTATAGCGATGATGCTATAGCGTTAGTTTCATTCCCCGGTGAAATACTCATGAGGATGTTGAAGATGCTAATTCTGCCGCTTATCATCTCATCTATGATATCAGGTAACATTTCAATGTGAATGACTAATTGCAGTTCTAGTTAAAAATGTGTTACGGTGTAATAACTATAATCGTATGGTATCGTGGTGTTTTCGTTAATTTTGATCATGCGTCTCATTTAATTTTTATTTATTAAAACGTTTTTGAAGAGGAAAAACAGACATATTTAACTAAATCATGTTTGCTGTAAGTTGTAGAGTTTCAACCCACAAAAACATAATTGTAATGAAATTCTTAATTTGATATCCAATTTTAATTACAATACTTATTTATTTACTCCCCTCTTCTTTGAGAAATTTATATATTATTAAAATGTTTTATTTTGCTTTTTCAGTTACTTTCAATTAGTTTACAAAAATATGCACTGTAAAAAAAGGGATATTCAAATTTCACGAAACTTTCTTCATTTTTGATGAAACCGTTTTCTGTTATATGCTCCGAGCGAACATTCTGCCAAAATGACGAAATAAATATCGTCACTTATTCGAGGAATGAATTTCGTCAAAAGTAAAAAAAAAAAAATGGTATTTCGTAATTTAATTTTTTTTTCCAAAAGAAAAAGTACTCGTAGTGTCTCATGGTAACTAAGGGGCGGTATTGTTGACCACTTTTCGGAAATCACCATACAGTTGACCAACACCCCAACAACACAAGAACAGACAAAATAGAGAGAAAAGTTACCTACACTCCCGTAGAGCGATTTGAAATCGGGATCTTTCAGGTATAAAGCTAATTACTTGACCACCATACAACCAGGCGACTTATTTCGTCATTCTAGATTCAATTCTTCGTTCTAGTTAGCAATCTTTCACAATGCACTGCAATGAGCATGATGAAATATTTTCGTCATATATTTGAGAATTTGTGTTTTATCACAAATCACGTGATTTCGTGACGAAATGATGCTCAAAATAAAAAAAAAATATAGCTCAAGGATTGCTGAATTGTCAAAAGTGAGAGTTTTATTTCTGAAAGTGTGGATTCTTTTAAAGATCTCATTTTTCTGTATCGTATTTACTGAAAACTTATATTGTGTAAAATAGTATACAGTAAAATAATAATTCCAAGTATTCTTATGAGCCTTCAAGCCTTAATTTTTCTAAAATAAGAATTTCAACTTAGTTTCATATCCAATTTATGCGATTTTCATCATGTTTTCATGAGATTTCAAGTAGTCACTCCTTCTCTTATGAAAAAAAAACGAATTTTCCTTTAAAACCAGATATTTATAATTTTATAAATTTCGGTATAAATCAAATTTTCTATCAAAATTTATTTTTTTAAAACGCAGCAAATTTCGAAACAAAGCACATTCGAAAATCTTACCTCATACTGCAAAGATTGTGACTGCATACCATCTCATAACAGCAAAATAAAAATAGGATTAACATTTTTGACTTTATTGAAAAGAAAATATGAGAAAGAGTAGTTTTCAGGGAAAACGCTTATTAAGTTGGAAGTTTTATAATAAATGCTGTATGTCATATTGGATCTTAGATGTTATAACTACTTTGAAAATTAGAAATTCGAGTATTCTTTATGACGCATTATTTTACATTGTTTTTTTAAAAAACCTTAAAAAAAGAGAAGAAAAAAAGGATTTTAGAAACAATTAAAGAGGAGGATCCCTTCAAAGTGCATTGTCTAAATTTATGATATCTTTTCAAAAATATTTTAAAATATTTTTTTTAATATTTGCAATTTGCATAAAGAGCATAATGGTATTTTATATAGTATACGTTGCATAAAGAACATAGTTTATGCAATAGTTTCCATAACCTTCACAGAAATATTTCATAAAATATCTCTTAGAAACTTGCTATATTGATAATAAAATGTATTTGATCATTTATATTGATATCTTGAAATTGATAACACTGGGGAAATTTTTTTGTTGTTGCATTCATACAAATACTTGATCTTGCCCAATTCTGGTGTGGGGACTTAAAATCTGAAATTACTTTTACTCCCGAAGTTACCGAATTTTTTTAAATAACGTTTTTAGTCAATTTTTTGTTGAAATGTACTAGTTCAAAAAGGTTATGCATAACAAGGCTTCACGCAAATGTTGCTATAAACCTCTAGAGTTGAGTTTTAGTACATCATCAAGAGTAAAACTGCATAGGAAACCAAGGTCGAAAATGTTATCCCACGTGGCGCTAGCGTCGTTTCTATTATGATCCCAGGGTGCGTAGCGTTTTTTAAAGGTGCTTATTATTTATTTACGTTTTTTAAAAGCCCTTAAAGGTGCTTCTATTACTCTGGATTTGTAAAAAAGTTCTTAATCTAAAATAGATTTTTTCTTTGTCTTGTCGATTGTTGTTCTAAATTACAAAAAAAAGCATGATTTTCACAATTTTCTCTGCAATATTTATCAGAAACTAGTTATTTTTGTTATGATTTTGAAAATGTTTTTGAATTTTATTGAATTTATGATTGCAAAATAAAGAACTTAAAAACGATAGAAAAAAGTAATTTTTATTACAGATCTTAATGATGATTATTTTTTTTTGGAAAGTGATGTAAAATATTTTTGAATGCTTAAAAAGTACTTAAAAGGTGCTTATTTTTTGTTGGAAAATCTGACTACGCACGCTGTGATCCGTTCAGGGGCACATGATAAAATATTTTAGTAATAGGAAAGCGCCACTAGTGATGCGTGATGACATTTCCAGGCGTTGTTTTTTATGCAATTTCAATTTTTATGATGTGCCTTAACTCCTTTAGAAGTTTCATGCAACATTTATGCGATACCCTGTTATATATGATGTTTTTGAACTTGTACATTTCGACAAAAACGATAGTACAGCAGGGAACCCATTATCCGGAACGATCGGGATCATCGCTATTCCGGATAACTGATTTTTCCGGTTTTCTGAATCGCTACAAAAAGCCGTTTTTTTTATAGTTAAACCAAATTAAAAAAATATATTTGGAAATAATCTTAAAAAGAAGAAAAAACGATGAAGTAATACACTAATGATTATTTCCAAAATAATGGTTTGGTAAACATCTTTCAAAAAGAAAGAGAAATCCTAAAATCTTATGAGGAAAAAAACATTTTTTTCAAAAAAATGGCGGCAAAATTTATCGAATTTCATTCCGGTTTTTTGGTTTTCCGGTTGTTTGGTTTTCCGGCTTTCTGATTTCCGGATAACGGGTTCTGTACTGCATAAACATTTCCTTAAAAAGCTAAATCTGGTAGAAAGGAACCTATTGCAGATTTGAAATCAGCAACGTGAGAATAAGTTCGGTTAAAAAAAACTCATGCAACACGAAAAAAGAAAAAAAAATCCCCCATAACTTACTTTATTGTTTTTTATTATTGCCTGAGAAATTTCAAATGGAATAGGGGCAATTTATAATTACCTCAAGCTGCTAGGTCAATGTTCCATTTGTAAGGTTTAAATATGATAAACGTTTGCTTACTTATCTCTGGGTTTTATCAATATTAAACATTCACGCTAACTTCACAGAATGAGTAATGTCTGTATCATGATTATATTTAACAACGTTAACTTACCAGCAAGTTGAAAATTAATTGATTAATAGGATTTCTTGACGCATTTACTAGTAAATTTTCTTTGAAGGGTTATTCTCCTTATCAAATTAGAAAAAATAAAACATCCCAACTGGTTTTTTTTTTTTTTTTTTGATTAATGATAAATTAGTCAGGCACATTATTTTTCCTCGATTAAAAGATTGCTTCAAGTAATTAAATAAATGAAATAATGGATTTATTCGGAACTGACATCACATAACCTCTAAGAAATGACTCATTTATATCCTTACAACTTTATTTTTAATATTGCTCTTCTGACATCTAACGCAGCGATCACAAACTTTTTTACTCCTGAAATTTATCATTATCGAAGAATCTAATCATTTTCACTCGCTTATGAAAAATTATGAATTATAAAAGAAGGTAATAATCATTTGCGGTTGATATTATTCATACGCTTATAATACCGTATGCAAACGTTGACGATAATCAGTTGATTTTTGTGTTCCTTCTTACCTTAACATTGTTTTCATTGTTCTCAAATGTAAGAGAATTACCTGAAAAAGAAAGAACTTTTTACCTTAATTTATTTTCATTATTTTCGAATGCAAGTAAAATCTGAAAGAGAATGAACTTCTTACCATAATTTTGTTTTCATTGTTCTCAAATGTGAGAGAATGATCTGAAAGAGAATGACCTTTTTATAATTTTGTTTTCATTATTTTCGAATGCAAGTAAAATCTGAAAGAGAATGAACTTCTTACCCTAATTTTGTTTTCATTGTTCTCAAATGTAAGAGAATGATCTGAAAGAGAATGACTTTTTTATAATTTTGTTTTCATTATTTTCGAATGCAAGTAAAATCTGAAAGAGAATGACCTTCTTACCTTAATTTTGTTTTCATTATTCTCAAATTTAAGAGAATAGGCTTTTTACCTTAATTTTGTTTTCATTGCTGTCAAATGTAAGTAAAACCTGAAACAAAAAAAAGGGCAACGAGAATACTCTTATTTTAATTTTTCTTAGGCCTGACGAAAATCATTATTTTTCATAAAAACTTGTATTTTATATAAAAGAGAATGACCTTCTTACTTTAATTTTGTTTTCATTGTTTTCAAATGTCAGTACTATCATATTTCATTTTGAAATCATATTGATTGAAAAAATTACCCAGCAACTAAAAATCGAAAAAAAAGTTCTTAACCACATGCCTGCAAAAACTGAAATGGTCAACAATTCAGCAAATTGTGCAAGAATCAACTGCATTTACTCACTTCAAAATTCCTTCTCTAGGTGACGAAAATATTGACACTAGTCCGAAGTACCATACTCTCTCCTATTGGGTTACATTGAATTGCTTTTAAATAAAATTTAAACAATCATTTAAATAATTTTTTTAAAAAAATGAGATCGCCAATCATTTGCTAGAGACTACATTAACTCGCTTACAATTACAATTTCATTATTTATGAATAAGAGCGATTATCATTTGTTTCAACTCATAATCACTTGTTATTAAACAAAGTTTGATAAATTATAAATGAGGCTTAATAGACACATATGCTCTTTAATTTGGATCATTCCAATCATCTTATAAATAGAATTTAACGAATTTTTTGGCTGTTTTCAGGTCTAGCCCAACTGGATCCCAAAGCTAGTGGTAAAATGGGTGCGAGGGCATTAGTCTACTACTTCTCTACGACCATCATGGCAGCTGTCGTGGGCATTGTTTTGGTATTAATCATCCATCCAGGAGATCCTTCCATCAAGGAGAATGTTGGCACTGGAACTGAAGAGAAAAAAGTCTCCACCCTGGACGCATTCCTCGATCTCATACGGTACATATGCGCTGTTGACAAGATAACGTCATCTTTAATAATTTAATTGACGATTTTAGGATGTTTAGGTTGTTGCTGATTCTACGTCTTATGTGAGATTATTAGGGAGTACAATCTAATATACAGGGAATAGAACAAATTATACTTGTGTTTTGTAAATATGAATACCGTATTAACTATTTGATACTAAGATATTTCAAAGTTAGATAGATATTTGATAAATATAATTTTTTTTTACAATTAATGAAGTTTGTGTGCCACGTGGGGTTAAGTGCAACTTGGCGCATAACTTGGCACACATAGCCACACTTGGCGCTAAGTTACGTGTTACTTTTCTTCATATTTAAAAAAAAACATATTTGTTGAATATTACACCAAGCCTATTTTTAATAGTTAAATTTTTGCTTTATATTAATAACATTCAAACCGATTAATAACATTTTTCATTATAAATATTTAAAAATGTGTGGCGACTTCGCATGAAACGGACATAAGAAAACACATTTTTCGAATTTGATTCCTCTAGCCAGTTTTGATTTATGTATTTTTGGTTATAAATAATTCTCATTGACGAATATATGCCACTTGAGTCCGTTTCACTAACTTACGATATTCTAGACCATATTTTCTCAACGGGGGTGGTGATATTAAGCTCAGGGGTGGCGAATTTGTTTTGGGCGATAAGGGCACTTTTTATACAGCAATAAAACGAACTTATGCTGCCCCGATTCTCCGATCTGAACCCGCACAGCACATGAATCAGTAGTTTTTGCCTCTGACTTTTCAAGGCATTTGGCGGTAATTGATAGGCATGTGCTTTTATTATGAATGTTTTATAACCATCGTTGAACAGCCGGCCCAATTTTGTGGGTTTACGACTACTACTGTTCAACTCCGCAGCCTTGTAATTTTGAACTCAATCCAGAAGACAAGGGAACTCCTAGATCGAGTATTGGGAAAATTTTGCCTTCGTGGAGGACTTTTTGATGGAGCTAACCCGCATTTGCGTTACATGGAGAGGAAGAAAACGAGAACATCCCAGTTGATGCGGAACTCGCATCGACTGGGATTCGAACCCGGTTTATGTTGGTTTTCGTTTGCTTCCTTATAAGGAAGCAAGAGAAATACTAAACGAAAATACTATAGTATTTTCCCCAGTTTCGATTCGATTTCATTGTTTATTTGGCCAGGTACGTGGGAGAATTAGTTCTTTATCGTAAATTATTTATTAATTTGAAGAAATAGCTGATTTTCTTTCATCGTTTGCATTTTGCTGCCACCGACAATGTCGGTTAACAAAAAGAAGTGTCGTCAATACAGTGTCACATACTTGAAGTTTGGATTTGTTCAATCGCTGTCGAACTCTTAACTACCCATGCGTATATTTTGCAACAAAGTCTAATGAGACAATGGAACCTTCGCATTATCAGGAGTATTTGCAAAGAATTCATCCTGACAAACAAAATAAAGATTTGTCATTTTTCACGAACATCAAAGACAAGTTTCTGAAGGCGCCTACGGTCTCAAGCTTTCTAGCAACCTCATCACCAAATTGCGACTATGCATCTTATATTATCAAAATAAATTGCTAAATCTGGGAAAACTCATACCATCGGCAAAGAGTTGATATTGCCGGCTGTCAAGGAAGTTTTAGAAATTCAGCCGCATCCAATTTAATCAAAAATATTCCATTAAGCAACGATACAGTTTTTGCGACGATTTGATGAGATGGTTGAAGACTTTGGAAGTTTCTTTCTGCAAACGATATTCTACGAATTATCCCTTCAAGTTGATGAATCAACCTTGCCAAGTAATGTAGGCTTTACTGTTGGCGTATGTCGGGTTTGTGAAGGAAGGAAGAATTATTGAGGAGATGCTTTTCTCTTGATTGTTTTTACCAAAGGTGAATCGATTTTTAATGCTGTCAAAGATTATTTTAAAGAGAAAAACATTCCTCTTGCGAATATTATGTTTGTTGCCGCTGATGGAGCTCCTGCAATAGTCGATAATAACGGGTCGACATGGTGGGTTTATCACCCTTTTGAAGAGGGAGGTACCAGATATTTTAGCTGTTCACTGCGTGATTCACAGACAGCATTTAGTTGGGGAAAATATCAGTTACCGTTTGCATCAGTGATTGCAATATGTCACATCTGCTGTGAATAAAATTCGCAGTAATGCTCTTAACAATTGATTATTCAGGTAGCTGAATTGGAAAAACGATGAATAATATAGCTTGCTACTCCACACCAAGATTTGCTGGCTTTTCAAAGGCGCCTGTCTCAACAGGTTTTGGAATCTTTTCGTCTCTGTGTTTGAGTTCCTCGAAGACAGATGTAGCTCTGAGAAACAGATTGCTAGAATTTAAGATGTACGTTGTCGGACTTATTTGCAAAATTTAATGGCGTTAATTTACAACTTCAAGGCAACGAGCTCAATTTGATCCCTACAAAATCAGCTATTTCTAACTTTCTTAAAAAAACTCCTTTTGTGGATGCAGAATTTTGGTAGGAATGAGTTCAGCCAATTTCCAGTCTTATGGTATCATAAAAAGAATGGCAAAATTCTGATGATAAACTAGAATTTTGTCAACACCTTAACTCTATGGACATGGACTTTTCTAACCATTTTAAAGATGTTTTGCCTCTGGAAGTCCCTCAATGGTTTATGAACCTTTTTGTGAATATTGAAACAGCAGAGGTTTAGATTCAGGAGTAATTGGTCGAACTTTCAACTGAAGAAACTGAAATTGTGATCGTCTCACAGAATTTTGGCTTCAAGGTAACATCAGTCGCCTCTACCCTGGACGGTGGACTATCGTCATAAAATGTTTGATTACCACCTTCTCTTTCTTCTACCTTGTCGAACATGGCTTCAATGCTGTTATGGACCTAATCACGAAAAAAGAGAAGTCGTTTCGAAATCGTGCAATGAGGGGGCTTGCGTCTTGCTTCAGCTCACTAAAAATATTGAACCGAACATTAAGATACTGGCTCAACCATCAAGCACAATCATCCCACTGATATTATTACTTGATTATTTCGTTGATACTACTTTTTAGTGCAAAAAAATTTTTTATGAGTTTTTTAATTATCTAATAAAGTGCAAATTACTCTTTTTAAGCATAGGTTTCTTTGTTGTATTATTTTAATTTCCGTATTTATTTTGATTATGACAAATAGACTGCGATTACCTGCCAAGAGAAAAGTATCGAGTTAACGTATAAATTAATTTTTTTTAAAAACCAAACAAATTTGACACCTAAAAATATTGCTGAAAAATGTAGCCTCTTATAAATTCAGCATACCCACTCCATCCCTATGCTCTAAATAACTGGATTTTCGTAAAGGGGGCGTTGAATTTTTTTTTTTTTTTTTGCTCCTTAAGGGGGCGGTAACGTTAAAAAGGCTGAGAATCTATTTTCTAGACCGTTTAAAAGCTTAAAAATATAAATGACTTAATATAATAGCTTTATGTATGACGTTAAACATTGAAAAATATAAGCGACTTGAGTCTAACTTCTTAACGATGCTGAGAATGTAAAACG